>NW_024412377.1:73202256-73257424 GCF_014898765.1 Herpailurus yagouaroundi
GAAGAGGTGTATTTTACTAAAAAACAAATTAAATGGAGATTCACTGTAACAGCTTTTGTGAAGAAAATGAATGTGCATGTATAGTATATGAGTGTGTGTGTATGTTGTGTGTATGTGTATGTTTGTATAAACTTGAGACACTAAATAGAAGGGGAATTTATCATTTTAAAAAATGCATTTCAGTGAAATTTCAGATATGAATATGAAAATTAGAACCTTAAAAAAAATAGTGGAAATCAGCTTCTTAGTCCTGGAGTAGGCAAATATTTCTTAAATTGGTCACAAAACTCTAGTCAGAAAAAGTATATGAATTCGACTCTAATAGACAACAGAGCTTCGTTCTTTAACGTACTCCATCATGGAAATGAAATGGCAAAAGACCGTAAATTCAGTTTATGAAAAAACGTCATACAAATCATTAAGAAAAAGACAGTTGAATAGAAACTAGACAAAAGTCTTGACTGGACAATTCACAAAAGAAAACTCAAAGCGGTTAATTAACTTATGAAAAGGTGTTCAACTTCATTACTTATCATGGAGGTGCACATTAAAAATGCAGTTGGTACCACTGCACCATTAGCAGAATAGACTTAAACAGATAGCATCCAGCATTGGTGAGGATGTGATACAACTTACACTATGGAAGTGCAACTCAGCAAAATCACTCAGAACTTTTGGGAAGTTTCTTGTAAATTTAAACATGCATCTACCTTGTTACACAACAGTTCAACTTCTAGGTAGATTTCTAACAGAAGTGTGCCCAAATATTCACCAAAAGACATTGATCAGAATCTTAACAACATTGATTCCAGTAGAAAAAAAAAATCTGGAAACCACCATGTAACTAATCTGGAGAATGGAATAAATAATACCCAGCAATGAGACTAAATGATCTAAAACAACAAACAACAATATGAATGAATTTCACACAAGATGTCAGACACAAAAGAGGACTGTTCCATTGAAACAAAGTACAAAAGCAAGCAAAATCAATTGATAGCATTGAAATCAGGCTAGTGGTACTGGTTGGGTTGTGGGTAAGGGGAATCTGAGGTGGGTTCTTAATCTGTGTGCTGGGTACAACTGGTAAATTTGATCTGCAAAAAATTCATCAGGGTTTATACTTATGTGCATTTGATTACACATACTTTTTGCTTCAGCAAAAAGTTTAAAAGTGTATCCCCAAATCGTTTCCTATTTTCGATAAAGTGTAAGACTTCTGAAAACCGCTAAAGGAATAAAAGCTATTTTTTCATTGCTCCTTCCTGTAATTTTCTCTTTACTCCATGTATTTAGCTATAATTTCTATATACCCAAATCTTCCAGATATAATAATGATAATTATTGAACAATGTAAAAAGTTCAATCCAGATAGGGAATTTCAGATTTGAAGGAAAATAACTCCTGATAATCAAATACCTCTTCCCATACGATTCCATCCTATGTTGAAGTTAAGTGTTGTCTGTTTTGTTGGAACTCAACAAATGATGAGCGCCCAGGACATGTGAAGTAAATTAAAAAATATTGGTTGTGAATGTCAGACTTGAAGTTACTAGAATGTATTTTCTGGGTTAGATGATCAGTTTTATATGACTTCTGTTTTTTTTCTTCATGTTGGGAAATGTGTATTGTTGTGAAACAAATGCTGAGCTCAGGAACTCCTGCAAGAACACTGTCTAACTTCTAGCAAATGATTTTTGACACTGTTTTCTGGTCCAGTTATTCCAAAAATGTCTCAGTATGCTTTGAATTGCTTATTATTTTAATTTTCCAAGAAGAGTGTAATTATTCAGGTGGGGTATAGCAAAGGTCACCAGCAACTCTATTATATCAACTTACAAATTTTCTGTTTTCATGTTCTGCAGAGTTCCAATTTTTTACATGAGGGAAGATTCTCACCTATATTAATGCACAGTAGCAACATACATTGGTTACTGGAGAGAAATAATTTGTATCCATACACAGTCACTCAGAATTCAGATTTGGCTGGACCTGACCCTTCTTTACCCAACCAGGCAAATATGACAGCTATCTCCATATCCCAGTCTGGCCCAGTTGGATTTTGGGGAATTGCTTTTTTTCTAGATAAAACAGGAACCAGTTAGCTTTGCCTTTGGACCTAAACATTCATACCCTCTTTGACCTCTGATTAATTCCTGATGACAGCTAGGTGACCTGAAAGGTTCATATAGTGATATAAATTCCTAAGTGACACAGAATGCTAAAATCCTACTGTCAACATCCATAGCACTCACCCGAGTGTTGATCCTTTCTACTGGAGATTCAACAAGCAGTTGTTGAAGAAGGTCTTCCTATTAGTGAATTAAACTCTACTTTGAAAGTAGTTGGACTTTGTGAACATTTGGCTTCATTTTGTCATTCTAAGTGCTCATGGAATGTCCTGGAAAGTGCACATTATTTTTCTACCTAAGTTATTTTTGTTTTATTTTGCAAATTTCATCCTGTTATATGTAAGTGGAAAGAAGTTAACATTTATTAGCCCCTCCACTAGCTGTGTTTTGTCCCTTGCCCTGCATCCCTAAAACTCCTATGACAGCTCGACCAGAGTCAGTCTATAGTAGACTGAAAATGAGGGGTACTAATTTGATTTCTGTTTACTCTCTCTACCTGGAGGCAGTTCTCACCATCCAGTCAAAACAAGGGTCATTGTGGAGCTGGGACATTTAATCCAATAACCCAGTATTGTCACCTAAGGAAACACAACTGGTCTTGCCTAAAGCTAACAGAAGTGGAATTTTCTGTATCTATTTGAGAACAGTTAGATCTAGAAAAAAGAAATTCTTCAGGAATTCCTATCACTTTTAATGCATTCCCCCCCCCCCCCAAAACATGAGCCTCTTTTATGAAGTATGTTTTTTGCAGTGTTCTTCAGGTCTTTCTTTGCTTCTCAATCCCAGATTTTTAGTCAGAAGCATTATACTTATTAGTTTGACTGTCCTTCCATTTAGCCTTTACAGTATGGAAACAGAGGTAAAAGTTCATGCTAGGTGAACCATATTCATCCTTTTATCTTAAAAGTTAAATAGTCCATACTCTTTTATTTATTATTTTTTAAATGTTTATTTATTTTTGAGAGAGAGACAGAGGAAGCAGAGGGGGAGGGGCAGAGGGAGGGAGACACAGAATCCAAAGCAGGCCCCAGGCTCTGAGCTGTCAGAACACTGGACTTTTATATACAATTACATTCTCATTCTTACTCCCATAATAATTCTGGGAATTTTTCCAGGGAACTGTGATTTTTTTCTATTTTCAATGAGAGAAAATGACCATCACATAACTGAAGTGCTCTCTGACCCATCCTTGATTCCAGTGGGTGTTATTTTTTTAACCATAAGATTATAGTTAGTTGGTGTAGCTAACTTGCCCATCTTGCGAGTTGCTTAAGGGCTTTGACTGGGCCTTGCTGGGGATAACATTGAATATGGCACATGATATGTGTTTGTGAATGAATTCTAAATATAATAAGCAGAGTTGGTTAAAGGTACTGACCTAGTCAGTGGTAGGAGTATTATTTAAATTTGGTCATCCAACTGTAAGTTTTGAGCTTTTTTCACTAAAATATTTCACTAACCCTATAATTAGGCAACACGCCTGTGAGTTAAGACCCATGTTTTAAATGACAAATACTTTATATAACCTACGTTGGCCAATTGTCGGCAGCAATGAGATAAAGAGCAGGAGGATCCTTATAAAAATCGGCTTTCTCTTGAGTTCTGCTTTCCAATTGAGCAGATCAACCATCCACTTCACCATTTTCATTTCTTTTAGCGGAAAACACTTGAAACCCTTCCTGTTGTTATTGCCTTTTTAGATTTAAGCTGCATTGCATTTTAACATTTCAGAAAATGTCAAGAAAAAGTACTATTTCTTATCATTAAAAATGAAAAATGCGTAACAAATGACTTACAAGAATTTGGGTGTGAAAATTTACATGGATTGAAGGAAAGGCTCAAAGTGAATCCAGAAGCAAGTGCCTTATTTTTGCCTGCTTGTAAAGATAATTCAATGGGTAGACTGATTTTCTTCCCCAGTAAAGTAAAAAAGAAAGAAAATGAGGTAAAACAATTGTTGGTTAGCTTGAAAGAATAAAATGTTGGTTGAATGAGAGTAATGCTGAGCTCCTAAGAATTACAATTTTTTTCTTTATTCAAAGCAAGAGTGTCATCAAAAAGACAGTTTTACTGCTAAGTTCATAAACTTTTGGAATAATATGTTTTAAAATTGAGTGTAGTTTGGAACTATAGCATTATATATGTGTATTTTATCCAGGAAATCTTTCAATAATTGAGTCAAGACACAGCTCCTCATGTTTTAAAAGCATTGAAATAAAAAGTTATACCACAAAAAGTACAAATATGTGAACTGTAAAACATTATGTATCAAACATAAATTTAGTATTTTTGAGAGAGAGAGAGAGAGAGACAGGCTGGGCTGGGGGAGAAAAATTATTTGATTAAGGCTATTCAATCAAGGCTATTTTCTGTATTTTTACAACCAGAGGGCCGAGATGAACCTTGCGCAGTCATCTGGTTCAGCCCTCTGCCTTGAGGCAGAGTACATCATTGAAACGTGAGAATCAATACTGTTTGTTGAGACCCTCTCCCCAGAGAAGATCATCCCCGGACTCCTTTATAACTTTTGAATCTTTCTCTTGTGGCTATTTAAAATCCATATGGTTTTCTGAAGCCCTGAGGTTCCTTTAAGAGAAATGAAAAATAAGCTTCTGAAACAAATCAGTTCCCTTTTATGGAGATCTTTGATCACATGTCTAGAGATTACTTTAAAATATTCAACCAGAAGAGAACCACACAATTTAAATAAAAAAAGAAAAAGCCAAACGAAAAATCATTAGCATACTTAAGTAAAAACCGCTTAAATGTTACTACTTAAATGGTTTGTTCATTTAGTAAGACAGACCCACTACTTAATGCTTGGTAGAAAAAAATGTAACGGTTATAAATGTGTTGGTATTTTAGGTTGAGGAGGTCTTTGACAGAAAAGTCTGATTTATTTCAGTAAAGCCCTTTTCCATGTGGGGTAGGTCAGAGAAGAAAACTAACCAAACCAAGTAAAATGTTAAAAAAAATGACTGAAATTACAAATAATATGTAACTACTACTTATAAAAGCTTATTGGTAAAGAGCGTTTTAAGGAGCTCATATTTACATTGAGTTCTAATTAATAATGAATGATTCTGAGACCCTGAGCTAAGATTATCTTCATGCTCAGTGTGTCATATATTTCCTAACTTCAAAACCAATAAATCTTAACTTCTTATTTTGCTAAGTTGTGACACTATCATTCTTACATTAATTTCATACCTGTTCCTACTTCCTATCTCTTCCCTTTCCCAGAACACATGCAGATACAATAATATTTGATGCCATACATAGTTGCCAAATGAATGATGTAATAAATGGATTGTATAATTTAAATGTGTTAATTTTTGCAGCAGCTTTTAGTATAACACTCTTTATGATGCTTGAAACCATCTTTGACAAGCATACTTCAGATACTTATAATCCACAGATTTAGTATGGAGGATCCTGTAGCAGTGTATTCAGAGTTTACAAATATTTTCATTGCTCTTGAGGTTTTTTGTATTTGTGGTGTTTATGTTTATTTTTTATAAACTCCCTTTCATTTCGATAACTTTTGCTTTGTTCTTTTTTAATGATGACAGTATTCAAACATATAAAAGAGAAAAGAGTATAAAGAACCTTACTGTCCCATCATCCACCATTAACATCAAGTTATCAACATGTATTTATATTCTTTCACTTCCTCTCCCCATATAGTATTATGTTAAAGATTATACAAGGGATTATATGATTTCCCCTGTAATAGATTTTAAATGACAATAAGGTTAATCACTTAAGTTTCAGAATGATCTTTCTGTGAAAATTGATAGTACCCTAAATAACTCAGTTTTATCTAGAAATATATACTGTTCCTGAAACTGACTATGTGATCATAAGAAATAAGAATTAAGACACCTGGATAATTTTGAGAGAAAGATGGGTCATGATTATAAAATGTGTAATTAGATTAGAAATATAGATGGGATTTGTGTACTGTGGATATCTACTAAACAACTAGGAATACAGTTTAGGATTGTTTTTGGAATTTATTGGGTGCATATGACATTAATGTCTTTTAGATAAAAATTAATAAGGAATTAATAATTTGGTAAGCCCTAGTGTTCACTTACATTAATTTGGGGAAATCTTTAGCAATTCATCAATGGGGAATTGAGAAAGAAAATTAAAATTTTGTGACATAGAGAAATTAAAGCAAAACAACTTTCAAAAACTATCCTAGAGGAAAAACAAAGAATTTAAAAGATAATCGTTTGTTTATATAATTACCTTAGACAAAGACAACTAGTTAAACTAGAAAAAGTTAAACCTGTAAAATACCTGTAAAATAGTTAAACCTGTTAATGTAAAATGTTAAACCTGTAAAATAGTTTGAATATAAGAGCCAACATAAAAATATTCTAAAAAGTAGAAAATTCGTAAAATCTCTAGGAAAGCATTGAAAAATAATCATTCTCAATCTTTTCGGAGCATATACTCTAGTGTTCCATTTGTTCCTTTTATTTTTGCTTTGACACAGCACTGCCTGGTCAACTTTGGCATCTTTCACTACAGCCAGTGATGCTCAAATATAATGCTCAAATGGGAATTGCGTCCATAAGTCTTGGGCTCCGTATGGCAGAATTTCCTTCAAGGGATGTATGTAATGGATATTCAAAACTCAGTATCATGGTATAAGGGTGATGTTATAATACAGACTTTGAAGAAAGTAAAAACAGGACCTAATCAAGAGAAATGTCTCAGTGTGTAAGAACATAGGTAACAATATATCTAATGATTGTAGTATATAGTTTTACATACTTACATATTACCACATGATAGAAATCTGGATTTTCAGTGCAGTGATAAGCAGAGAGGTATTTGTAAATGCTGCAGCTGGTATCATGAACTACCTACCATACTAGATATTCTCATTTCCAGTGTTTAAAGTGTCTAAAAGATATTCTCAATAAAATGATCTATGAATATATGCCGGTTTTCATGAAAATTAGTCATACTGTTACCAACCTTTCTTTACAAAAGGAATTCTGGAAAATGCTCTGCAATTTTCAAACAACCAGTGTCCTAAAGTTCATTGATTACTGTAAAACTTTTAATAGCTAACCCTCCCCCCTTTAATTAGGTTTATTCAGGGAAGGTATAATCTCTTCCAATGAAGTCTTATTTTGAGGATTTTAAGGGAAATCCATGGAGGAAATTAAATGCTGATTTAATGATAGGCCTCTTTCAAGACAGTGACATCTTCTTTCCTCAACTATCATGTTATTTCAGACATTGCTGGTAGAGCTTTGTGGAAATTAGTGTGCAACTGGGTACAATAGTAAACATCTTATGAAGAAGTTAATCCTACCTTCATCCTGCCATCTTTTGGCCCATGCTAAAATTTAAGGGACTTATCTAACCTGTAATCCTAATTAAGGGAAGGTGAGGTTTTTAATAAAAACAATAGTAGTTATCATTTAATTAGTCAAAATTCTAATCTATATATAATAGAGTATATATATGTTATATATACTGTATATACAATGTGTATAGAATGCAATGTATGTGTGCATACACATACATTATACAATATATACAGTGCCTACCCTTGGGAGTAGAATGGATTAGAATTGGCACTAAATAAATGATACACACACCCCCATACCGATATGTTTATAATAATACTTTAAAACTCTTATTATACTTATTTTCCAGATGCAAAGACTAAGCTTAGGAAATCCTGTAACTGTCTCAACATCTTGTCTCATTTAAGTGGTAGATAGATACTAATAAAATTCTACTTTGGTTGCTCATTGCCTAAACTTCCCTCCCTCAGTGGTATAATCAAGATTGGGCTAATCCTTAGGACAGAGGAAATTTAAAGCTTTAAAAGTTGTCTATCATTTTTTCTATTTTTTTTTTAAAGAATGAGAAGAGCCTGCAATTGTAGCAAAACAATCTATCATCTTGCTCTAATGGAATTTTTCTGTAATATTAATATCCCCAAAATATAACAATTTGCCTGGGCACAGGGAAAACCAACGGAAACCAGAAAACAAATGCACACAAAATAGCAGTAACAACAATAATAGTATCTTTAGGGACTAATACTAGGATAAACTGAATTTCTCCTTCATTAATTAGAACCAAAAGAAAAATGGATATTTGATCAGATTATTTGGTGTGAAGAATCTTTTTCTGTATGGAAAGTACAGATCCAGTTAGAACTTCGCCTCTCATTCAGTGTTGATTGTCTGCTGAAGAGCACCAGTATTATCATATGGTCAAAACAGCTAAATCTTTTCATGCAGGTGGTTTTATAGACTCTTCCTTAAGCCCTGTGAGGAGGATTCTGCCTCCAGACAGCCCTGAAGACCCTTTTCCTAACTAACAATGGATGGATGAGTGACCATATGGCAGGAGCAGCATTCTTCTGGAGCTTTTTCAACCTATTGTTCTTGTTTATTCTGATTGATCTATGTCCAGGCACAATGGTGGTTATGTGATTTTCAGTGCACGTCACATTGGTTCAGAAGAAATTAGTAGTTAAAAAAAATGAAAGGAAGTATTTAACTTACCATTAGATGAAAGAAGGCTATCTGAACACAAAAGCAATGGAAGAAATTTCAAAGATTAAGTTCAGTTGCTTTTACACAGGTTTACATATAAAATTAATGGCACATTGGAAAATATTAATAACAAATATAACAAAAAGTATTAATATGTAAATTTCATAGATTTAAATATAAAAGTAATTGAACCTCAAATAGGTAAAAGAAAACTAGAAAAATACATGACCATTTACTGAAAAACCCAAATTAACAAGATATCCAATTTTCTATAGTATAACTTTGCAATTGATCAAGCAAATAAAAATTACTACAACAGGGGGATCCTAAGGTGGTTCAGTTGGTTAAGCCTCCGACTCTTGATGTCAGCTCAGCTCAGGTCACCATCTCATGGTTCATGGGTTCAGGCGTCACACTGGGCTCAGTGCTGACAGCGGGAGACTGCATGGGATTCTCTCTCTCCTCTCTCTCTGCCCCTTCCCTACTCCTGCTCTCTCTCTCTCTCTCAAAATAAGTAAACTTATAAAAATTACTACAACAATATATAATTTTCAACTAAGAATTTATCATAATTGATCTCTTAAGTATGAAATCCTTAATTTGAAACATCTCAACTATTTCTCTCACAACTGCTATAAAATACTCAACTGTCTCTTGACAGGAACACTGGGAAAACATTTATAGTTTTTAAGGAAGTTTTGTCTATTTCTAATTGTTGAGGAATAATTTTTATACTGAGGTATAAATTTTATACCACATAAATCATTATTTAAAATGTTACTGTTTATAAGATCAATAGACTATACAGGCGAACCCTAATTGAAAAACCTCAATTCCTGGACAACACATGGCTGTTAATATCCTTTCCAAAATCGAGGTGCATTCTCAAGACTAATTGATAATTATAATCGTATTAAGTATGGTTAGAACATTTTCTTTCTTTGCTTTTAATATCACACTGAAATTATGTTAGACCAGATTTATTATGTATGTATATTCTTTCATATCTTTTTTGGAAAGAAATATGTATACATTTAAACATATAAATTAAATTAGGATAAATTTGACATATTCGGTCTTCAATTTTTTTAAGAACAGGCAGTCAAAACAGTTTTTGCTTTTAGGTTATTCTCAAATAGTTTTTAATGAAGTTGCCTCAAGAGTACCTTCTGCCATGTCTGCTCTACTGTTTTCCAATGGAGTGTCACTGTACAAATGTGCTGTTTTAAAATTATAATTGCATTTCTTTTAGCAATAGAGGTGTGAATCATTCATATTTGAACCACAATGCATACACTTCTTAAAAGCCCGTTTAAAAAAATTATGCTTCTAAAAAGGTTGTTAATGGAAATATGCATCACTTTATAATTACCCAAACCTACAACAAATTAAAGTGCTGATTGTGAAGGCAAAATAACACTAATCTATAATTATAATCAAGAGTAGCAGCAATTGAAAACCATAGCCAACTCAAGACAAAATTTTTATGAAATACAAGAGTCACAGGAGATTTCTCAGTAGAATCTAAAGTAAACTATAAAAAAATGCATTCATAATATATACTTTTAAAATTTATGTAGCTCTCAATCATTTATTTAATAGTGTACTGGTTATTTGTACATAAAAACAAATCTACAGAGAGTTTTGTGCCATGTTTCCTACAACAAACAAACAAACAAACAAACAAGCAAACAACACCACAAAGGACTTGAGTGTTTACCTCAGTATCCCCCTGCTAAGAGAACTTGTTACTCCAGGCTGGCATTATGCCATTAAAATCACTACTCAAAGACAAAACTAACAAACCAAGTAATGAAACAAAATAAGACAACATACTTCAATACTCCTGTTGTCAGCATATCCTGACACTTTAAATTTAATTCCTATATATTAATATTATTGATTGAGCATTTTTCTTCCTAGAGAGAAAAATGTGACTACACTGATACCTGTGTCTATTAGATGACGCTGACTTACAATTTTTAGTGGCAAAGCATAGGCATTTAGAGGATCCCCTATGAACTTCTGCTAATAAACATGCATTTCTGTAGATAGAAGTTAATTGATATAATGGATAAATGATCTGGATTGCTTATTAGATTCAAATATGATTTCTTCAGATTCCTAACTGTCACCTTATCTCTCTAAATTTCCATTTCCTCATCTTCGCGGAGTAACAATAGGATCCATGTCCTAGAATTGCTGTTAAGATGAAATGGGATAACAAATGTGTACTCTTTTTCATCATATATGGCATGTAGAGCAGACTCCAGCATTTTTTCACTATTTTCATTGTATATAGCACTGTTACCATTTTCTCCCATTGCATGAAAAAAATCATAGAAAACTGTCTAAAGTTTCCCCTTTAAAATATTGAATGCATCTTCCTGCTCAGTCCAAAATCTTTTTGTTCAGACATCATGACACATTAGAGAATTGATATATTTCAAAAAATTGGCTTGACTCTACCCTTGTTTTGAATTAGAGTTCATAAAAGAGATGTTATCATGTTTCTTCAATGAGAAAGAGATGCTAATCATTCATAGAATTGTTGAATATTCCAAAAGCATTTCTAGTGGTTTTACATGGTTTGTGAACAAGATTTAGAGCACACACATGTCAGCCAGATATATACTCAGAGTATCACTTTTCCTTTTTCTCATTCACTTACATGCACATTACATGTACACATGTCCTTAATTTTCTTTGATAAAATTCTACATCAAGGCCAAGAAATAAAAGGAAGGAAATCTATGATAATAATTTCTTCCCAAATTAGATAATTTCTTGTGGAGTGAATGAATTGATGTTTCCATTGTAAATTAAATGCTTAGAAGTTTGTGCTTAGAATAGTGCCCTGTCCAGGCAATCTATTTATTGGCACATATTTCCCTGTGGGTCCATAAATAGCATTTTTTTCCCAAATTCATGGTTAACATTTAGTTTGAGGAAAACTTTGTATTCATGATGATCTTTTTATTCATTTTTGTTTTATTTTATTTATTTTTACTCATTTTAATTTTCATTTTAGAGAGACAGAGAGCATGAGCAGGGGAGAGGGGCAGAGGGAAAGAAAGAGAGAATCTTAAACAGGCTTCCTGCTCAGCATGGAGCCTGATGCAGGCCTTGATCCCATGACCCTGGGATCATGACCTGAGCTGAAATCAAGAGTTGGATGCTCAACTGACGGAGCCACCCAGGTACACCCGTGATGGTTCTTTTTAAAAGGTGGGAACTATCATTGATAAAACCATTAGCACAATGCTTTATGTATAATAGATTTTCTGTAAACCAAAGAAGGATTGGCTGATTTGAATGGCTAAAAGAGTAGGTAGAAAAATTTATAAGATTATTATCCATGAGAAGATGCCACCTTTTCTTGGAAAGAGATGAATACATTTTCTGTATATATACAGACTGTGTATTATTAAATATATAATATAATATACAGTTATACTATATACTATATATTATATACTAATACTGTATACTATATATATTATATATTATAATATAATTATATATTATATATAATATATCAATATATTATATAGATACTGTATTATCAAAGTTTGTAATTAAAGGTTATTTGTACAAAATTTTACTTTGTTATTAGAATGGAAAGTAATTGATTTAGTTAGGTTTGGTTTATATACAACCTTATGGGCTATTTGGTTTACTCATTACAAATTTAGTTTTATACAGCATTATCAACAATAGCTAAATTATAGAAAGAGCTGAAATGTCCATCGACTGATGAATGGATGAAGAAGATGCAGGATATATGTATGTATGTACACATACCGAAATACATACATGTATACACAATGGACTATTACTCAGCCATCAAAAAGAATGAAACCTTGACATTTTCATTGAGGTGAATGGTGCTAGAGTATATTATGCTAAGCAAAAGAAGTTAGTCAGAGAAAGACAAATACCATATGATTTCACGCATATGTGGAATTTAAGAAACAAAATACGTGAACATAGGGGAAGGGGGATAAAAGAGGCAGGTAAACCATAAGAGACTTTTAACTGTAGAGAAATAAGTGAGCATTGCTGGAGGGAAGGGGATAAATGGGTGATGAGCATTAAGGAGGGCACTTGCTGTGATGAGCACTGGGGGTAACATGTAAGTGATGAATCACTAAATTCTCCTGAAGCCAATATTATACTGTATGTTAGCTAACTAGAATTTAGTAAAAATTTGAAAGAAGAATATCCCTAATTTATAAAAGGAGGTTTTGTAAAACAATAAGAAATAGACAGACTTTTTTAAAAGGGCAAGACACATGAATATGAGTAGTGATTGAAGAGAATGGAAATGGCTAACGAATATATAAAAAGGTATCTTGACTTATAAAAATTAAAACTTAAAAAGGGAATAGAAAAAAATTTAGCTATAAAATAACACAATCTTTAGAGAATAGTATAGAAAGTTAGAAACACAATTATAAAGCAGAGGGTGGATTTTATATAATTATATAACTGTTTTCAAATTCCAGGAGGTTAAATTTGTTTACTAACTTAAGTATACATGATTTCAGTGGTCAGTTACTCCATATGTGTCCAGATGATGGTCAAATGGACGGTTACAGGATTGACTATATAGGTATCACCTAAAACAATTTTTTAGGGAGCCTCAATCATGGAAAATACTTAGTAACTCTGAAGTGGAATCTAGAAATCTGTGTAATTTATTCTTACTTGGTTCTTCTAAAAAAAAAAAAAAAGTAAAACAGTCCAACAACTCTTTTTTTTTAACATGTAAGAAACCTAGAACTCCAAGACTTTAAGAAACTTGTTCAAGATCACAAAACTATTGAGAGGCAGAATCACAACTAGAAACAACTAATCTTCTGATTCATCATCTTACTCTACCACTCCAGTAATAGCATATTATCATTTCTCCCAAAGTTAATATTTATATTATGCTCCAATGCATGCATCTTTCTGTTTCTAAAACAAGTACATTGCAAATGAAAAAAGAAGTTCCTTCTTCAGCGTTTCTTTTTTTCCCTAGCTGTATTGAGATAGACTGTCATATAACACAGGTTAAGGTGTGCAACCTGATAGTTTGATGCATGTGTATATTTCAAAATGATTACCACAGTATGTTTACCTAACATATTAATCCCCTCACTGAGTTACCATTTTTTTTTGTGTGTGTGTGTGTGAATAGATTTAAGATCTACTCTTAGCAGCTTTTAATTAAACAATGCTGTACTGTTAACTATAATCACCATGCTGTGCATTAGATCCCTAGAACTTACTCATCCTATAACTAAAAGTTTGTACCCTTGACTTATATCTCCCTATTTCTTCCAATCCTCAGCCCCTGTAACTACTAATTTATTCTCCATTTCGATGAGTTTGGTGTTTTTAGGGTTTCTACATACGAGTGAAATCGCATAGTATAAGTCCTTCTCTGTGTCTCATTTCATTTAGCATAATTAAGTTTCATCCATCATATCACAAATCCAGATTTCCTTTTTTGTGACTGAATAATATTGCTCTGTGGGTGTGTGTGTTATCACATATGTATCTATCATTTTTCTTTTATTCATCTGTCTATGGACACTTACTTAGTTTCCATGTGGTAACTATTGTGAATAATGCCACAGTGAACATGGGGGTGCAGGTATCTCTTTAAGATACTGATTTTATTTCCTTTTAATATATAACTAGAAGTGGGATTACTGATCATATGCTATTTTAATTTCTTATTTCTTGAGATACCTCCTCACTGTTTTCCACAGTGGCTGCTCCAATTTATATTCTCACCAGCAGTGCAGTTCCCTTTTCTCCATATCCTTGCCAGCATTTGTCATCTTGTATCTTTTTCATAATAGCCTTTCTAACAAGTTTGGCCTGATGTCTCATTGTGGTTCTGAGTTGTATCTCCTTGATAATTAGTGATATTGAGCATCTTTTCATGTACCTGTTGGCCATTTGTATATTTTCATTGAAAAAAGTCTCTGTTCAGTTTCTCTGCCCATTTTTAAATCAGATTTTTGTGTGTTATTTTTGTCTCTCTCTCTCTCTCTCTCTCTCTCTCTCTCTCTCTCTCTCTCTCTTGCTACTGAGTTCTATGAATATTTTTTTTACTCTTCTCATATCCCTGGTGCTAAGGACAAATAATATTAAATAAATAAATAATAGATTTTCATGCTGAATTAAATTGCTATTTCAAAGATATTATTACATAAAGAAAATTAGTCCAGTATTACTACAACATACATTTTGGAGTTAGCATGTCATAAATTGATGGTTTGTGGGTGCCTGGAGTGTGGGGAATCAGTTATAAGCATGTTGTGTTTGAAAATCCCCAAGTGATTTTGACAAGTCCCCACTGAACACAACTTTCTTTTCTCCTTGAAAATCATTGGTTTAAAAACAGATGCTTTATTTTGAAATCATGTCAAAACAGGCGATAGCAATAGAGTTTCCTAGACTCCTTTTCTTAATGTAATCAAGGCTAAAGTCTTGTTATTTTGCTACTTTTTTCCAGAAAGTTAGTGCACCTCAAGTGTATGGATTCTATCCTAAGATGGTCATATGCATTTTCATGAAATTTTTAAGTGTTTCTTTTCTGTATACTGGAAATATTTTACTTAGGTACTGTGTAGAAAATGTGTTCCTTTCAAGTAGAAAGTTCTAGTACTTTGAATGGTCTTTGTCCAACTTTTTGTCTTCTCAGACGCCTTTCTCTTTTCACTGTATATACTCTTCCTTGGTAATATCTTCTTAGCCCATTTAAATTGATAAAATCTGTAGATGTAACTCTAGTTAAAATATCTCTTAAGGGTTAGATATATACTTTAGGCTGAATTTTATACAACTCAACTTGGATATTCCTGAGGTGATTCTAATTCAGCCTGTTTAAACTCATCATCTTCCTTCCCTGAATGGATTACTTTTGAATTTTCTATTCCAGTCATTGGAACTCTCATCAGTTTTGTTGGTCAAAACAGAAACGCAGTGTTCCCTATAAATGCTATATACCATTCCAGTTATTTCCAGTGAATAGCCATAAATCATGTCACTCCATCATTAAAGTTCTCCTTTGACCTAATGACAAATTCAAACTCCAAAAGAGGGCCAGTGAGAGTCTTTATGAATTTGATCTTGCTAATTCCTTTAATTTCTCTCTCGTCTGGATATCCGCACAAGTTTTTCTTTCTAACCAGAAATTTCCATCTTTTGTTACCTGCCAGATAATTTATATTTTTTTCCTAATCCCATGTAAACTTTAGCATTGGCATTAGCTATTACTTCCTCCAGGCAGATTCTTTTGGGTGCAAATCTCTGGATTAGGTCTTTATTCAATGCACTGAACATAATCTATTGTAAGTGGAAGTGTATTGGTCAGGATCCTCATCTGTGTTGAAATATGGGATATTTCATAAAATAGTCTTACTCTGATTGTAATCCATGGCCTCTTGCCAGACCACAAATTCTTACTAATCTGAGATGAAATAAGTAAAGAAATTGAAAGTGTTTAGAAACTATTTTGGCAATATGACAGAGTAATCTTACATATGATGGATGTAATGATAAAGAATTTTGGCCATGTATTTCGATTTCATTTCACTGGTAATACACTTTCACTGTGTCATACAAAAATATCAGTCCCTGATAGTTTGGGAATCACTGCAATTGAGTGAGGGGACTCAATCACTGCAATTGAGGCAGGGACTTTGTGGCCTGTGTCTGTCAGTAGCACATTAATATCACCATAACCCAATGCAGAGCTTTACTCATAGTACTTACATTATGTTTATTGATTTACTGAACGAATAAAAGACCTCACTTAAATTTGGTAACCAATGCTTAAATGAAGCAGACTTGTCAAATCTTGGAAAGCAATAAATACTGTGAAACACAACACTCCCGAAAAAGCATCCTCTGTATTCCGAGCAGCCAGCAGCTTTTGTAGTTGCAAACATTACTTTCAGTGTACTCATTTTGAATAAAGTCAGATTTTAAATAACTCTTCCCCCTGAAAAGTTATTATTTATAATATTTTTGATTTTCCAGTGTTTTTTCAAAAATTACTACAAACTTAAGAATTTTTAACACTTTAACTGATAAAAATGTACACTCTTCAAGATGGGCAAAGTAAGAGTTCAGATAGGCTTTATAACTTCTGTGAGTCTTTTTCTTCCAGGCTTATTTTCTCTAAAATCACTTTTATTTTCTAAGAACTTTCCCCTCTTTACATATGTACATTTTTTCCTTGTCTTACCCAGAACTTTAGAAAGGAACTTCTTGAAAAATACTTTCATAAATGAATAAGTGTGTTCGGTGAAGATGAATCAGCTTTTGCTGTTACTGCTGTAGTAATGTCGTTATCCATTCAGACCCTGCTTTTAGGACCAAGGTGCTCATTTTTAGCTGCTATTAGGGTTTTTAGCATAATTCACAGCATATTCCCTCTCTAGGAATTGACTTTTGCTGCTAATGGCTGTCTTGCTTGAGGTTCTTCTCTTCCTGGGAGTTTCCCTAATCTAGTGGCTAGCGATGTGGGGGGACAAATGACCACTCCTGTTGCTTCCGTTTGAAACAACTGCAAGTCTCTCCTAGTTCCTTTGCATCTCATGGAATGGACTGAGGTCTTAATTTTACTATGTTTCAATTTCTCTTTCAACTCAAACCTGTTTTTTTCTTCCCATACAGGAATAGTTTCTGAGAGCACTCTCTAATAAACTACATAAATGAATATATACATCTCAGATTCCATCTTCTAAGGGAAACCAACTTAAAAGAATGAATAAAACATGTTAGAGTGGGATCATATCTTATCGAGGCAGTCAAAAGACATATAAACCGAAATAAGCTTAAAAATATGGTAGAAGTCACAGAGGAGAAGCTTATAAACCAGTGGTTCGAATCTATACCAAGCCTACTCACAAAGTATTAAAATGTAAATAGAATGTCTGTGAGTAAAAGTACAACAGTGACTATCCGGAGTAGCGGTTCTCAAACTTCATTAAACAAAAGCATTATGTTGAAAACTAACCACAGAAAATTCTGGGCAGAAAGTACACAGTAACAGACTTCAGAGAACTGCTCATGTCAACTGTAGCTAAAGTCCATTTGTGTGTCCCTAGTGCTGAAACAAAAGAAGAAACAGGGTTTAAAAAACAAAGAAACAAAAAGGGGCGCCTGGGTGGCTCAGTCGGTTGAGCGTCATGATCTCACAGCTCCTGAGTTTGAGCCTCACCTCAGGCTCTGTTCTGACAGCTCAGAGCCTGGAGCCTTCTTCGGATTCTGTGTCTCCTCTCTCTGCTCCTAACCCACTCGCATTCTATCTCTGTCTCTCTCAAAAATAAATAAACAAAACAAAACAAAACAAAAAAAGAAACAGGGTTTAAAAAATGAACAAAAAAGAAACCAAGAACAAAATGAGGAAAATTTTTGTGTTAATTTTTTTTCAAATGAATCATAAAATTTTGCTTAGCAAAGTTTATTTTGGCCCACTATGAAAACAAAACAAACAAAAACCTTTCCCTTGAATAGGAATTAGAGTGATTTGTAAAAGTTTATCTCATATTGCAGAGTTTTGAGTGCATACTCTTTGGACTATGTGAAAATCAGTTCTGGCATTTCATAGTGAGAACATTATTGTTTTTCTTTTTAAAGAGCAAATATGTTGGTAACGTGTGGCATTTTAACGTCAGTCTCTTCTTAATCTACAAATTTCCCTTTGGTAATCTTAATCACTTCCATGCATGTGACGACTGCTTTATCCTAATGACTCCTAATTGCTTGCTTCCAAATCTAGATCTCCTCTAGGGCTATCAGATAGAAATATATTTGCCTGCTCTACTTTTATGATATCTTATAGTCTTTCCAAGTTCATCGTATCCAAAGCTTACTTTATTTCGTCACCAAAACATGAACACATCTTGTGTTTTACATTTGAGATGATGTAATCTCCATCTACCCAATTGATGAAACTCTTCACCAAACCCTTTTCTTCCTCATTAACTACACAATTCGGTGTTAAATCATTCCTGAAGACTTTGTCTCCTAAATATCCCTTGGATATAATCCTGCTTTCTTTCATTGCTGACACTGACTTGGTCTGGGTTTCAATGATCCCTCACTTCAATTTTTGCAAGTCATTTATTTTCTTGCTTCCAGTTTCTTCCTTTCAGTGTTCCAGGAGGCCAAGAGAATTACATTCCTGAAACTTCTGAATATGTCACTTTTTTATTTAAGAAATTAAATTTCTTAGTATATTGTAATGATCTCTTTGTAAACTTTATCCTACCAACTTTTCTACATACATCTTACATCAAGTCCTCATGACTCCAATGCTCTGGCTATGCAATTCTGTTTTGCCAATGGCCATGGGTAGATAAATATTTAATTTATATTAAAAAATAGCACTGGAAAAATTTAAAAATATTTTAATTGTTTTCTTTAAATATAATAACAAACCATCACATGGTAACTTAAATGTGTTGCATATTTTGTAAAATGTAACCATAGTTTCAGAAACATATAAGACAGCCTGGATTTTACAAAGTTCTTCCATGTCTTGTTTTATAGAGAACAGCTAGATTCTTCTATTTGCTTTTACATTCAGCCTATTGAAATATTTTGTTTTGGCTGAAGTAGGTGATAAAAATTGTAGCCTTATGCAGATGTGTAACTGGAAAAGGGAAGGGATGTTAATAACCTTTTTGGATAATCATGAAAATTTTTCTTTGATACAATATCCCAATTGTCTAAGTAGTCATCTTTCAAAGACTAGGTACAATATGGAATCTGAAGACATATAAATAGACTTTTACTCTTTTACATTAAAATTAATTGGTCTGTCTTACACTTTGAGCAGATTATTTAAATCTGTCCTTCAGAAAATATTAGCTTATTGACACACAACCTTGCCAAATTTTGATGCAATCTACTACAAATTTGTTTTCAGATAAAAATTTTTCCAAAATGCTATCTGTATGGAGGCTCAATTTGTGTCACTGGGAAACAATCATGTCGTTTTTTGTCTTCTTGATGTGACTCTCTCATTTCATTTATCTTCAACAAACTTTGTGCCAAATACCCAGCTCTGAATAATTCTAGTTTTTTGATTAGCCACCCATTTGAGTTAAAATAGAATTTAATGAGAAAAGTGGCTAGTTCAGCCTACAACTTAAACAATTGCAAAACTTTTTATCCCTTGAATACAGCAATGGTAGTGTGGTATGCAGCACTTTATGCATACTTCCAATTTAATATACAGAATATTAAAAAACATTCAAAACATTCAAGAACCAAGGTTTACTCTGCCTTATTAAAAAAATTAATTTGAGGGGCGCCTGGGTGGCGCAGTCGGTTGAGCGTCCGACTTCAGCCAGGTCACGATCTCACCGTCTGTGAGTTCGGGCCCCGCGTCGGGCTCTGGGCTGATGGCTCAGAGCCTGGAGCCTGTTTCTGATTCTGTGTCTCCCTCTCTCTCTGCCCTTCCCCCGTTCATGCTCTGTCTCTCTCTGTCCCAAAAATAAATAAACGTTGAAAAAAAAATTAATTTGTAATAAAAATTTTTCTCTTTGCTACAAGTACCTTATGGTGAAGAATGCAATGGCTGCTAATACAATTTTGTGCCACTGTCTTGATTCATGGTAAGACATACAGCAATTTTAGTTACCAGTGCCTTGACATGCTATATTGGAGCCTGACACAAAATGAATTATGTTTGTGTTCTTGTGTGTTTCATGTATATTTTATATATTTTAATTGTATATGCATATGTTTATATATGTTTTAATGTATTTTTAATTATTACTTTTTCCAGAATTTTAATGTAGTTTAAAAATACTGAAATATGAAATTTTTTTACTCAGACCCCAGTGTTGCTTAGCATGGCATTGTTCTTTATTTAAAATTTAATTTTTTGCATCATGTATTTTTGCATAAATTTTTATTTTTAAAATACTGCACTAAATATTGTCGATGACTGATCTTTTTTGGTGTTCCCTTAAATTTTGCATGCAGGGTGAGTGTCTCACTTAACTTACCTTAATCTTTGCCCTATTAAACCACTGTTGCTTTGGTAATAGCAATAAAAAGTCAGCATAATAAAAAAGGCAAATTTCATCTTAGTAGTGTTATAAAAATAGTTTTGACCTCATAGACCTCCTGAAAGAATCTCAGTGACCATCTATAGGTCTTATTTTAAGATCACTGCTTCAGACTAAAATAATTAAAAAGTCACTTAAAAGTAATTTTAATTTTTAATAATTAACCTCCCCTACCTCAAGCCCAGAAAGATAAAGGAAAGCATATTGGCTTTCAAAATTGTGTCTATTCAGTATAAGGAAATGTATCCATTCTTTTTTTTTTAATGTTTATTTATTTTTGAGAGAGAGGGAGAGAGAGAGAGTGAGCATGAGCAGGGGAGGGGCAGAGAGAGAGGGAGACACAGAATCCAAAGCAGGCTCCAGGCTCTGAGCTGTCAGCACAGAGCCTGACGCAGGGCTCGAACTCACAAACAGTAAGATCATGACCTGAGCTGAAATCGGACGCTTAACTGACTGAACCACCCAGGCACCCCTAAATGTGTCAGGCCTTTAAAAGATCTCCATGTTAAGAAGACTTGTTATAAGGGACATTGAATGGGGATACTGAGCAAGATAAGTGGAAACATTCTCAACATAGGGTGAGAAAAATCTTCCTCTTGCCATTTCTTATAATGAAGTAAAATCTGTAAGCCTATATATTATTCATATGTAATTCATGAAGGCCCTTTTCAGAGTAACTTTCTGAATTTTGGACGTGACATAGACAATTATGTATCAGGTGATTTTGTGGTTATTCAAATTAACAGTCTCTAACTGTTGCTCATTATGGTTATCATTAGAGTGAGACATTTCTAATTATTTCCAAGATTATAAATGCCTTAAAATTAGGATCATACTTTTTACACATTGAGATTCTTTACATCATTAGTATCATGGTCTAAACATAAATGTTTATTAAGTTGAATTGACTACGTAAACTGAAGGTTTACTAGCCAGGTTATATGATTTTATTTCCACACCCTAAGAAAATATAATTTGTGAAACTAAAAAGACAGTCTATTTCTAATGTTATAGTAAACTCACATGAAACTCTAGAAACTTGAAAACTTATTTTCAAAAATGTATCATGACTAAGAAAAACTAGCTGTTAGCAAGAAAAACGTACATAGCTACTAAAGTTACCTCTTTTACCTTTGCTGATCAACTTTGTATGTGGATAAACTATATATTACCACATTTTTAAAAGTAAATAACTTAAAAAATAACTTGTGTGAATTAAATTTTAGAGAAGAACAATTAGAAATAGTCTTTAAAATCCTGAATTTTTATGGGGCGCCTGGGTGGCGCAGTCGGTTAAGCGTCCGACTTCAGCCAGGTCACGATCTCGCGGTCCGTGAGTTCGAGCCCCGCGTCAGGCTCTGGGCTGATGGCTCGGAGCCTGGAGCCTGTTTCCGATTCTGTGTCTCCCTCTCTCTCTGCCCTTCCCCCGTTCATGCTCTGTCTCTCTCTGTCCCAAAAATAAATAAAAACGTTGAAAAAAAAATTTAAAAAAAAAAGAAAAAAGAAAAAAAATCCTGAATTTTTTTTATTACAAATATTTGGTTAATGGTTAAGCCTTTATTCATATCAGTAATGGAAGGAAAGAGTTAATATGTTATGCTAATTCTCTTGCTATGTACAATAGCCTTAATATATCAAATTAAGAAGTTGAATTAGGTCATACTACCAGAGTAGATAGAAAAACAATTTTGCCTAATTAGAGTTAAAATACAAGTTATTATTAGAGTGATTTTTTAGGCCATTTGTTAAGTGAGAAATATCGGTGAACGTGCCAGAATCTTAAGAGTCCTGACTATAAGGTATAGTATCAACAAGAACTTGCGTTCATTTTAGGTATCCTAGATGTTGAGTGTTGACCGTAAAAACAAGACAGTATTCTAGTAACTGTGATAAAGAGTAGGGACAGACAGTTTTAATCACTCTGTGATTACAGACTATGACAACACTAAAACCATGGTTTTATTCTAGGAAATGTTTTCGAGTAATTTATTCCATTCAACTTACCTCAGGAGGTAACAATCTTACTGTTGGATGGAAACAGAAAGACTAAGAGCTTCACATAAACTAGAAAGCCAGAGGATTTATAAACTGACATTTTATTCCATAGAGGTTTTTATATAGACTCACTACATTGCTTAGTAAGGAAAATTCTTTTAGCTCACAAAAGGATTTAGACTAAAGTTCAAAACCTGGGCATTTTTTAAGTGTTTCTACTTCCTAAAGTGCTCAGCTTTATGAAACTAAATCAGGGTTAGGGTGGAATGAAAGTTCCTCTTTAACAAGATAAATGCAATCATTTTAATGACTCTTTTTGGAGACAAGGATGACATGGAAGAAGCTATTTGTTCATTATGCTAATTAAAAAAGGGGTTCTAAAGTCTATGAAAACAAAACTGATTAAAGCATATCCAGTTTGTCTGCTTAAAGTTGGGAAGCACAAAATCCACAGATAGTGTGCAAGCCATGGATATCGATTTGAGTCTGCACATAATTTTTTTCTTTGCATGTAGTGAATATAGTTTTCTGTTCTTACCTATGATTGTTTGACATATTAAACACATATGGAAAATAGAAATTCAAGAAGAGGGAAATCATTGAGCAAGCCAGAAGGAAACTCTTACTATTCCATTACAATTAAGCAGCACATAAACTAAGGCATATAGAAAAAAAAAATCCTAATGGCTTTCTTTTATGAAACTGCTAAGAAGTCCAGTTGAAACAGTGTTCATAATATATAATGCTGGCTTGACAACAGAGAGAAATGTTTTTCACCAGCTTTTTCCCATTAGCCAGTCAGAGGGAGCTTACAGGGATGTAAGAGTTTAATCATCATTTAACAGCTCTTTTTGATCCACCCCAGATCCTTGGTGAGGGCTGGAAAGTGTTCCTCTTGCACTCATAGTTTCAATTGTTAACAAAAGTTCTAGTATATGAATGAATATGCATGACATTGAACTCTGAGCTGCTGAAAAGAAAATAGAAGGTTTATTTCTGAGTAGGGTTAAATGTAGATCAACCTTTTTCTTAAGAGTCAAGAGATCAAATGGACTAAAATTTGGAATTAATTCCATGTGAAACTTAATATGTCATATCAGAATAACATGACAGTATTTTCCAAACATTTTATATGATGAAATAAATATATTTCAAATCATAAATACAGAACTGGTGAAAACTCTGGAAATCTTGCAAGCCCCCTCCCCCCTTCGTAGTTTGATAGAAGTGGTATGTATTTATTAAGTAAATTTAGTACTTCCCACTGGCATTTTATCAGATATATTTCATATAACTTAAAACTTTTTCTAAGCAGAGCAGATAGAAAACAGTTCAAGTTTCATGCTATTTTAGTAAGTTCTTTTAGTGTTAAGACTTTGCTTAAGCATGTGTTTCCTCATGCTGTTTTATTCAGCATTGTATAGACAGAATCAATTACATTCTGTATGAACTTAAAACGCTCTTTCCTTCTTGGATTGCAAACCTATTGGGAAGACCATTGGTGTCTGGGATTCCAAAATAGTAAATTATATCGACAAAGTAGCAACAAATAAATAATGCTACTGTATCAATCTTAGTTAAATTTCTTTATACCCTTGAACTTTAATGAATACTAGTTTCATCCATATTTTTAAGATAATGTGATATGGTAATGAGAAAAGATAAAAAAGATGGTATGAGATTAGGATTTCTGAATAGAGTAGAACTTAAATTGGATAAAAGAACATTAAAACAAGATTTTTGAAAATGAAGTTACAGTCATACAATGCCTTAGCACTTTGCAATTCTAAATCTCAGGGGACTGCACATTACCTGTTTAAGCCCCCAAAAATGAAAATAAAAAATCCATTACAAAAAATCCCAAAACATAATGGAATATGGTGAGTAGAAGCATGAAGCTCAAAGTCAAAAGACTTCAGTTTGAGTTCTGAAACTAACACTTACCAACCTAGGGACATTGAATAATGCATTATTTCTCTGACTGTATTTCTGCATTAGTAAAACAGAAGAATAACCCAAACAGAAGAATAATCAGACTCTTTCTAACTCACAGTGTCATCTAGAAGCAATATATCCCAGAATGTAGTCTGCTAGCTCCCTACACAGGAGTCACATGATTGCCTATTAAACAAATAGATTCTGAGGCCCAGTTATGACTCACATAATTAACGTTTGGGGATACACACCAAGAATCTGATTTTTAGCAAGTTCTCTGCTTGAAGTTTGAATTGTGATTTGCAATATAATTTATAAGGAATAATATATTATGCAAATGAATAATTCTGTATATCATTTGTATTTTTGTATTAGTAGAGATGTTAAACTTATGCTTTTAGAGCTCTTCAAAAAAGGTATGCCTATTAAAGTAATAGGCCATTACCAACCTTAGTGTAAAAACAACAGACTTCAGTCTTCATCTGTAGTTACATAAAGAGTTTCCTTACTCTGTTATCATTGTTATTATTGTTTTTATAATTATTATTTGGCTTTGCCACGTGATGTAAGTAGCATATACTATGAATCTTGAAAGACAAATCTTTTAGTATTTGAACCACTCAATAGCATCTTGGTTTAATTATAATTATTCTCAAAGTGTGGATCCAGCACCAAGCGTCATCATTTTCACTTGGGAATTTGTTAGAATCAGAAAACATGGAGTGGCACCCAGCAAGCTCTGTTTTTATCAGTCTTTGTAGTGACTGGGATGCATGCTGTATTATGGGAGGCACTGTTCTAGGTTAATTGGACTAAAAACTAGTGGTTAATTTCACTTACCCCTCAGGACATAGCCTACATTAAGCCTGGCTAATCTTCAGTGGGAAAATGGAGCAATGCTATTTAACACACGTTCACACATTGCATTTATCTTTTTTTAATTCAGGGTAATTGTGGCAGGACCAATACTGTTTTTCACAACTTATCCTATTGTCAGACCACTCCAGTTATGTCTCCTCAAAAGCATCCCAGAGAGTCCTCTAATTCTTATATTTGGGGAAAGACTTTAGACAACTCCTGATAACCCTTGAAGATAAAATTTCTGGCAGGAGGTATCTGGTTCTTTTAGAAAAACCCTTGATCTTTTCTCTATACCTAATTGTACTGAAAGATTAGCTATCTTTTCTCTTCTATTGGGAACAGAGATAAGGAAACTGACTGGAGTTTATTTTCAGCTGGAAGCCCACAGGGAAATGAAAGTTATGCTAATGGTATGCTGAGAATTCTATTCTAACACCATTTGAGATCTACATCGAAAACATATCAAGCAAATTCTATGTGGCCAATTTAACCAGTCTCTTGTATTCACAATTTGGGAGAGGTAATCTATGAGAAATTAATTTTCTTCCACCTAATTTTTTACCAGGCTTATGATGAGAAAAGATCTATGCTATTATGAAAATTTGTAAAAGAAAATCATTTGATTTTTTTTTTATAATAAGGATGCCATATTCTAGGCCAGTATTCACTTTGATAGACTCATGAAGAGCAGAGCTTATAACACTGGTTTTCTTTACTGCACTGAAAAAGGTTTGGCTGAAATGCACAAGTGAGAGGCTGATGTTCTGTAATCATTCTTCCTCTCCTTTTTCCTTTTTCCTCTTCCTTTCCTACCTTTCCTTCCTTTTCCTTTCCTTTCTCCCTCTGCCACTGGTTCTGCTGTTCTGAATTCTCCTTTTCCTGACTGGGCCACTGCTGCAAAATATCTGTTTTTCTCTGCATCACCAGTGCCTACTTGTACTTTTTCTGGTTGGCTTGGCTGGGTATTCAGGAAACTTCCCAGTTCTAATCCCTCTTACAAACATCACCAGTAGCTCTGGAATCTCCAAGCACAAAAATAAGGTGGGAGAATACAGACTAGTCCAGGATAGACCCATCATCCAGGACCAATACAGTTCTCTATTTTGGAAATTAGAAGAACAAAGATATTCAAAACATAGTCTAATGTATCAATGGAATGGAAGAGAAGTAAACTTGGAAGCTGGGGTCAGTTGTGCCTAGCTATGTAGAACATAAAAGTGTTCTTCAGAGACAGGACAGTTAAAGTGCCCAGAGATTTACTGGGAACAGAGATAGGGGAAAAAGAATCTTGATGTTCTTTTAGTTCTGGTTCTAATTAATTCCTGATGTTAGGATTTACCCTGCGCAAGGGTCTTAGAAGTAATATTTAAATGAACTTTCTTTTTGTGATAAGCTAACTCAGTAGGATTCTATTTCAAACAAAAACCCTAAATCAATATAGTATTATCATCGAATTTGTTATTGCAAATGCAGCTAAATTGGTTTTTATCAACTAGGGTGAGAAACCTGAAAAACATGTCTCACAGTTCTGGGCTCAAATGAGTTCTGAGTTCAAAACATTAATAAAAATTAAAGTCCTTTTCAATGTCCTTTTTAAGGTAGTTTATATTCTTTATTAATATTTTGAAATATTATGGTGAGTATAATACTCTTGTTCATGATAATTTAAAATTATGTTCCTTTTGGGGCGCCTGGGTGGCGCAGTCGGTTAAGCGTCCGACTTCAGCCAGGTCACGATCTCGCGGTCCGTGAGTTCGAGCCCCGCGTCAGGCTCTGGGCTGATGGCTCGGAGCCTGGGGCCTGTTTCTGATTCTGTGTCTCCCTCTCTCTCTGCCTCTCCCCCGTTCATGCTCTGTCTCTCTCTGTCCCAAAAATAAATAAAAAACGTTGAAAAAAAATTTAAAATTATGTTCCTTTTAAAAATAGGTTTTATAATTTATAAAATTATATTTTTAGATATTTGTCATATATCTAAGAGTAGATATACAAGAGATGCATGATATAATATACTCCTCTCATAAATATATACATTACTGGATACATTTATTCTGATCCACAATTATATGAGAATTAATTCATTTTCTAAATAGTTTCAGTTAGCATCTTCTCATTTAGTATACTTCTAGATGTTCAAAATCATCTGAAAAAAGAACACTATCAAAGTTAGAAGGAAAAAAATATGTTTTATATTTTAGTGTAAACTGAATGACTCATAAATTTAACATCCAAAATTGAAAAAATAATAATGTTAAAAGTTTAAAAACAGGCAAAGACACATTTTGAATTTTACTATAATTTCCAGAATAAAATATTTTTTGTAAGTCTTCTATTGTTGTAGATAGTAATGTATTCAGTAAATTTGTATATAATTTTTTGTTCTTAAGATAGTTATAGATCTGAGATTAAATATGTGAATATATAACAAGAAATTATAATAAAGGAAAGACAGAGTTTTGTTAGGCACTGATTTTAAGACACTTTTCTGAGATCACATTTCCCTTCTCAAGTAGCATTTTTTTATGGTTCTTCCTCTAAATGACAGTCATGTTTTTTTTTTTTTTAACTATGCACAGAAAATCTTGTTGTTTATCTGCATCTCATTTCCCTGATTTTTTTGCCATCAAATTTAGTTTTGGATTTCTAGATTTTCCATGTGTTTCTGGATAGCGGCATTACTTTTGATAGACTTCTTACAGTTTCTACTTAGGAATTTCTGATTAGTGAAGGAGGGGACTAGGCGTTTATTGATTCCTTATTGAGTTCCAATCAACTTGTATGGATTATTCAGATATGCTAGTTACATAACCCATACTCATAAGTTTAAATCTTGAGATTGAGATTCTCCTCTAAGTAAATGAGACTCTGAGACACTGAAAAACTTGCTGAAGAATTCAGAACTTTGAGAATTAAAGCCAGGATTTCAGTCACAAGCCTGTGCTCTTCCTAATACATCTGTCATCTGTTTCTTTTTAAAATTTTTTTTTCAACGTTTATTTATTTTTGGGACAGAGAGAGACAGAGCATGAACGGGGGAGGGGCAGAGAGAGAGGGAGACACAGAATCGGAAGCAGGCTCCAGGCTCTGAGCCATCAGCCCAGAGCCCGACGCGGGGCTCGAACTCACGGACTGCGAGATCGTGACCTGGCTGAAGTCGGACGCTTAACCGACTGCGCCACCCAGGCGCCCCTGTCACCTGTTTCAAGTAAACACTCAGGTGTCGAATACATGGAACTGAATTTCATATCACTGAATGAATGGTTTGATACAAACATTTCTTTGGTAGTGTAGGACAGACTTTTATACTTCCAAACCCTTTTATTTTGGCCAAGTCAAAGTTTGTACATTTGTTGAAGTCAAAGGGTGGTTTGTGAAAGAACAGATGGTTCTGCCTCATTAATTCTATGAAAGTAAGTTCTAGAGCTTTTGACTCCATGACCAATTGGTTTGGTATATTTTTTAGGATATATATTTAATTTTCTTTTACAAACACAAGGAATCGGTATAAGGCATAAAATTAGCTTTATTAACTCATTTATTTTGCCTTTAGCAGGCATCATACTCTACTACTTTAAAGTGTTCAATATATGTAATCTGCATCTAGAAAAGGTAGACTTTGGCATTAATATATATTTGACATTTCACTTCCAATTCAATTATCTGAGAGAAAAAATAGTCACAATTATTATAAGGAGATCACTAAAATGAGGTAAGATGTGAATTACATGTATGTGTTGTATATTAGCAAATAGAAAGTAATGAATTCTACACTCTTGAATAAACATGCTTTTACTCAGAACAAGGTAACCAAAATAGCCAGAGTTTGCTGACATCTAGTTTCTCAACAATGTCACAACAAAAAAGATAGGCAAAAAAGGCAGTTTTAAGTTTGGAATTTCCTAAGACAAAGTAATAGCTCTCTTCTGAGACTTTATTTGGGTGCCCCAGAAGACCTATTTTTGTGTTGGATGCTTGCCAGCTGTGTGGGAAGTTTCTTCCTGTATGCTGAATTCTTATAAGGGCATGGAGTCCAGGAACTCATCATACCATGAAAGTGCTGTAGTACACAAAAATTGAGGGTCAATTAGAGATTAATAACATCTTGGCAAATGTTTTGAAAGAATGTTTTTTGATTCTTGGACCTTCCTGATCTAAACAATTTTGGGGGGAACTGAGCACGTAGTATGGATGAAAATGCCTCTCTCCTAGTTAAACTCCAGATAAAGGAAAGGAAAGGAAAGGGAAAAGGGAGGAAGATAGTAAGAAAGAGAGAATACGAGGTCATTTGATCAGTTTAGAATCACTAGAAAATTTTGGGTCCTAGCAGAAGTCCAACAAATCCTTTGTACCTTAACTTTCAACTATCGTGATACCTTTGGTTCCCTTTTACTTTCATTCTCAGTCTCTGCTGACTTCTTATATTAGAGGAAGGTATGATTTGGATACAATTTGTTTCCAATTCTTATTCTTTCTAAGTTTCAGTGCATTGACCCTGAACAACTAGAAGTTTTAAGGGACAAAAATGGCAGCCTTCTTTCCTTGCAGTGCTAGGCTTTTGGCTCCTCATACTCACATTCTTACACACATCATCTATCTAGGTGTCTGTGAATTTCAGTAAAAGCTGTACATCACATTGAACAGTTGAAACTTACTCTGTGGAAATTAGAATGATACACCATCATTTCCCATTCACAACATCTAAAAAATATAGTGTGTTTATCTCATGCATTCTTATAAAGCATTGCTTGCTGCTTCAATACAAATGAATGATACTTATGTATCTACACAGAATAGAAAGTATTATTGATCATTTTGAGTTATTATAAGAGAAAAAGCAATTTCTTTTTGTATATGTATTGTACCTTATCTTTTTTTTTTCTGATGACTTACAGATGTGTTTTTCTAGTTTGGCTAACTTTTAATGACATTCCACATTTGTATGTAGTACAAACCTTTAAAAAATCGTATATTTTGACAATTTCTTTTGTCAATTATAACACAAGACTGTGTCTTTCACTCATATCTTTATGCTGAAGCCTCATGTCTTTCACTCATACCTTTCTCTTTGCATTGGTATCCAAAAGTTAACAAGGGGTAGACAAAATGTCTTTTTGGCTTTACGATCAATGATCTATATTGGTAAAATCTAAAATCTAACATGAGTCATTTAAACATCAGTTTCTCTTTGAAAAATGTGCATAGAGCTGTTTCTGTTTAGTCAGGAGAAGCAACAGCAACAAGAGCGATCAGGTTCTATTTCAGGAGTGAGCAGAAGGGCCACTTGACCTACACTAATAGAGGATGTATGTAAATGCTGATGTTTAGATTGGAACCTAGATCTCTATCTATATCTGTTCTATAAACAACTGTATTTTGATGCCTCCTGGTAGCTCACGTAAGCACTCTAGGCCATATTTTTTGCTTTGGATTTTGCGTGACTAGTGGTCTTTGTGAATGTCCTTTTTCTGGTGTTTGAAAATTGATGCTAACTCCAGAAGTGATATACCTTGTATGTGAGGGAGAGGAAGTGATGCTGTACAAATATAATGCCACAGTAGTGCTATATAACAATGCCACCTCATAATTCAGTGGCTTAACAATAAGCATATGTAATTTTACACACAAGCATATGAACTTGATGGACCGTGTTTCCAGTTGGTTCTCACTCACACATGTGCCTATTAGCACTGAAGCTTTGCTCATCTTTGCAAAGCTCTTTCCTATTTCTGGGTTTTCAGCTGGGACAGCTAGACTGAATTGTATCTGCTCCATATGTTTCCTCTGACAGTATAGATCAGGTAGGAATCCACAAGAAAAAAAGAAGACAGAAAGCAATGAAGGCCATTAGGCCCAATTTTGATACTGGGATATCATCACTTTCACCATACTCTATTAGCCAAAGCAGATAAAAAAAATCTATCTTTGACTCATTGTGTAGAGAAATAGATTCCTCTTGTGAAATCATTTCATTGTGTATAGCAAGACACATGGAGAATTGGACTATTTTTTTCAATAAATATACCACAAGGAATTCTACATATACTTCAAAAGATAAAAAAAAATGTTTTCATATAAATATTCAGTCCTCATTTATAGTCTTCACAATTCACTAAGAAATTACTTGAAATTAATTTCATTTATCTAAATAAAAAATTTCAACTAGATTTTTCTATCATTCTTAAAAATAGAATGCTTGTATGCTAATGTCAGCAGGTGAACAACATTAAAGTTACATCTCTGTGTTTCAGATCTAACACTCATCTGTATAACTACTGATCTCCTAAAAGAGTGAACTCAGCAACTTGGTGTTATGCTCTAGGAATCCCTCTTTGGAACACACGTCAATGTAGCAAAACATTGTTTTTAATTAACAAAATGCCAGGTCCATATGTTGCCCATGTCCTCACTGAAACTCCTGTTGACATCAACAGGAATATTTTACACAGCATATGGTCTTAATAGGTAACAATTTTTATTTTGAATAATGATTTTAAATCCCAAGCAATAGAAGCTTTAAATTATAATTTTGCTTTTTCCTTCAATTACCATTCTTTTAAGGGGTCTTAGGTTTATTAGCAACAACATTGTAAGACATTTTAAAAGCCCATTAATTTGGACAGAAGACAGTTTTGCAATGCTGATATATGTTATAATAAAATATTATGCAAAAGTAATAGTTGATAAAAAATGTGTTAATTATAGAAGTAAAAACAATTCCCTGTAATTTTACTTACTCATTTCTAACTTTTCTGATTTATTTATTTTTAAAAATTTGTATATGTTTATATTTACTTTGAGAGAGATACAGTGTGAGCAGAGGAGGGCAGATAGAGAGGGAGACAGAATCTGAAGCAGGATCCAGGCTCTGAGCTGTCAGCACAGAACCTGATGCGGGGCTTGAACTCACGAACCATGAGATCATGACCTGAGCCGAAGTTGGACGCTTAACCAAGTAAACCACCCTGATTTTATTTTTATACATGCTTGCTATTTGAGGAAGAAAAATATAGATGAGTTCATAACTAAGTTCACAAGTTTTATCTGAAAGTAAAATGGACAGATATTTACATCATAACCAATTTATGATTTATTTTACTAAAGGAAGTTTTAGTGGACTAACACCATCCAAGAATGAACAGAAAAAAATAGAGTTCAAGAGCTCAAACAGTAGTGTCTGACAGAATAGGTATTAATTCAAACTCTGCAGTAAAATGAGCTGGTAAGTTTTCTTACCAAAGTCACAGTATTTTTACCTATGATATGGAAAAACAGTGATTCCGTAAGTAGATGATGACATGAGGATTAAATGACCGCATGCATAAAAAAGATTTTGCATAGTACTGGACAGAAAAAATCACCCAATAACAAGAAAATGTATACTAAGTAAACTGAAGCTTTTGTGTTTTGTACCTATATTTGTCATTATTGTGATGACCTTCTCACATAGTTTTACTTTCTCCATCTTTCCCTTCTTCTACTTCCTTCTTGCTCCTCTTCTTCCTCTTCCTCCTCCTCCTACTTTTCATTATTAATATTAATATTAGAGGGGCGCCTGGGTGGCTCAGTCATTTAAGCACCCAACTTCGGCTCAGGTCATGATCTCAGGTTCCTGAGTTCGAGGCCTGCCTTGGGCTCTGTGCTAACAGCTCAGAGTCTGGAGCCTGCATTGGATTCTGTGTCTCCCTTTCTCTCTGCCCCTCCCCTGATCGCACTCTGTCTCTCTTTCTCTCAAAAATAAGTAAACGTTAAAAAAAATTAAAAGAGAAAAGAAAATGTTACCACTACAGATGTAACAAAACTAAGTTTATTCACTTTATTATTTTATAATTTTTCCCTTCAAGTAAGCAAACAGAGCAATATATAAGATCCCATATCTAGTTAGCATTCCTTTTGGTAACTTGACATGGTTTATTCTTTCCTCATTCTGGTTGCAGATCTTTCACAAAAGGGTTTTCATATATCAGGCATCAACTCACTCCAGAGAATCACTAAGTGACCTAGCAAGAAATTCACTCTCACTTTTGCAAATTACAAGAGCCCTTTAGTGAGGTGGAAAATGAAGATGACATTTAAGGATGATTTCCTTTAGGTTTTCTTCAGTAAAGTATTGGACTGATGAAAACTGAGTAGTATGTAGTTCACGATAAGGGCTGCAAGTGAGTTAATTAAATATGTACAGTAATTTTTCCTTTTTCAAAAACAAACCTATACAAATGTAAAAAAATTATTTTGTTAAATACATATTATTTACATAACCCTACATAAATTTGTTTAAAATGTATTTTTTAAACTATCACAGATGAAATGCTTCAGAATAATTTAGGAAAAAAGGACTTCCATATCAGTGGTTGTCAGTTTTCTTAATCAGCATATGTAATAGAAAAAAAAGATAAATGCTACATCACACGGTGTGTGGAAACAAATATTTATAAATACCAAATCTCTGTATTGACCGAACCCAGGTAAGTAGATAAATACTACTCATCTGGGACTTGCAAAAAAAAAAAAAAAGTTTGACTCATATAAATAAATTTCTAGTTCTGTTACAATATGATTATTAGGATATTTAGAGTTTGGTTGAAATTTTAGTTTAGTTAATTGGCTTTTTCAGTCTGCTATGGAAATAGATTTCATAGCAGTTTACCATTCTCGTTTTATACAAATATGCCACTTGGTAATTCATTAGTTACCAGTTGGTGAGTTTGAAGTTCACATTGATATTTGGAAGCAATCATGGTGTGGTATCTCTTTGTGGGCATATTTATACAAGAGAATGGGGAGTGATGGAGGAGGAGAAGTGTATAAAGGATGTGTCAGTTTCCAATTCAATTAAAATGAGTGAAGAGGAGAGATTTTAGACAAACACCCTATCAGTACTCTCTCTGCACGCCTAATGAATTGGGAATGTAGGTCTCAAAGCACAAAACTACCTTGGGAACCAAAAGTTCTACCTATTTTTCCAAAAGATAACCACTATGTTTAATAGTGAATAATAATTTTATACTACACTGTAATTTTTAACCTCTGGAAAAGTGTGATCAAGACCTTTTGTGGTTCTTTTAATCATAATATTTTTTTTTAGGTTATGACCAGAAGAATTTTAAAATAAATACCAATACTTTGTTGTGTTTATTATGAAGGTTTAAAGTATATAGATGTATATTTATACATCACATAATTACAGATCCCCTCCTACAGTTAATCATGCATGCATATCCATTACACTCAATGCTTCCATTCCTTAATCAAGCATTCTGTGATTATGCAAATTTGAAAGATAATGAGGTACACCCTATAAGAGATAGCAAATCAGCGGTGTTAAGTAAGTCCTGAAAAATGAGAAAATTGACTCTTTTGGTCCTGAAAATCTTAGGGAACTTTCATAATTAGTGGATTATTCACATAGAGGAAAGTGGCACATTGTTTTATCTTGGTTTTCTCTTTGCATTTATTTGGATCTTTTCTTATGCTGTGTGACTAAATATTCCCAAAATTTCTGGTCACATAAGTTATCAGAAAAATTAGGAAGTACATAAAAGAGTACTTCAATCCAGATACATACTTGGCATGTCTATAGCCTATTTTTAGTTAAGGATTGCTTTTAGGGTTCATTGTCCATGGATTATTTGCCTAATGAAAGTGTGATACTTTTAAGTCGATGCTAGAATTTTAGGTTTTAGTATTTTCTCAGCCAGCATATATTTGACAGCAGACTGTTTTGCAGACATCAAGCAAATAACTGCCTTTCCCCCCCATAATTTGCAGCTGTTGATCTGTTGCATGTAATTTAGCTTTAATCATTACAATGGACTATGAAATGGTTATTTGAGAGTTGAAGGGCATTTTTTAAAATATTTATTTATTTTTGAGACAGAGAGAGACACAGCATGAGCAGGGAATGGGCAGAGAGAGAGGGAGACACAGAATGTGAAGCAGGCCCCAGGCTCTGAGCTGTCAGCACAGAGCCCGACGTGGGGCTCGAACTCACAAACTGTGAGATCATGACCTGAGCCGAAGTCAGACACTCAACCGACTGAGCCACCCAGGCACCCCTGAAGGGCATTTTTGTTGAAAGTTTTCATTTCTTTCCCTTTTCAGAAAGGAATTTATAGCTTGGGAGGAGTTGAAACAAAATGTTAATGTGTTATTTTATTGAGCTGTTTGTGTTAATAGGTCTTTGTTAAGGAATGGGTTTGTAAATACTTCATCCTCAAAAAATGGGAAACATCACAATATAAACATTTTCTGTAAGAGATAGGAAGAGTGTTACAGATTGTTTGAAGAGCGCAATAAGTATTCAGCAATGTAATATGGCTTGGAATTACTAAGAGGCCTTTCCCATCCTAGGACATTTTCTCTTGCTGTATGTGATGGAGCCTGAAATGTTGGTTACTCTTTCAGTTAACATGTTAGTAGAGACAGACCCAGTGAGCAAACCATGCTCAGATTCCTAATAGTTAAAAATAAAATTGTAAGATATTTGATTTCATTATATATATGTTTAAATAAATAAATGACAACAGTCATTCTTCTTCAGAATAATATTAAATGAGATATAGGTCTTGCTCTTAAGAAGAGGGAAAAAAAAAAACAACAACCTGCAGAAGTCCATGAAGAAAACAGTATTTCAGAAGATAAAATCAGATTCCCTCAAGAGTCTGTTTCATTGGCTTCAAGATGATAACTGGAAAACCTATTAGAATATTAGAATATTATATTATTCTAATATAGAATATATTTTATAGTATTAGAATTTAGAATATTATAAAAGAATAAATTATTTTTTTGTGGAAGAGGCATATTCATTTAAGGTGGAATAGAAAGTTGAAAGTGTAAGAATAATATCCAGTTGCCAGTAGTTTTGGTCTTTATTTGTTAAGTTGAATTCTCTCAAATACATTACACTTTGTTGATTATTTGCATCAACAAGTTACATTTGAAGAGGCCCAGAGTGTTTGTTTTACTTTTCTAAAATTCCCATTTTCTCTTTCTTCAATAGTCTCTTATCTCTTTGTCATTAGAAGGTTTAATTTATATTTCAAAGTCCTTTTGATCCCTACTACAATGTTCCATTAAATTTTATCATGGGATAATATTTGAAGATTTTTAAACAAGGTATTTTTTATTTTTCCAGATGTTTCTTGCCATTCAACAAATGATATTTTCCTCCACTTCAGGAGGTAGTAGGTAGGATCTAGAGTAAAAAAGTCAAAGTAATGAAGAGATGCTTTAGCTTATAGTTGGTACTTTGATTTGAGATCAAACACTTTTGAGATGATCAGTGCATATAGACATGTATATGTTGAATTCCAGAGGTCAATTTGGAATATTCAGACAGGCTCTATTCTGCTAGAATCTAGGTTATTGGAAAATAGATTTAATGAGAATAAACTATAGAATAGGGATGGTGCAAATTAAGCCCGAGGCCTGAGGCCTGTGGAAAACGTAAGTCTAGATATGTTGAGGGTCAATCCAGTATCAGATGGCTGTTCCTTGCTTGCCATTTAAAGGACTGGCAAGAGACCATCTTACTTCAAAATGGGAAATCCATGGGTTAAGTCTTACATTTTAATGAATATATACTCAAAACAGTCAAAGTTTAAAACAGAAGTGAGCCCATATCTATTAGTAAAGACTGTTATAAAATGGGAAATGTTAATGCTTTATTATACAGTTATTTATTGAGCATCTGGTATAACATGTAGAAATAAAATAATGTCCCTAGTCTTATGGAAGTCACTTATAGGAAGAATGGTGGGCTGAAGTTAAGAGTTTTTAGATATCAACAGAATTAGGTGCTTCTCAGCTAAGTTGAATTTGTTATGGGAAATTAATGTTAACATTTCTGTGCATCTGAGCCATGAATGTATATTTAGAATATAAATTTAGAACTTAACCATGTTATCTAAGGTTTCTGACAGAGTTCAACTATTTTAATCCTTTACAAAACTTTTAAACTTTAGAGAAGTAAACAAAGGCTCAGAAACAGAAGCAATCACATTTTTTAAAACTACTTTTTTAATGTTTATTTATTTTTGAAAGAGCGGAGTGGAGGAAGGACAGAGAGAGAGAGACATAGTATCTGAAGCAGGCTCCAGGATCTGAGCTGTCAGCACAGAGTCCGATGCAGGGCTCAGACTCATGAACTGCGAGATTATGACCTGAGCCAAAGTCAGATGCTTAACCCACTGAGCCACCCAGGCACCCCACAGAAACAATTACATTTTTAAAAGCATCACTACTGCGTGCTATTTGTCAGAATTGACAATTTTTCATTAACAGCAGTTGTTTTCACATGACTCTTATTTTTTCTGCATTTCTTGTATGGAGATTATCAAGAAAAAATCTTATCTATTGAAACCTAAGGAAACATTCCTACAAAACTTAGATAAAAAAAGAGTGTACTTTTGAGATAGACAGACATAGTTTTGTTATCTTAATAGCGCCTCCTCAGGAACAGATTCACTAGTTATTTAATTGTTAATAACTCTTAAAGTTACTAACACCTTGTAGATGCTCATGCTATGCTTTAAATGTATTTGCTAATCCCAGCAGTTATGAGATGTGTTGCACTATGGCTAGGTTTATAATATTTACTGATTTAGTGAATCCTGTGTATGTGTTTTCATCTTAGTTGCATATTCCCTGAAGAACTATAACTAAAGTTAGGAAAATTACCATTGTTCTATAGAATAGACGGAGGGCCTTGTTAGTCAGTAGCACTATACTCATGGGGAGCTAGAGTTGACCCTGATCTAGTAAAAGGAAAAAATGAGAACATTAGATTTTACACAGAAACCCAGAAACAGAAGAGAGACACGTTGAGAAAGTTGGGGGAGTACCAAAGACACGCTTTCCTCCATTATGCAATTTTGCCCAGGGCTTGCTTTGTTTTCCATTTATGATTTATGACTGTGGGAGATCCCCAAGCACTTACATGATTTCACATTATCATCTTTCTGCTTTCTGGAAAGATTTAAGTACATTGGAACAGCTGACATTGACACAAAGTTTTGTTTAGCATGGAAGTGCTCCAGGAATTTTAGTTCATATGTGGGAGACTCCTTGTCACCTAATGGTATTTTACATGAAACTTATGTGAAGAAATTTACAATACTTAAACATCTGCAAATATACATGAAACAATAGGGTGAGTGAAGACACACGACAGTGTTTTAATTGCCCTTTTCTTCCTTAAAGTGGAAGAAGTTTACCTTCCCTGTCTCTACCACACAGGAGGTCACTGCTGCTAAATGCCAACACTGTCACCAATACAGTGTTCATCAAAGATTTGGCCTTTATCATAAATGGAGCCAAGGCAGGAAGTTCTTGTTCCAGCTAGCAGTGATTTCTGGTCTGCCCTCCTCCAAGAAGAATACTTGTAGTAAATGCGGGCTCTCATTTTATCAACAAAAGACCTCACCATAAAAATAGAGTGCCTTGAACAACTTAGACATAATTGGTAGAAATGGTTCAGAGAAAAGGTGCCAAAGGATTTTTTTTCTTCTTCATGAATAAGTGATTGTACAGGAAAAGGAAACAGAACTGATAACTAGTGAAAGAGCTAGAAAACCATTGTTCACTCAACTTTTGGTTAGTTGAGTATATATAACTAGAAAATAAAACCTATTTTATGGGTTTAATATACCACAAAAGATAATCACTGAAAGCACATCAACTTTACTTGCAAATCTGTGAATAGTTTTACATGGCCCATTTTTAGGTTTGGGAAAACATCACTATAATCATTATTATTAACAATACAAATTTTATTAGGAGACTAAGTACAAAAAGTCCTAGGCTGCACTGTGCTATATCCAAGTAAAAAGGGAAATATTGTTAGATAAAAACAAAAGCTTACGAAGTAATAAGAATAAACATTTGGTTTGCCCTGTCAGTTGCAGTAGGAAATCCCAGTGATTTTGAGACAAGCTGATTGGGAATTAAATTATTTTTAATAAGTTTAAATCTTAAATATTTGATTTTTGACATTTATAGTGGCATTTAGTAGTGGCATGGCAAGGAAGAAAAATCATAGGATGATACCAGTTGACATAGAAACAACATTTGACAGAACATCCACTGAACTCATTAAAATGGCTAACTAACATCATACTTAGTGATGAAAAAGTGAATATGCCCCCCCGTAGGATTGGGAGCAGCACTAGAAGTTCTAGGTACTATAAGTCAAGACAAATAAAAGTATAAAGAATGGAAAGGAAAAAATAAGCTGGTCTCTGCAGATGACATGATTGCATATGTAGAATAGCTTAAGGATCTAAAAAACACCTGTGCAACTAATAAGTTTGCATGTCAGAGTTGCATGATACAAGAATGTAGTGAGGGGTCTGACTTCATTATTGATACTGATTGTGAGAGCTTCTATGTGTCGCTCATCCTTTGTTCTCTTGTGACCCATATTTGGACTAGCTGATGAAAAGCCTGGGCAGTCCATCCTTTGATACATGCGAGGAGTTCAAACCATGCAAGGAATTCACTGTATAGGAGCACTTTCCCTAGCTCCACCCCCTAACTATGATATAAAACTAAGCGAGCCTTCTTTCCTTGTTCTCTCAAGCCATTTTGGACCTACTTGAGAGGTCTTTTTTCTTCCCTCAGAGACTTCAGTAATATAATAAACCTTTCATACCTTCTTGGTGTATGCGTTATATTGTCCTATCTAAATTTGAGCTAAACATTTTGTAGTGTCCATCTGCCTCTACAGGTAACTATTAAAAAGACCAATGTGTTAACAATTGCATTTCCATATATTAATAATGAACACACAAAAATGAAAATTAAAACCACAAAACCATTTATAGCTATGTCAAAGAAAATGAAATACTTTAGTAAACACTTAATAAATATGTATAGGAACTATATGCTAATTTAAAGAAAGCCTAAATACATAAACATACCATGTTTATGGAGTAGAAGAGTCAAGATAGCAAATATGTTATGTTTTCCCAAATAGATATTCATGTTTAATGCAATTAATATAGAAATTCCTGCAAAGTTTTTGTAAACACAGGCAAAATTATTCAAAAATTTATATAGAAAGGTAAAGAAAATGTAATAGGTAATGCAATCTTGACTAAGAGTGAAGTGGGACTAGTCACTCTACTGAGTATTGAGTTTTGCTATATAGCTACAGTAAACAAGAGAGTTGCTATTGGTGATGTTATAGACACATAGATAAATGAAACTGTTGTATAATCACACAAATATGCCCACCTGATTTTTGACAAGGTGCAACAAAAGCATATCAATAGAAGAAAGATAGTCTGTTTGATAAATGGTGCTGGAACAATTGGTCATCTTTAGGTGAAAAAATGAACCTCAACCTGAACTTCACATAGGATAAAAGAATTAATTCAAAATGGATCACAAACATAAGTGTAAAACATGAAACAATGCAGCATTTAGGAGGGAAAAAAGAACATGTCTGGGGCCTATCACTAGTCAGAGTTCATTATCTAAGGATGAAAATACCGTCCATAAAAAGAAACATATGTTGGATCTCATCAATATTAGCAACATTTGGTCTACACAGGCCAGTGTGAAAGTCCTGCAACGTAATAGCAAAAACAAACAAACAAACAAGCAAAAAACCCCCAAAACCAAAACCAAACCAAAACAAACAAACAAAAAAACACCAAACAAAACCAGATTAAAAAATGAACAAAGAATTTGAACAGGCATTTCTCCAAAGAGAACATACAAATGGCAAACAGGTATAGAAGATGCTCCTATATCATGAATTTTCAGGAAATGCAAACCAAACCTACAATGAAATGTCACTCCACACTTTTAGGATGGCTATTATCAAACAAAATAAAAGGTAAAAAGTGTTGTCAAGGATGCAGAGAAAGGGGAACCCTTGAATATTGTTGGTGGGAATGTAAATTGGTATAGCAGCTATAAAAACAGTATGGATATTCCTTTAAAAATTAAAAGTAGAACTGTCTTATGATCTAGCAATCCCACTCTGGGCATGTATATCCAAAAGAATTGAAATGAGGATCTCAAAACTGTATCATCATTGCAGCATTATTCACCGTCACCAAGATATGGAAACTATCCATGTGTCCATTGGCAGAAGAATGGATAAAGAAAATGTGATGTGTACATCATTCCATCATTCCATGTGGAAGAATATTATTCAGCCTTGAAAAAGAAGGAAGTCCTGACATTTACAACAAAATGGATGAAGGACGTTATGCTAAGTGAAATGAGCTAGTCACAGAAAGACAAATATTGCGTGATTCTACTTATATGAGATATCTGAAATAAATTCATAGAAGCAGAGAATAAATAGTGATTTACAGGAATTGGAGGATGGGGGAAACAGGGAGACGTTCCATGGATAAAAAATTTCACTGATCCTAAAGAAGTAAGAGTTAGAGATATGTTACACATCATAGTGCCTATAGTAAACAATGCGGTATTGTTGTACCATAATATTTATTGAGGGGTTCCTGGGTGGCTCAATCAGTTAAGTGTCCAACTTCAGCTCAGGTCATGATCTCACGGTTCATGGGTTCTGTGCTGACAGCTCTGAGCCTGGAGCCTGCTTCGGATTCTGTGTCTCCCTCTCTCTCTGCCCCTCCCCTGCTCATGCTCTGTCTCTCTCTCTCTCTCAAAAAAATGAATAAACATTAAATTAAAATTTATTGAGGGTAGATGTCACATTAAGTGCTCTTGCCACAGAAAAACAAAACAAACAAGAAACAAGAAAAAAAGCGAAGGCAAATAAGGAAAATTGGGTAGGTGTTGGATATGTCTGTTACATTGCTTGTGGTGATAGTATCACAGGTGTTTGCATATGTCCAAATGCATCAAATTATGCACAGTAAATATATTTAGTTCTTTGTATATAAGTTAGACTTCAGTAAAGTGGACTTAAAAAGGCCTATGTGAGGAACATGAAAGACAAGCTACATTCTGGAGGAAAATATTTGCAAATATCTACAATAGGATCAATATCTATAATACACAAAGAACTCTCAAAATTCAACAGTGGAAATTAATTAGGAAAAAAAGTGTAATTTGGAAATAGACAAAAGACATGAACAGACATTTCACTGAAGATATTCAGCATCATTAGCCAGCAAGGAGAGGAAAATTAAAATCACAATGAGATGTCACTACATACTTCCCAGAATAACTTTTTAAAAAATGATGATAACAAATGCTGGTGAGAACAGGGAGAAATTGGATCACTCATAATTTGCTCATGGGAATGTAAATGGTACAGTCAATCTGTAAAACAGTTTGCCACTCTCTTAGAAAACTAAACACACAACTACCATGCAACTCAATAGCTATACTCTTGGTTATTTATTCCAGAGAAATAAAATTTGTGTTCACACAAAAACTAATGCATAAATGTTTGTTGCAACTTTTATTTATAATAGACAAAAACAAACAAATAAACTGCCGTGTTCCCAGATGGTCTTCAATAGGTAAATGGTCAAACAAACTGTGTGTATGTACACGTACACCATGTAGCACCACTCAGCAATAAAAAGGAACAAACTGGATGTATTAACAATTTGGATGAATCTCTGTGAAATTCTGTTGAGTGAGAAATACCAGTCTCAAAGGGGAAGTATAACACATGATTCCACTTAATCTAACATTTTGTAAATGAAAAACTTTCAGAAGTGGAGGACAGTTTAGTGGTTGCCAGTGTGTAGGAACAGGCAGGAGGGGCATGGGAGAAGAGCAATAGGAGGGAGTCTTTGCGATACTGGAACTGTTCAATATTTTGTCTGTGTAACCTGAGTTTAGAAATAAGTACGCATACACAAACGAATACAAGTAAAACAGGAGAAATCTGAATCAGATTGGAAGATTGTATCGATGTAAATATCCTGGTCTTAATATTAAACTATAGTTGTGTAAAATATTACCATTGGTGGACATTGGATAAAGTGTATGTAGGTTCTGTATTTCTTATAACTTGCATATGAATCTAAAAATCATCTCAGTACAAATTTCAATTACAATGAAATGAAATGAAGACCAAAAAACTAAAAACTCTTTTAATTATATTAAAATGTATTGAATCACAGTGTATAACAAATGTTTCACTATCTTTCCTGTACAGTCAAAATATTATTTGTTAAACTGCATGTTCTTCAACCATAAATCAAGTTATTCCCTAAGGAGTTCCAGTCATTGTGTCTTTAGTACAGTTAGTGCCTTTCTTTGTACTTGCTCTTACACACATTGGACTTAGTGAAAGTATATGCGACTAAGATCCATTAAATCTGGAGATATAAGCATTAATTTATGATCTACAAGGGGAAAATATAAAATACTTTTAGTCATTTTTCAGGTTTTCCAATATTTGGATTTTTTTCTTTTATCTTTTTGGCTATTACATTTTTGAAAAATGTAGGGCAATTATTTTGTAGAATATCTGAATTTGTTTTTCTTATGTCTTCTCATGATCTGATAACGATTATGCAGTTTTTGCAGGAGCATCACAGTTGTGATTTTGCCTTCTCAGTGTCTTATATTCAGGAGGCCTTTGAAATTGGTTTGATGCAATATTGATAATGTCTTTGATCACTTTGTTAAATATACACTAGATTCTCCATGTATAGTTGTAATGCATACTCTTATAAATTGTAAGTGATTTGTGGAAAGATTCTTTTAGACAATATAGATCTTGTTCTTCATCAACTTTTCACCATACCTGCTCTTCACTGATGAGTGTTTAATGTCATCTTTAGAAGAGATTTTCCTTCTTTTATTTATTTATATTTTATTTATTTATATCAGAAATAAATTGTTCCTATCATTGTAGAACTTAAAAGATATATATGCTTATATATAAATTTATAAATACATTGAAATATTAAATGCACATTTATATATATTTAAAATTCCAAGTAGATCTTTAAAATTTTTATTGTGTAATTTTTATCCTAATTGCACATTTATTTGCTATTTGTTTTGTTTTTTATCATTAGTCTATAAAGTTTAACATATATCCATATGATCTACCTAATATTTTGCACAACCAAAACTAATGTATGTGTTTACGGTCAGATTAGTGGTTACCTTTGGACAGGATGATTTAGTAGCTTTACATGTTTTATTTGGACATTTTCAACATTTTCTAAAACTTTATAAAAATAGCAAGAAATTCTACACAGAGGTTATTGATATGAGCTCTGGAAAAAGAAAAAAAAAAGACTTTCCTCTAGAATGCGCATGGCAGATTTCTACTGCATAAATAAGGTCATGCAATTTCATTAGTGTTTGAGTGAAATGTCTGGAAATATATGTAAGTAACAGGGTTAAAATTAATTAGAAATTAATGAAATATTCATTAGGCAACTTTTTTTGCTAAGCTTTAAGGCACTTGGGGCGTTTTACAAAGGGATACAAGAATAAATACGACATTACTTCAAAGTTACACAGTTGAGTGGGAGAGATAGGAAAGAGAAAAAATACCCCACAACTCTCATATTTCATATAAGGTTATTGCTCAAGTTGTGATATCAACCAGCAAAGGATGCTGACAAGAAATTCTCAGAAGAGTTGGGAGGAGTGACCTTGGGGATGAGAATGACAAAAAAAGTGATGAATTAAAATAATACAAGAGGTCATTGGATACTTTGAGGAAGAGCATTTTTAGTGGCTGTTGGGGAAGAGGAAATATTAGGTGAAGATGAAACATACTCTTTTGTTGAGTTTGGATAGAAGAAGAAAGAAACTATTTTTAAACTTGATAATTATAAGAAATTTTGAGGTAGATGGTGGCTTGAGGGTAGAGATACCACCGGAAAAGAATAAAGAAATTTAAAGAAAAATAAAGCTTGAATACTTGGACTGTATTTCTGGGGAGACTGTAGAGTAGAGTGATTATCATAAAAAGAACACCTTTTGTCAGCATATTAAATACAGTGACAAGTAGATGCAATTAAAGAGACTTGAAATAAAAATTATTTCCTGGTGTTTTTTTTTATTAATATATGAAATTTATTGTCAAATTGGTTTCCATACAACACCCAGTGCTCATCCCAAAAGGTGCCCTCCTCAATACCCATCACCCACCCTCTCCTCCCTCCCACCCCCCATCAACCCTTAGTTTGTTCTCAGTTCTCAACAGTCTCTTATACTTTGGCTCTCTCCCACTCTAACCTCTTTTTTTTTTTTCCTTCCCCTCCCCCATGGGTTCCTGTTAAGTTTCTCAGGATCCACATAAGAGTGAAACCATATGGTATCTGTCTTTCTCTGTATGGCTTATTTCACTTAGCATCACACTCTCCAGTTCCATCCACGTTGCTACAAAAGGCCATATTTCATTTTTTCTCATTGCCACGTAGTATTCCATAGTGTATATAAACCACAATTTCTTTATCCATTCATCAGTTGATGGACATTTAGGCTCTTTCCATAATTCGGCTATTGTTGAGAGTGCTGCTATGAACATTGGGGTACAAGTGCCCCTATGCATCAGTACTCCTGTGTCCCTTGGATAAATTCCTAGCAGTGCTATTGCTGGGTCATAGGGTAGGTCTATTTTTAATCTTCTGAGGAACCTCCACACTGCTTTCCAGAGCGGCTGCACCAATTTGCATTCCCACCAACAGTGCAAGAGGGTTCCCGTTTCCCCACATCCTCTCCAGCATCTATAGTCTCCTGATTTGTTCATTTTGGCCACTCTGACTGGCGTGAGGTGATACCTGAGTGTGGTTTTGATTTGTATTTCCCTGATAAGGAGCGACGCTGAACATCTTTTCATGTGCCTGTTGGCCATCCGGATGTCTTCTTTAGAGAAGTGTCTATTCATGTTTTCTGCCCATTTCTTCACTGAGTTATTTGCTCTTCAGGTGTGGAGTTTGGTGAGCTCTTTATAGATTTTGGATACTAGCCCTTTGTCCGATATGTCATTTGCAAATATCTTTTCCCATTCCGTTGGTTGCCTTTTAGTTTTGTTGGTTGTTTCCTTTGCTGTGCAGAAGCTTTTTATCTTCATAAGGTCCCAGTAATTCACTTTTGCTTTTAATTCCCTTGCCTTTGGGGATGTGTCGAGTAAGAGATTGCTACGGCTGAGGTCAGAGAGGTCTTTTCCTGCTTTCTCCTCTAAGGTTTTGATGGTTTCCTGTCTCACATTCAGGTCCTTTATCCATTTTGAGTTTATTTTTGTGAATGGTGTGAGAAAGTGGTCTAGTTTCAACCTTCTGCATGTTGCTGTCCAGTTTTCCCAGCACCATTTGTTAAAGAGACTGTCTTTTTTCCATTGGATGTTCTTTCCTGCTTTGTCAAAGATGAGTTGGCCATACATTTGTGGGTCCAGTTCTGGGGTTTCTATTCTATTCCATTGGTCTATGTGTCTGTTTTTGTGCCAATACCATGCTGTCTTGATGATGACAGCTTTGTAGTAGAGGCTAAAGTCTGGGATTGTGATGCCTCCTGCTTTGGTCTTCTTCTTCAAAATTACTTTGGCTATTCGGGGCCTTTTGTGGTTCCATATGAATTTTAGGATTGCTTGTTCTAGTTTCGAGAAGAATGCTGGTGCAATTTTGATTGGGATTGCATTGAATGTGTAGATAGCTTTGGGTAGTATTGACATTTTGACAATATTTATTCTTCCAATCCATGAACAGGGAATGTCTTTCCATTTCTTTAAATCTTCTTCAATTACCTTCATAAGCTTTCTATAGTTTTCAGCATACAGATCCTTTACATCTTTGGTTAGATTTATTCCTAGGTATTTTATGCTTCTTGGTGCAATTGTGAATGGGATCAGTTTCTTTATTTGTCTTTCTGTTGCTTCATTGTTAGTGTATAAGAATGCAACTGATTTCTGTACATTGATTTTGTATCCTGCAACTTTGCTGAATTCATGGATCAGTTCTAGCAGACTTTTGGTGGAGTCTGTCGGATTTTCCATGTATAATATCATGTCATCTGCAAAAAGCGAAAGCTTGACTTCATCTTTGCCAATTTTGATGCCTTTGATTTCCTTTTGTTGTCTGATTGCTGATGCTAGAACTTCCAGCACTATGTTAAACAACAGCGGTGAGAGTGGGCATCCCTGTCATGTTCCTGATCTCAGGGAAAAAGCTCTCAGTTTTTCCCCGTTGAGGATGATGTTAGCTGTGGGCTTTTCATAAATGGCTTTGATGATGTGTAAGTATGTTCCTTCTATCCCGACTTTCTCAAGGGTTTTTATTAAGAACGGGTGCTGGATTTTGTCAAAGGCCTTTTCTGCATCGATTGACAGGATCATATGGTTTTTCTCTTTTTTTTTGTTAATGTGATGTATCACGTTGATTGATTTGCGAATGTTGAACCAGCCCTGCATCCCAGGAATGAATCCCACTTGATCATGGTGAATAATTCTTTTTATATGCCGTTGAATTCGATTTGCTAATATCTTATTGAGAATTTTTGCATCCATATTCATCAGGGATATTGGCCTGTAGTTCTCTTTTTTTACTGGGTCTCTGTCTGGTTTAGGAATCAAAGTAATGCTGGCTTCATAGAATGAGTCTGGAAGTTTTCCTTCCCTTTCTATCTCTTGGAATAGCTTGAGAAGGATAGGTATTATCTCTGCTTTAAACATCTGGTAGAACTCCCCTGGGAAGCCATCTGGTCCTGGGCTCTTATTTGTTGGGAGATTTTTGATAACCGATTCAATTTCTTCGCTGGTTATGGGTGTGTTCAAGCTTTCTATTTCCTCCTGATTGAGTTTTGGAAGAGTGTGGGTGTTCAGGAATTTGTCCATTTCTTCCAGGTTGTCCAATTTATTGGCATATAATTTTTCATAGTATTCCCTGATAATTGTTTGTATCTCTGAGGGATTGGTTGTAATAATTCCATTTTCATTCATGATTTTATCTATTTGGGTCATCTCACTTTTCTTTTTGAGAAGCCTGGCTAGAGGTTTGTCAATTTTGTTTATTTTTTCCAAAAACCAACTCTTGGTTTCGTTGATCTGCTCTACAGTTTTTTTAGATTCTATATTGTTTATTTCTGCTCTGATCTTTATTATTTCTCTTCTTCTGCTGGGTTTAGGCTGCCTTTGCTGTTCTGCTTCTATTTCCTTTAAGTGTGCTGTTAGATTTTGTATTTGGGATTTTTCTTGTTTCTTGAGATAGGCCTGGATTGCAATGTATTTTCCTCTCAGGACTGCCTTCGCTGCGTCCCAAAGCGTTTGGATTGTTGTATTTTCATTTTCGTTTGTTTCCATATATTTTTTAATTTCTTCTCGAATTGCCTGGTTGACCCACTCATTCGTTAGTAGGGTGTTCTTTAACCTCCATGCTTTGGGAGGTTTTCCAGACTTCTTTCTGTGGTTGATTTCAAGCTTCATAGCATTGTGGTCTGAAAGTATGCATGGTATGATTTCAATTCTTGTCAACTTATGAAGGGCTGTTTTGTGACCCAGTATATGATCTATCTTGGAGAATGTTCCATGTGCACTCGAGAAGAAAGTATATTCTGTTGCTTTGGGATGCAGAGTTCTAAATATATCTGTCAAGTCCATCTGATCCAATGTCTCATTCAGGGCCCTTGTTTCTTTATTGACCGTGTGTCTAGATGATCTATCCATTTCTGTAAGTGGGGTGTTAAAGTCCCCTGCAATTACCACATTCTTATCAATAAGGTTGCTTATGTTTATGAGTAATTGTTTTATATATTTGGGCGCTCTGGTATTCGGCGCATAGACATTTATAATTGTTAGCTCTTCCTGATGGGTAGACCCTGTCACTATTATATAATGTCCTTCTTCATCTCTTGTTACAGCCTTTAATTGAAAGTCTAGTTTGTCTGATATAAGTATGGCTACTCCAGCTTTCTTTTGGCTTCCAGTAGCATGATAAATAGTTCTCCATCCCCTCACTCTCAATCTAAAGGTGTCCTCAGGTCTAAAATGAGTCTCTTGTAGACAGCAAATAGATGGGTCTTGTTTTTTTATCCATTCTGATACCCTATGTCTTTTGGTTGGTGCATTGAATCCATTTACATTCAGTGTTATTATAGAAAGATGTGGGTTTAGAGTCATTGTGATATCTGTATGTTTTATGCTTGTAGTGATGTCTCTGGTACTTTGTCTCACAGGGTCCCCCTTAGGATCTCTTGTAGGGCTGGTTGAGTGGTGACAAATTCCTTCAGTTTTTGTTTGTTTGGGAAGACCTTTATCTCACCTTGTATTCTAAATGACAGACTTGCTGGATAAAGGATTCTCGGCTGCATATTTTTTCTGTCTAGCACACTGAAAATCTCCTGCCAATTCTTTCTGGCCTGCCAAGTTTCAAAAGAGAGATCAGTCACGAGTCTTATAGGTGTCCCTTTATATGTGAGGGCACGTTTACCCCTTGCTGCTTTCAGAATTTTCTCTTTATCCTTGTATTTTGCCAGTTTCACTATGATATGTCGTGCAGAAGATCGATTCAAGTTATGTCTGAAGGGAGTTCTCTGTGCCTCTTGGATTTCAATGCCTTTTTCCTTCCCCACTTCAGGGAAGTTCTTAGCTATTATTTCTTCCAGTACCCCTTCAGCACGTTTCCCTCTCTCTTCCTCCTCTGGGATACCAATTATGCGTAGATTATTTCTTTTTAGTGTATCACCTAGTTCTCTAATTTTCCCCTCATACTCCTGGATTTTTTTATCTCTCTTTTTCTCAGCTTCCTCTTTTTCCATAACTTTATCTTCTAGTTCACCTATTCTCTCCTCTGCCTCTTCAATCCGAGCCGTGGTGGTTTCCATTTTGTTATGCATTTCGTTTAAAGCGTTTTTCAGCTCCTCGTGACTGTTCCTTAGTCCCTTGATCTCTGTAGCAAGAGATTCTCTGCTGTCAGCTATACTGTTTTCAAGCCCAGCGATTAATTTTATGACTATTATTCTAAATCACTTTCTGTTATATTATTTAAATCCTTTTTGATCAGCTCATTAGCTGTTGTTATTTCCTGGAGATTCTTCTGAGGGGAATTCTTCCGCTTGGTCATTTTGGATAGTCCCTGGCGTGGGGAGGACCTGCAGGGCACTTCCCCTGTGCTGTGGTGTATACCTGGAGTTGGTGGGCGGAGCCGCAGTCAGACCTGATGTCTGCCCCCAGCCCACCGCTGGGGCCACAGTCGGACTGTGCGTGCCTTCTCTTCCCCTCTCCTAGGGGCGGGATTCACTGTGGGGTGGGGTGGCCTGTCTGGGCTACTTGCACACTGCCAGGCTTGTGATGCTGGGGATCTGGCGTCTTAGCTGGGGTGGGTAGGCCAGGTGCACAGGGGCAGGAGGGGCAGGCTTAGCTTGCTTCTCCTTAGGTGATCCACTTCAGGAGGGGCCCTGTGGCCCCAGGAGGGAGTCAGATCCGCTGCCGGAGGTTTGGCTCCGCAGAAGCGCAGGGTTGGGTGTTTGCGCGGAGCGAGCAAGTTCCCTGGCAGGAACTGGTTCTCCTTGGGATTTTGGCTGGGGGATGGGCGGGGGAGATGGCGCTGGCAAGTGCCTTTGTTCCCCACCAAACTGAGCTCTGTCGTCCGGGGGCTCAGCAGCTCTCCTTCCCTTTGTCCTCCAGCCTTCCCGCTTTCTGAGCAGAGCTGTTAACTTATGACCTCCCAGCCACTAAGTGGAGCTTGCTGTAGGAACACAGTCCGTCAGGCCCCTCCGCTTTTTGCAAGCCAGACTCGGGGGCTCTGCTTGGCCGGCGAGCCGCCCCTCCGCCCCGGCTCCCTCCCGCCAGTCCGTGGAGCGCGCACCGCCTTGCCGCCCTTCCTACCCTCTTCTGTGGGCCTCTCGTCTGCGCTTTGCTCTGGTGATTCCGTTCTGGTAATCCTCTGGCGGTTTTCTGGGTTATTTAGGCAGGTGTAGGTGGAATCTAAGTGATCAGCAGTACACGCGGTGAGCCCAGTGTCCTCCTACGCCACCATCTTCCCTCCCTCTTCCTTTCCTGGTGTTTTTAATTTTGTCTTTACCTATGAATCCCTGACCACAATTCGCTGTTTTTTATTCCTCCCACACGCTTACTTTTTCTACCTCTGTTCTCCATTTCTTTAGTGCCTCCAATCCCTGATCCTCACTTTTTTACACTCTCTTCTAATCTGACTGACTATGCCACTGGATATGTACCTGATTAGTTACTGTCACTTCTTCTTTCAAATTCCATATTATCCTATCAGTCTTAACAAATCCTTTCTTTTATCCTCTCTTCTGTAGTTTGACTTCTGTGTTCCTGAAATAGAAAGCTGTAACTTCCATATCTCCTGGACTAGGAAAGGTCCAGGTTGAAATCACGAAAGGTGACTGGAGTAGACTGGAGAATGGAACATTACTGTGAAATCCGGCTCCCACACAACAGTGGAGAAATTATCTCAGATGGTGCCAAAAGTTGGATTCAGAGGGAAGGAAATTGTAAACCAGGTGTTTGTTAATATATCATCTAGAGGTTATAGTCATAATTAGGGGTTTGAATAGTGCTCTAAAATCATACGAGATTCAGTCGGGGAAGATTTGTTTGTTGGTAGGAGATGGTGGATTGTCAGCGGGGACATGGAACTGCAGCCTGACTGATGCATGAGGGAAGGAATGAACTCCTTTTCAGAGAGCTCTAAGGGATAGTGTTTTGAGGGGAGGGAGTATGTAGAATTCCTGTTAGTGCAAAGAGGGCATGGGAAATAGGGGTACCCTCTAAGTTCCCAATATTTCCCACCAAAAAATGTGTTTGCAAAGTTGGCAGAGATTCCCATGAGCTGGCCAAGTCTTGTCTTCAGCTTCCAAACCAGTTGGAAGCTATCAAAGATCTCAGAAAGAGCTAGCATGGGGAATCTATGGTAGAAAGTTTTCCTCTTTGTGTTTTTCTCTTTTTCTTTTCCTGCCATTCAGCTACAGAGGGCATCCTTCTATATCAGTGTATATTCATGGCCTGTAAACTGTGGGAATGGAGAGAAAATTTGTTCTTATTAAGGATCAGGGACTATTACAGAAAGACTAGACCAGGACTCAGACCTACTCTTCTGTATACTTCTAAACAACCAGAGTTACCAAAACTTAACAAGAAGTAGAAGGTAATAATGAAAAGTTTTAAAAGAGGAACTTCTGAAGAAGCAGAGAACCTGGATGATGAAATCCCAGCCTTCCTTTATATCTAATTCCTTCCGATAGGTCCTGGTCAAAGCTGGTTGCCTTCACGGGAGACGATTAGACTGCCTTGCCAAGCCCACTCACATACTTGTTTTAACATAGGATAATTTAGATGCTGTAGCTTGTTTCCCTAAATGTCTTTCTAAGACCATTTCCTGTTTTTATGGCCAGATTTAATGTGCTGCCATGTTTTTGGTAGTTGGCTGCCAGACACTATTTTAATACTGGCATATCTCTTGCAAGGAAGCAACCTGATTCATTGTTATTAAGTTATCTTTTTTGGCAGTAAGTTCTGTGTGGCTCAAAGATTATGTAGAAGAAGAAGAATGTCCTTTCACAATCATGGTTGCCTCCTTGACGTTTCTCTGATAAACTTGTTTTGTATTATCTTCTGTTTTCTTTGTACAGCTTTTCTTCTAAGATTTCATTACAGTCAGGGTGACAAGGATTTTGTTGTTGTTGTTGAAGTGAGGTGGCATGTGCTAAATTGCCTCTGATAGAAGAAGAACTCAATCAAAACTGACATTGTCTAGTGCTTCACTAAAAGTCCACTAGGTTGTGATATGTCTTAGTGTTTAGACTTCAGTTCTGCAATGAATATTAAATCAACAATTCTGGTTCGCATACCAATTCGGCGAATTAGCACAGAGCTCAGAAACTCTTGAAAATAAGGTGTGACCCTGCTGAAGATAATTCTGGCTTCCAGGCTTTCATGGAGGATATATTAATTCATTAAATTATTCAAGCATGCTGCATACAAATGCTGACAGGGACTCAAAGGTTTGTTGTCTCCTATTAATCACTTTATTATTCATATCATTCTTTCACTAGAGGCATTAGAATATGTTTGATTAATATCTCATTCCTCTTGTTTTTGTGAGCAATGTTCATTGGCTCTGCTCTAAAGAACTTTGTTTTCTTTGAAATAAATGTGAACAGAACAATAGGTAATTATCAAATCTTGGTGTTGTTTTCTGTGATTGCAGTGTTTCCTAACAACCATGGCTATCACAGCCTGTGTTTAGGTTGGATGATGGTGATAGGTGGTGTCTCATCTTAACCTGACAAGAAATGAAGAGTCCCTGAAGATCACTTGACTTCAGGCAAATCTTAGCAACCACTTAGTGTTAACTGGCTACCTTATTGTTCTCTAATTTGTTGGCTTTTATACTGGGATCCTATCCACTTGGTTTGAATGTCAGATCGAGAGAGACTGTTTCTATTAAACATAAAGAGAGTTGAGGGAAATTCTAGAAGATTCTTGATGCTCCAAATGTTGAGCTCAGGTTTGCATGTATTACTTGCTCTAATCTTTTTTTTTTTAATTTTTTTTTAACGTTTATTTATTTTTGAGACAGAGAGAGAGCATGAACGGGGGAGGGGCAGAGAGAGAGGGAGACAGAATCGGAAGCAGGCTCCAGGCTCTGGGCCATCAGCCCAGAGCCCGACGCGGGGCTCGAACTCACGGACCGTGAGATTGTGACCTGAGCTGAAGTTGGACGATTAACCGACTGAGCCACCCAGGCGCCCCTTACTTGCTCTAATCTTGAAGGCATAACCATTAGGTAAATCTTAATGGTTTATATGCCAGGTAATTTGCTTTGCTTTTTGAAGCATAAATTACTCTAGAGCATGTTTTGAATTGATATAGGAAAAACCCAGATTTGGTTGTGTTTCATGTACAAATGTTATAAATCAGTTTTTGAATATTATTCTTAATGTTTTAATAAGAAAAAAACAACATTTACTATAAAAGAGAAGGTGAGCAAACTAATCCTGGAGAATAATGGAAACACAATGCACACAGAAGCATGTTTCATAGCCAAAATATCTATTCTCAGTTGCTAGTTTTTTTTTCTGTATTCCTAGATTTAGCATCTATTTTATTTAATATAGGTAGTTGCCCCTGACATTAGGGTTCTTCTCTCTCCAAGTTGCTTTACCTTTTATTCCCTGGGCTGAGTGGCTCACCACAGGAAGCTCCACAGAACATGCTGCTTAGAGCTAACTCCTCAACATCCATATGGCTGGATCCAGGTCCTCTACAAGCTTGATTGCATGTACATTGTACCTGGTATTTATTGACGCTGCTGCTTTCCTTCTGTTTACCACATTGCCATTGTATGCTTGTTCTTTTCAGCCTTCCTGAAGTTAATAAAATATTAACTAATTGGGAAGAAGATTGCCCCACAGAAGCTAATGTCATCTCACTTATCCTAATTTCAGTTTTCTGTCTTAATTCTATACAATTTAGGTATGAACAACCCCAGATGGGGAAGAAAAAGTCATTGAATAAGAGCTTAGATTTATAAGTGAGGGCAAGTCAGCATAGTACTGTAAGGGAAAGGAGACTACCAGAAGCATTGTTGCTTTGGGTAAATTATTTCATCACCTTGGTACCATTCTTTACAGTCTTTTGTGTGTTATTAGAAGGGAGGTAGGGAGAAATAGGAAGAGAAACGGCACTTAGGGAGAGGGCATAGGATAATGGAAAGTTCATAAGTTGTTTTTTTTT
>NW_024412377.1:73257524-73351238 GCF_014898765.1 Herpailurus yagouaroundi
AGAGAGAGAGAGAGACAGGGAGGGAGGGAGAGAGGGAGAGAGGGAGAATCCGAAGCATACTCCAGGCTCTGAGCTGTCAGCACAGAGCCAATGGGGGACTCGAACTCACGGACCACGAGATCATGACCTGAGCCAACGTCAGATGCTTAACCAACTGAGGCCCCAGGCGCCCTAGAAAGTTCATGGGTTTTAAGTTCAGAGAGACAAAGTTTCAAATGTTGGCTCTGTCATTTATGACACTGTCCAGTTATTTAAAGTTTCATTCCCTTCATCTGTTAAATACAAAAATACTACTTTATGTTTATTTACAGGTTTTTGTGATTTCATCTGAAGTTTTTGACCCATAAATATATCCTTAATGATTGAAATTTTATATTTTCTTTTCTTTAATTTTATTAGTCCAGGTTCCCCTTTCTTGGGGACATTTCCGCATTGTATGATACAATGTCATTTTCCTCATTGTATCTTTCACATCTGGAAGGTGGGAAGAACCCAGTAAGCATGTGTTATGTGAATCTATGAGTGAATATGTAATGCACAATGTTCCTTTAAAGAAATATTGGACTTTCATAAGATATCTTTATAACTCCTAATCTTTTCTAATAAGGCTCTTTATCTCATTTTCCAAGATTCAGGAAAAATGGAAAAAAGAAATTAGACTCAAGCTTGCAGACTGTTAGTTAGGCACATAGATAATAGTAAAAGTTACAGCTGACAGGTTGAGGATACAGAAAAACAGAAAAACACTTGAGTGTGACCTATTCTGTAGCTCCCCAAGACACACTGATCCCATCCACTGTCATATTACAGAATAGATTGGCATTCATGTAGATAGACACTTTGAGCTTTAATGGAAGGGTAAAATTATATTAAATTCATTCTTCTTTAGAAAGCATAAATGTGTGTAATATGTTTTAGAAATATTTCTATTAAAATGATTACTTTCAGTGCTTGAAAAGTTAGGCTTCTATTATCTGTAAAATTAACATATGTGTACAGATCATTCTCCATCAATGTCACATTAATAGAGTGTTCTGCCTATTGCCATTACAAGTCATTCTGCCACCACCCTTTAGTATTTTTCCCCTTACCAAAGTGTGCTACAGTGATGAGTAGATTTTTTCTTTTTTTTAAGAAAGATTCCTTTTATGGAAGGTAAGAAGATCTGCTTTAAATTTAGCGAAAGCCATCCTAGACCTGGTTCATGTGATCATTCAAACTTATGTTTCACTGTGAGGTCAAGGAAATTCCCAGGCTCAGCCTGGCATCAGTGCCATTGTATGCGCTAGTAATCTGAGCCAGACATCTGTGAGTGAACTCAACAAGCCCCAGGGCAGGAAGGCTGGCATTTTTCCACCTGAATGACTATTTAAGTAAAAGCAGGACAGAGGAGAAAGACAGAGTAGTCTGTTCTCTTTGTAATTGGTGTTGGCTTCAATGTATGCAATTTATAAACTGGCTCAAAGGCTGTTCATTTTCAAGACTACAGTGCTTTCGCATAATGTAGCAATCATCAAAGAGCTGGAAGATACAGTAAAGTTTTAAATATATGAATAATTTAAACATTTTCTTATAGCTTTTCATTCATACCTCTCCTTCCCAAACAGCTCTCTCCTTCCCAAACAGACCACTACATCATTCACCATATACATACACCCATGTACCTAAAGTATGTGGCAATTCCCTTGCTTTCTTGGCTTATTTGATATATATATACACACACATACATATACGTATATATATATGTCTATATATGTCTCTATATATGTATATATGTATATATATGTATATATATACATATATGTATGTGTATATATATATATATATATATATATATACCCACACACATATAATATGTAAAATATTTTACCATAAAAGCAAGTTCCAAGTTCTTTTTGGTGGCTTACTGAGTTAAAACAGTTATAGATGGCCTGATGAATATTGAATATGAATGAAAAATTCATTAGAAAAAGCATTATACAACTATTTTGATAGTCCTATGTATGTTAGAATTTAGAAATTTGTATGAAAGTAAAAAGTGATTAATAGTGTCCAAAAGTAGAAGGTAAATGGGAGGCTAGTGTCAGTAATAATTTCTGAGGGCAACTTTAATATATTGCTGTGAATACTAGGACAGGTTATTTGGTAAAGGGCCAGGCAGAAGGTTCGACTGGTGGCAAATTATGTATGGAGTGGCATTCACTGTTGACTGCAGAGATAAACATACTATGTGGGACTTTATATGGGACTGTATCCTAGCAATGGGACCCTCCTGTATTGCTCTCACTTTTTTATGGGTTTTGTCTTCAGAGAATAAATATTTTGGGCTCAAGCATTAATGAAGCTTAGCCTAGTTGCCAGTTTTGAGGACACTGCAGGGAAATGCTGTCTGCCTGATACTAGCAGACATTAGGGGTCTTCAGCTCCTGTGGACAAATTGAATGTGGGCAGATCCCTTCCCCTGAAAGGAGGAATGACAAGTTCCCAGTCCTGATTAGGTCACTGCCAGATAACCTGTAATGAATGTCTATAATTCTCATCTTATTTTCCTAACTGCTTGTTTTCCTAAAGGGTTATAAAATTATTGAATATCAAATTTAAATCTCAGGTTTTAGTATTGCTATTTTAAAGAAAATAAGAATTTGATAAAATTTATTTAGAAAGCATAGAGTTAGGAGGATACTATAATTTTCCTCAAACCCTTCATTTTGCATGTGAAAAAAAAAAAAAAAGAGTTTAAGCCTTAAGTGCTTGTTGGGAATTTTAACCTTTCTTGGTTTGTGCTTTTAGTCCTAAACCATCTTCTCAATATCTATCAATTTTCCTAAAGTAAAGTAGTTGCACACATCTCAGGCTTTGCCAGCCACAGGTCACCTTTTTTTCCTTCTAATTTTTATACTTTCTTTTTATACTAATTCTGAGTGAAACAAGCCCCACCAGCTTCACTGACACAAATTAACTTCTGTTAACACATTCTCAGTTACTAGGAGTATCAAGAAAGGTCTCCAGCGCGCGCGCTCTCTCTCTCTCTCTCTCTCTCTCTCTCTCTCTCTCTCACACACACACACACACACACACACACAAATTAGTCTGTCAGTTGAAGTTACTATGTGGCATGTGCCCTCTTTTTCTCTATGACTTTGACATTTTCTTTTTAATATCTGATTTTGTGAATCCTCATCTTTGGCTCTGCCGAAGTTTTGATCTACAGAAAAAAGCCACTGGCAGTTTCGGTTAGTGCAAATACTTCAGTCATAAGGGTGCAAAATCATTTCTGTGTTTTCTGAAAAGGCTAAGTGAATGACCTCTAACATACCCCAAGAGACCTATACAATAATGTTTACCTTAGCTCCAAAACAAACAAATAGAAATCAAACCAATTAAAAAATCCATCAAAGGAGCTGACTAAATAAACCATGGTAATGTATATCTATACTAAGGCAAGGCTCCTCAGATAAGGAAGGGCGTCTGTGGAAAAATCCCCAGATTATTACATTAAATAAATAGATGGTCTCAGCATAGTATTTGTACATTAAGAATAACAATGAAAGTCTGCCATAAAATACAATATTTATGATTTAGGTACTTAATGAACCAAATGCATAAAACAAAAAGGACAGAAAAAAAAAACAGAGCAAGTTAGAAAAATACTTTGAGGAATAAGGAAGGCAATAGGGCTGGGGAAGCTGATCAAAAGGACTTTTATTTAATTTACTTATTAATATGCAATTACAAATTATCTTCTAAAGCAGTACACAGACAAGTAGGTCTTCTTGCTCAGTATCTCTTTTTTCTGTAAACTTCCCTTGGGAATTGTAAGTTGCAATATCAACTCTAGGGAGTTTCAACTGTGCCAGTGTTCCAGGAAAGCTGAATCATTCAAGTGCGCCCTCTGTTGGGCAATATTCAGAGACTGATTTTACTTTGCACCTTTACGGGTCATCTGAAGAAAATGGGAATAAAAGAATTTCTTGTCTAAGTAGACAATCCCTTGCTTGAGGACTACAAGTGCTGATGCCTGCGTAAACATTATGTTATTCAGGCAAGCTGTCTTGAACATGTTTCTCCTTAGTCTCCACAGAACTGCACTTTGAATCAGGAACTCCAGTGCTCTTGGTGATGCACCAAACTAACACTTGTTAAGTCCCCACCCCTCCCTGTCCTTTTGGTGAATTTTCCCTTGTTCTGCCTTCTGGTTCTGGATCTCCCCGTCTCCCCATAGTCTATAGGGGCAAGACCCCTGCTGAATAGGAAACTAATTTAAAGATCAACTCCTACTTGATGAAAATTTAGTAGTTTGTTTTTGTTTGTTTGGCTTTGCTCTTTTAGTAACCCAGAGTAAGTATTTCACACTCAGTGATGAAAGTCTCTGAAGTTACAGAGGTGAATTCTTTGCCAAAGTCCTAAACAAATAATTCAAATAAAGACTCAAGAACTTTCTTTACAAAATGTCAAATGAGTTTCTTCCCTTAGATAAAACCAGTTAAGTTCATGATTGTTCCTTTTCTTACCTCCTCTGGGGTTTTAATTCATTGAAAGTTTTCTCTTTATTTCTCTGTAGTTCTCTCTCTTGTCTCTCTACAGTGAGCTGCCCCTCAACTTCTAAACTTAGTCTTTCATATAAAATTAATGGACTGCCTAACAAATGGAATGTTCCTCAGCTGTTGTTTACTCTCTTTTGCTTCTTGTGGTGCTCATTTCCTCATCTGTCATTCTTTTCATCCCTCAGTTAACTGTAATTTGTTTTGGCTTCTCTCAGTGAGGCAGGCAGGGAATTTTTAGGTATTAAGGGAACACATTGCTCTGAGAATCTGTTTAAAGATTTAGGGTCCCACTCCCAGGGAAAAAAAAATGAATATACCCATAGTATACTCACAAACAAAATTTGGCAGAGGCCTATCTCTCTGTCTGCCCTGACATTGATTAATCCTCAATTAAATACATTAAAAATAAAATCCATGAGTCCAGGAGACAGATTTCTTTTTCTCTAGTACATCTGTAACAAGCATAGTTACCAGAAGCTAATAGGCATTTAATAAGCATTAAATGATTAAATCATTGCCCTAGTTGCCGTGGATTATGAATATTTTTTGCCCTATTAATAACTAGAATTTATTGAATGGTAATAGTGGACCATGCAACGTACTAAGCCTTTAAAAAATTTTTTTTAATGTTTGTTTATTTTTGAGAGAGAGCACGCACACATGTGCGAGCCAGGGAGGGGCAGAGAGGGAGGAAGACACAGAATCCAAAGGAAGCTCCAGGCTCTGAGTTGTCAGCACAGGCTGTACTAGGCTTTTCATATAGGTTTTATATATGTAACTCACATGCATTTTGGAATTAGTATCTGTCCATTATTACCTGGTAGGCATTCAAACCATTCAATTCAAATAGCTACAAAGAAAAAGACAATCCGGTCCTTACTTAAAGCACATTAAAAACAGAATGCAATTCTTAACCTCCAGCATCATTTCTCAGTACCTTAATTTTCACAATTTGAACTTCTCTGAAACTTTTTATCCACTGATAACATCCTAATTTCTCTCCCTGGAACTGCCCTCTATTTATTCAATTTACTTTCATCGTTTTTTCTCCTCAGAATTTAGTAATTTAGATTGGCTTAATCTCTTCATCTAAGTAATTTTCTTTCTCTTCAAGTGTTAATGACTCTGCCTTTTTGTGCTTGTCATATTATACTCTACAAAATTCAGGATTTGTCTAAGGAAGATCAATTTTATACACAAGTTGGAAGAGAGAGGAGGGGGTGTGTGGAAAGAGACAGCATTCTGTTTCTGAACCCTAAGTAACTGTAGGCTTTATTAATACCCTTCTATAACTTACCAGAAACAAAAGCTAAAAGGTATAAAGCTGCTTTCTCACAGACTCACCAGGGTGACACCAAGACTCATCCAGATCTATTCGATTAAAAAAAAAATTAGCACCATACTTTGCTGTCCACTTGAAATGGTATATATTCAATACATCTATTGTGTACCAGGGATACGGGATTTAACAGAAAACTATATAAAATTCCTGACCTTGTGCATCTAATTTTCAATTGGGGAACACAAAATAAAGAGTAAAAATAGCAATAAAAATGTATGACATTTACAAGTGCTACAAAATACAGAAGAATATAGAACAAAATGAGGGAGTGTCTGGGGCCTGGGAGAATAAAGTTTTAAATAAATCTTTTGAAGTCATCCATATGAGAAGGGGACATTTAAGCAGGGACTTGAAGGAAGTGAGAGAGCAAACCAGAAAGATAATGCCAGGAGGATCATTACTGGTAATGGAATTGTCAGTGCAAAGGCACTAAGTGGTTCTGGCTGTTCAGAAAACAGCAAAAAGACTACCATGGCTAGAGTGGAATAAGCCAAGAAAAGCATAAGATATAGAAATGTATGAAATATTTTGTGTGTTTGTGTATTTTCCTAGATTAATGGCACATTATTAAGTCCTCCAAAGAGTCTTTGAGTCCAAAAAGCTAAATTTCACTGCCTTGGGGGAAAGAGTGTTGGTAGAGGGTTGGGGTACTCATCTTACACACATTAGCTGCTAAATTTGTGTGTTATGTACTCCCTGAAATTCTTTACCCTTGTTTCTAAGATCCACTGCTCCTGGATCTCCTCCAGCTCTTGGAATTTGCAATTTATTTCCATCATGAGCTCATATTTCTCAGCCTAAGTGGTTGGAAAATGTTCATTGAAAAACTAAAGGAAAGAGAAACTAATGAATCAAATATTTGGAACCTGTGTATTTAGCAACAAAATAGAATATTGTGTTATAGGAACCTAGCAGAGAATTGATCCATATAGTGACTTTGAACACTTGTCATAAGCTTTCTGAGACTGACACTTGAGAGGCAGGCTTTCTATATTCTCAAAGTTCTGTCCTTGTCAAGAGTTAACTCACCAAACTGGCATTCCTGAGTTAAGTTTTCAGTTGTCCTTGACTTTTAAAGTGAAATGTTTTGTAAAAGAGTATCTACCTGAAAAGTGTATTTTGTCTTGGGAAATTATAATTCAATATATTTTTCAGTAAGTTCTGTTCCCCCTTACATGAGTACCCATTTGACATAGTTCTTCTGGAACTCATTGAAAGGTAAGTATTTGTTTTACACATTAAGCTTCATGCTATTGTTTTGTTTTGTTTTAATGAGAACAATTAAGCCCAACCCTTTTTTTCTTATGTGCCTGTCTTCTGTAGAGCTTAAAACTATATTGAATATTTATGGAAAATCTGTAAGAGGATAGAGATTGGTACAGAGATTGATTGGACAGTGATACTGTTTTCACAAAGCCTGCAGCACAGTGTTATACTTTTGTGTGAATAATCATGGCACAAGAATAAAGTGATAATGACTTTAGTGAGGTTAAGGAGACAGATTACGTTCAATAGTAGAGAACTATAGCAATTAACTCTTAAAAATGAGTATCATAGTTTAAAAATCTTTTTCCTTTTAGTCATTTTATTCTGTATGCCAAAGCTAACTTACATCCTTTCCACAGATAGGCAAGAGATATATCATTGTTAATAAACATTGCAGGCCCTATCATACTTGCAAACCTATATGATAATGACAATATAAGGACATCACACATCCCAATAATCTTCTATGTAATTTTATTTTATTTTAAATATTTATTTCAGAGAGAGAGAGAGAGAGAGAGAGAGAGAGAGAGAGAGAAACAGAGAGTAAGCAGAGGGGGGGGAAACACAGAATCCAAGTCAGGCTCCAGGCTCTGAGCTGTCAGCACACTGGGCTCAAACTCACAAACCTCAAGATGACCTGAGCTCAAGTCAGATGCTTAACTGACTGAGCCACCCAGGTGCCCCTCTTCTATGTAATTTTAGGATTTGTTCTAAATTGGATGCAAACAAAGACAAATGTCACTCTGTAAGAATGATGAAATAAGAAAAAAATTAAAGAAACTTGTGAAGATTTTGTGAAAAAGACTGAGTAACAACCTGTTTTGTATTGTATAATTGCTTACCTTTCTTTTTAAAAAAAAATTTTTTAATGTTTATTTATTTTTGAGAGAGAGACAGACAATGAGTGGGGGAGTTTCAGAGAGAGAGGGAGACACAGGATCCGAAGCAGGCTCCAGACTCTGAGCTGTCAGCACAGAGCCCAACATGGGGCTGGAACTCATGACCCGTGAGATCATGAGATCATGACCTGAGCCAAAGTCAGACACTCAACTGACTGAGCCACCCAGATGCCCCAAATTGCTTAACTTTCTGAAGTTAAATGAACCAGATAAATTATGGGGTCAATTGTTTTTATAGGTCTCTTTGTTATGCTGTTGATTTTCCAGATTATAGTAAGAGAATCCTTGTCTTTGCCTAAATATGTATGCAAATGACAAGGGGAGTGTGTGTTGTCCTGTGTCTCCATGTGTCTGTGTGTTTCTATGAGTCTGACCTCTACATCTATATAGGAATTTTGGCTTTGGCGTCTGGAGTTTTATCCAAGATTTGGTTGGCTTTTGAGTAAGATTTGACTTAGTGTGAAATAAATAAAGTCAGCAACAGGATAAAAATAATAAAGCATGCTTTGGGAAATAAGAGAAAATAAAATACGTGTTTTAGAGAGGGTAGAAGTAATTACATGGTTTTTCACGAAGGTAGCTATCTTCAGATCCTATATGCAAAAGATGGAATTTTGGTGATTTCTATATTTAACATTCAGTTTTTTTTTTACGTTAAGAGGAAGTATGCATTTTTACAAGAGTATTATTTGTTCAATATCTCATTTAATTTCGGAAATTATAGTTTGCTGAGCACCACGGTATTTACATGAAACCCCTACAAAGATATATTCTCTTACAACCTGTCATAGATAATAGCTAGATGTTGTTGAGGAATTCATAATAACTGGTCAAAGCCTGACTTAGTTGACCTTCAGCACTAGGGCATCATCTCAATCTCATGATAAATGAATCCAAACCACATGGAGTAAACTGCTTTATGATTAAACTGTGTGTGTGTGTGTGTGTGTGTGTGTGTGTGTGCGCGCGCGCGCACGCGTGCATGTGTACACAAAAAGAATCATGGTTGCTAACAATTTTGGAGTCAGTCAGTGTATCCAGAGACTTTTCCTGGTCCACATTTGCCGTTTTCCAATGCTGCAATCAAGGCTTAGCTTCCCATTATGATTTAAAAAGCTTGTTATAATGGCATGATTCCATAAATGTGATAACCACTGCTAAAGAAGCCTTGGCTAGCTAATTCATCTCATTTCACAGTTGAGGTAGGGGCAGGGTAGCTATGTTTAGAAGTCCTTTAAATAGGGGTTCCATGGTACTCTTTTTGTCTACACAATAAGCTCTCTGTGATGAAAGAGGATCTTACATAAAATACATTTATGATCTGAAGAGTACATTCTCATTACATTTTTAGATCTCCATTTCAAAGACGTCAGGCCTACTTTCCTCTCATGAAGTAAGACCTCTCTAAAGAGCATCACAAATGGGCTGTCATGAGCTGGGTCACAAACTGCATATTGGTTGATTAGAGAAAAATAAAAGGTAACGTTGGGATTTGCTCCCCTGGAAGTTGGTATTCTTACCAGTGACTTTTACCCTTACCTGTCTTTAGCACCTCTCCCAGCACCCCATCTCATTTCTTTGAGATCAAACTGGCATAAAACATCCCTGTAGGTGGCTTTATTCTCATGGTAAGGTTTGTGAATTTGAGTTCTTTGTTTCACAAAAGCCTGACAAATTCGGCTTTCACTCAGCCTCTGAACACAGTTGTAAACCAACTCTACAAGAATAGTAAAAAGCTGACAGCTGACAGCCTTTGCATAGATTTTATCTGGAAGTAGATATTTCAAAGAATTTGAGCCTGATGATTTTGACGAAAACTTAATTAATTTACACCATACATTGTTCTGTCAGCTGCACCGTAATACTTAAAGGTTGGGGCGCTTTAGGGCTAGGTCAGATGAACCTGAACAATAAAATGTCTTTGTGGTAAAAGAAACTGATTTGAAAATGTCATATCTCAATCATTTGTTGATTCCCTCCAGAACTCAGTCATATCTCAGACATTCCTATCCCATCTATAGACGGCAGTGGTTTCTGTCTCATAGGCTTCTAGCTATTCTTAAGGAAAAGGACAAAACAAAGTAAAAGTAAGTAACTGGCTGAGGATGGAGTACAAAAATGAGAGACTTGTGAGAGTGGTTTCGTTAAAGAATACAGTGAGTGGACTTACTAACAACAAGTATATTTTTGGAAACGAATAACCAAAACTTGAATAAGGAAGCATAAAAGTTAAATACTCATGAAAACACAGCTAAGTAATAAACAAAATGTTGTGAAATATTATTAGCGTGACTGATGTGTAAAAATGTCATCAATTGTGGAAAATATCTAGAAGTTAAATGTTAAAAACTGGACAGTAGGTCAGAAAAAACAGTTTACTAACACCAATATATAGATTAAAAGACAACACATAAATTTAAATTGTTCTTTCATGAAATTATATTTTTCATAAATTATGGCAAGTTTTATGTGTGTGTGTGTGTGTGTGTGTGTGTGTGTGTGTGTGTATGTGTGTGTGTGTGTGCCTGTGTGTGTACGCGCGCATGTTTTTCCAGATTACTTTTAAGTACTGGGGAGAGGAATGGGATGGGAGCAGGTGGTTGGCAATATTTTGGGAAAGAAGTTAATTTTGAAGCAGCTGCTGGCAATTTTCCTACAGTATTATTCATCATTTTAAAAAATTAAAATGATTATAATTACCCTGATATGTCACATCATATGTGACTGAAAAGAGGAAATGATGGAGATGGAGAAAATGTCCATATCCCTGAAGTAGATGTTCATTACCTTATAAACTCCTGAGTGACAGGCTTCCATGGGATGTTACCCCGATGAATGAAGCTCAGGTGAGTAATAAAATAGAGCAGAAGGCCTGCAAGTGCCAGTGGCCACCTAATCGGAGCTCATTTAGTGATTGTCATCACTTTGTAGCAACCATGCAGTTAATACCCAGTGTATTTGACACCTGCTATGTTAAATTAGTACTTGCAGAATTAACACCTGCTGTCAGCCACCCAGCAGGAATGTTGCTTTCTTCAGAATAAAAGGGAAATGAATTATTTCCCTAGAAATTTGTGTAAATTATTTTTGTGGATGGAGAATTACTTGGAAAGATCTTGGGACTGGCAGTCAAGATTCCTCTTTTTTTTTTTTTAATAGTCTTGGCACTGTTAGTAACTCAGGGTCTTTTTATGGCTGTCAGAATAGAGGTCTCAAAGTGAGCTTCATATCACTAAAATGTATTTTCTAAAGTATGGAAACCTACACAGATGTGATATATTGTGATAACATAGTGATATATTAATTGTCCATTAATAATAAATTTTTTATTTTAAATTTTCATTGACTATTTGTTAATAGGAAAATCTTTATCTCCTGCTGTACATTTTATTAGAGCAGGGCATGGGATAAATTTTATTGATGTTTCTATCTCTTTCTGTTTATAGTGTATGTAATACTCAATGTCTTTTCTTAAAATGCTTTATCTATAATAATTGATATTAATATTATTCAATTACATATTGTCTTATAAAATATATACACCTCTGCATAAACAGTGGGCAAATTATTTAACTTCTCTAACATGTCTCCCTATACATTAACAGTAATAATAATAGTATTATTGTAAAATAAATAAAAAGCACATTAGCACAATGTCTAATATTATAGGAGAGCATTTTCCTGAACAAACGATCAAGCAAAATAAACCAATATAAAACAAACCCAAAACACCATTATACTGCGAAAATGTCTATGGAACTATAGATAATAATGAATGTCTAATACTTGAAAGTTACCTTTGATTTGCTTATTTATTTTGATTCCACAAAACGTATTAAATGCTGTGGGAAATGTATTAAGGAAAAGATACAGTTTCTGATTTAATGCAGCTTAAGATACCATTGGAATAGTAGGAGGGCTTTTTTTATTGCAGTAGGAGTTTTATTTCCTATAATTCAAGGAAAATTAAGTATGTATTCAGAAGGAACACAATAATAAAGAAGTATAAGTTAGGAGATTTTATTTTGAAAAATAACAGGACATTTATTAAGAGCTTGGAATTAAAGCGAGAAAGTTGCATTACCTCTAAGCAAGTAATTTAACCTTTTGGGCTTGAGTCTCTTTATCAATAAAATGGGGATGTGACAGTATCTGTGACATGTTAGCAGGTGGATTAAGTGTGTGGAACAATGAGCAACACATAGTAAACATTCTAAAGGTATTCATTACATAATTGAAAAATGGGGAATTTGAAAAAGGCTTTATCAACAATTTTAATTTGGGATGGACCTTTGGGAAATTATACTTTAAATCAACAGAATCAATGGGAAACAGTGTGAACATAAGTAGAAGACTTGGAAATGCCTGGCCATCTGTATATTTGTGACAAACCATATGGGGATAAATCTGGAAGGCAGAATGGGGGTCTGCCCATGGAGTCCCTGAAAACCATAATGAGAGGGATACTTTATAATCCATAGGTGATAACAGCCATTGAAGATTCTAGAACAAAATACCTCTTGTTTTCAAGGGAAACAGTCAAGGAAATTTAGGAAATTTAGGGGGAAACAAAAGATGTTATCAGAGTTAGAGAACTGGACCAACAATGATAATAGTTCCTGGTCTCCTGTCAGAATCTAAGTCTCCTTATGATTATTACTGAGACAATTACATATAAATAAACCAGTGCCTGGAATCCAAAATAAAAACCCATTTATCTTTTTTTTTTTTGGTCTGACACTCATGCCATGGTTATGACCTCTAAGCATCTCTTGAGTAGTAGCTATGTGGAGAATTCTGTCAAGAACTCATTGGTATTGTGATGTGAGGGCTGCAAAGAATATATGAAACTTGAAGAAACAACAGTTTTAGATATTTAGTTGCCACAAACCTACCACTTCAAGTAGTTTCTAGAAATCTTCTTCTTTTTTTTTTTTTTTAATTTTTTTTTTTTTAACGTTTATTTATTTTTTTGGGACAGAGAGAGACAGAGCATGAACGGGGGAGGGGCAGAGAGAGAGGGAGACACAGAATCAGAAACAGGCTCCAGGCTCTGAGCCATCAGCCCAGAGCCCGACGCGGGGCTCGAACTCACGGACCGCGAGATCGTGACCTGGCTGAAGTCGGACGCTTAACCGACTGCGCCACCCAGGCGCCCCTAGAAATCTTCTTAGTTGGATCTGCAGGGATCTAGTTTAAGTACATTTTGCTTTGAAAGCTATTCACAGGAATGGAGAGATGCCAGCTTTTGGAATTCAATCAAATCCAATGACTTTAAGTCTAAGATCAATAACATTTTTATAAAAGAATCAAAAATCTAGAGTTAAAGACGATACTGGCAACTTCTCTTTGCTAAAGCCTGACTGAGAAAAAATGAATTAATTGAGCTAATTAATGAAAATTATCATCCCTTCAGAAAATGACAAAAATTCATGTCCAAGTTGGCTTCAAGAGCTCCATAGAGGGAATATATCTAGTAGAATGATCTTAATAAAGGAATAGGACTATAAGTACAGTGCAGTACAATCCCAGTTATTCAAATATAACCCTTCTTTTGCCTCGTGGCTATGGTTTAGTCCTGTGGAGAGATAGAACATATAGTTTTTAAAAATACAAAAGTGATTTTCTTAAACTCTGAAGTACATTGGGGCATAGTCAGTATTGTATTGGGAATCCTCAGTTATAGATTATTACATAGCTTGAGATTTCTGAAATAGTATTTAGAATCACAATGACCAGAAAAAAAATTAGAAGTATTAAAATGGACTCGTGAAATGCTACAGATTTCTACGAGCACAAAATATGGGGAATATACCTTGTTGACCCTCAAAATAATTGGGATATTTTGCAGAGGGCTGTATTGGTAAAGATTCAGAAAATGAAGACAACTGTCAGTAAACATTGATGTAACTTGTCAATATGACCCTTCTGCCCATTAGACCTCCAGTGGAGTTCAGTCTCATTTTGGGTAAATTCAAAATCTTATGATGGCTTACAAGGTCCAACTGAACTGGCCTCTTCATTATCTTTCTGTTCTTATCTCCTTCAACCAGGGCAGCTTCCTGGGCATGTGACCATAGCCTGTGTTTGATACAACGTTCTGCTGCCTTCTTAAAATTCGTAATAATCGTATCCTTGAACATGTGAGTTATAAGTGAAATCCAGTGGATAAGGAAGCAAGTGAGGACATTTGCACAATATGTACATTGTCTCTTGCAGTCCCATTCTCATATAGTCTTTGCAAAGGCCCAGGAACACAGAATTCCAGTGCTTGCATAGTGCGTGAATCTTTATAAGATCCAAAGTGACAATAAGGTCAGTATGTGTCTCTGTGACTGAGCAAGCAGTACGGTGCTGATAGCTGCAAGGGGCTGCTCTTCCATTTGATAACGTAGTTTGAAAGGGAAAAAAAGGCAGTGGGGTTGTATTCTAAGAAACACGTATGATTAAGGAACCCTAATGTTCCTTCGTCCTCATGTTCATATTCACGTCAAACATTTCTATATTAACTAACCTCTTACACTAAAAATGGTGGGAAAGAAGGAATGGGAAAGACAGGTCAACCAATACTTCTTTTCCTTTTAGTCCATCTTTACTTGTCAGTAAGCTGAAGGTAGAGAGGGTTGGGAGAACATTTGTATATCAGGAAGTGAAATAAGAACAGTTGAATATATTACACTATTTTCACTGTTCTGATATATATGTGATACGAAATGCAAATTGTGTTACTTCAGTGATTCTTCATGAGTTCATTGTCTGTATGTTTGCATTTAAAACTGCTGTTTCATAGTATAATCTGTAAAATTAATGTTAATAATTTAGAAGTTTAATTTGTCTTTACTTAGGACAATATTAAAAAGTAAATAAAAAATAACATGACAAGTCAAAAAGAGACCATGGGAAGAAAGGAAAAATTTTAAATTGCAGTGTCCTTACCAGTATGTTTTTTTCAGGCTTTTAAAGAAGGAATCTCATATTTTCATTTTGCACTGGGCCATGCAATTGTTGTAAGCCAGGACTACCTATTCCTTTACAACTACCTCACCCTTCTTCATGCAGCTACACTTGCTGTCTTGCTTTTCTTTATACATGTGGGTATTTCTACCATTACAAGGCCTTTATATTTACTCTTGCCTTTACCTGGCATGCTCTCTTTCCAAATGTCTGTGGCAGGCTTCCTCACTTTGGTCTCATTAGTTCCTCCAATAAAACTTTCCTATTAAAGCCATCCCTGTCCACTCTGTTTAAAGTGTAATCTCTCTCAACAAAGGAACTCTCGATTTTTCTCAGAAATTTATGGTACTTATCTCCTAACTTGTTACGTGTTTTACTTAATTAGCTTATTATCTGTCTACCCCATAAATATGTATTGAGAGAAGGGATGGATTACCATCTAGAGACAATGGTCTAGGGAGACACAGGGTAAATTATTCATGATTTTCCCTATAGGAAACATCATTTTAGCCAAACAGCAAGTTTTAGGCCTCTCACCTTTTAAGTTAGCATTCAAAATGAGATCAAACTTGGTGGTCAAATGGCATCTTAGCCTTAATGTAAAATTTTATTTTTCTGTAAATAGGCTAGATTCATATGCTATGTGTGGAATAAAATTTAATTAAGACAAATACAAGTTAAGATTATAGTTTATTTACCTTTAAACCTTCAACCAATTTAAAGCCTCTAACTTTTTGGTTTCTCTTTGAAATTAGTGAGTAGTAAGCATTCTGAGTGGCAAATGGCAGGTGTTCATTGTAATTTAACAAAGCAGGTGTCAAATATTGTTTACTGGGGCTAGCTGCTACTCTTGCTGGAAAGCTCTTTACTTTGGGGTTTCTCCTAATTAAACAATATCTAGCCATCACCTGTCAACCCTGTCTCCATGGAACAGTGAAACCTTCAGGGAACATGACTTGAGCAATCTTTCAGATAAAGAAAGAAAGGGGGAGAATGTCATTAATTATTTAGAGATAATTCTTTCTCTACTTCTAGAATTATAGCTGCATAATATAATTCACTCCTTCTGGAAAAATATTTTTCAAACTCTGATTTCATACCATCTGATAAGTAAATTAAATCCCAAAGATAATGCATAAAAAAGAGCCAAAAATGCAATGTTGGATTATAAATTTCACATGTCTTGCATTATTCTGTTTTCTATAAAACTTCAAATACTACATACAGGTAGTATGTTCTGAGAATCACCCAGAGAGACACAAAGAGGTCAAGCGTATAATTTAATAATTAATTGTATTTTCTAATAATAGACATGTTCCTAGTTTTTTAACTATAAGATGATACTAATTTCCAGGTAATTAATATTTTGGGTCATAGCTTATACTCACTTTACTGTGATTATAGTATTTTAAATAATTTATATATACTATGATGTACGTTGCAAAGACAGAGCATGTAACTTCCTTTGTCTATACAAAATAAAATCTGGTTAATGGGACATTTTCATAGAGAATGGTGTTGTGAAGTTAAGGAGTAGTTTTTAGTACCTGGGAAATGTTTATTAAAAAGTTTGCATCTACTCACTAGGTATAAGTCAAGTTTTTACTAATTTTCATCTCATCCTCTTTGAATTCTACCCAAATACACAGCTTTATTGTGCTGTACTTTCTTAAATATGTAGAGCTCAATTGTTGAGTTCTATCAGTTTCATGAAGTGCATATTAGGTTTAACCATAAAAAACCTGATGAGATAAACACTGCCTATTTAATATTTAACCTAACACATCCTTGCTAGGATTAACTGAACATTGATTTTCAAGTAAGCTTGATTCTGTCTGTTCTTGGGAGAGGTACCTGTAATAACATACATAGGGAATAAGCTGAATGAAGTGTTCTAAAGCCAACTAAATAAAATTTATAAAACTTATTTTCTTTTAGATAAATAAATATTTGAACAACAAAATATGTTTAGTCATCACACCCTATATTTTCCATGGACTTGTAGATTTCATACTTATTTTTTCTCGGTATGAACTATGGTAGCAGCAATCACACATGCACACACATTCAAAAATTGCCATTACATTGAAGCTAACCTCTTGAATTATGTATCTTCAGCAACAGGTATAAGATCTGTACATAGTAAATCACTCAAGGTATTTGAAGTGACTGCTGAATTAATCAAACCCTTTTTAGAAATTAGCAAAGACATTTTCCTCCAAATCCTACTCACCCAAAAAGAAATTTATGAATGAAATAGCATCCAAAAAAGTAAACAGTTTGGTTCTATAAACAAATTCAGCAGAATCTGTAAAGTTAAGTTCTAGAGTATACAGTAGAGCAGGTTATTAATTCCATTGGATGTTTAAATCCATATTGTCTTTTGTTATCTTGGACTTTTTCTTTATGTAGTTGGATAGAAACTTTGTCTTTTATGGATAATATTTTCATGTTTATAGGAGTTAGTTTTTACAGTCCTCCTTCTGCTCTAGAAGCTGCAGTGGCCTTGATTTCAAACTGATAGTCAAACACCTCGGCTTCACCCAGTTCAAAGTTACTAAGAATTAAAAAATAAATACAGATCTGAGAAAAAAAGAGCATTACATTAATAGCATAAAAATATGCTGTGACTTCCAGGCACAGCTTCTGGTGTCCCTGTCATGCTGAACTGTGACATATCTGAGGCTGACTGGGTGTGCATTAGCTCCTGTCAGTGAAACCATCAGCTTGGGATTCTTTCAGCTGTCATCCCTAGTTGGTCATGCAGCCTCTAATGGGACGTACTAGCTCCCATTACCCAGTGCAGGTGTGCATTTTTCATATAGGTCACTCAGTACATAATACATAGTATCTGCAGTGAAGTGTAGATACTTGGGCCTATGCATAATCTTTAGTGGGCTTTTCATTCATCTTGAATCTGATGAATTTCTCACAATCCCGGGAGTTAATGTTATAAGAGGAAATTACAGATTACATCCAAAGAAGCCCCTGAGCCCACAGCAAAGACCCTACACCAGTTGTTGACCCTTTTTTTCATATGTAAAAAGTGTAGTGTGTATGACTAGAGTGTCCACTAGGATTTGAAAGGATTAAAATAGATTATTTCTTTACATTTCAAGATGAGTTTATAAAGATCCCAGAGTTTGAGGAAGTAAAGCTTTCTTTTTTTTTCTCTAAAATTAAAGTGATAGAATTGAAATTCTAAACACTGTTACTCCCTTATTATTTTGTAATGGTATAATATGAATGATTGATTTTTTTATACTGAGTACTTTAATTTTTGAAGTCTATATAGTAATCGATGTCAAGTTGAATATCGTGTGCCTTCTGTATAAAAATGTACTTAGGCATACACATAATGAAATTGTAAAAAAGAAAGAAAAGGAAATAATACTGTACACATTTTCTTCTCATATGTTTGCAAAAAACTTGATCCATTGCATCACTTCCAAATGTCCTTTCATATAAAAGTGCTCATTTTAGTAACTGATGAATTTTCATTGGTTCATATTGACACTATACTTCAAGGTTGTCACTGTTATTGCCTCAGAGAGCAAACCTATTCTTTTTAACATAAAAAAGTCAATTTTGTATTCTAAATCGTATTTAATGTATTGTTTATTAAATACTTTGACAAAATTCATAATCTTTTATCTTCAAAATGAAACATCTTAATTTGAGTAATGTGAGTTTGATAGCAATTACCTTGTTTTTCTCTCACTTGAATGCAATTGTTAATGTATTAGTCAGAAAAATACATAACTTGTTTCAAATCGTTTTAGTAGATTTAAGAAGACTCTATGAGAGTTCTAGGTACATACTATACTGATAAAAGAGTATATTTTACAATTTTAGAAATCTGTTGATGATGGGGCACCTGTGTGGCTCGGTCGGTTAAGCGTCCAACTTTGGCTCCGGTCATGATCTCAGGATTCATGAGCTCAAGCCTGCGTCGGGTTCTGTGCTAACAGCTCAGAGCCTGGAGCCTGCTTCAGATTCTGTGTCTTCCTCTGTCTCTCTGCTCCTCCCCCACTTGTACTCTCTCTCCCCAAAATAAATAAACATTAAAAAATTAAAAAGAAATCTGTTGATCACCAAGTTACGGCCTTGGTATTCACGATGAAAGATTCAGGTCAGAGAAAGAATCTTATCTTTATATATTCAGGCAAGTGATGAACCAGTTTTCCTTATTGAAGGAAGAGTATAAGGCACTTAACTCAGTTATCTTGCACATGAAAGTCTCCAGTGTTGCTAACTCTCTTGTTTTAATGTGAAACTGGAGGACTTTGGTAGCAGTGCAAACTATGGGTATCTGTTTAGTTACTTTCATTCAGATTATATAAATCAGTCAGATTCCATTTAACTGCTCAACTGACAGGACCATGTTTATAGAGTATCATAGTAAAAGATGACCAAGCCATGAATAGAAATTCAAGAAGAAAATAACAGCTGGGTCTTGGTAGATCTGATTTGAGTCTAGTCCACTATAAATTAAAATCAGTTAGTGCTTCAGGTGTAAGTTAAGGGCTAACTTGTATTGTTATAATCACAGAGTGTGCTATAAATGTCAATAAAAGTTATCAGATTACCAAAACCATGAAATTGATCAGAATATACTAGCATCGGGTAAATAAACATTCCAGCCTTTTGGACAGATGAAGCAACAACTATATAATCATTTATAATTGGTTTTGGAAAAATCATATATCACAGAATTGGTACTTATGAAAAAACAGATTAGTGTCTGGGATTATTATCTTTTATCATAATTGTTGTAAGGATTAACTAATAGTGAATGTTATAGACTATAAATTGGATGTTTTAGAGATAAATAAGAGTGTGAGTGAATGGTGCACCAATCCAAATGGAGTTATGATAGATGATTAAAAAAATCTTTATTACTAAAACTACAGTCTTAAAAAAATCATAATAGTAGCCTAAAGCTGCATTTATCTTACATAAAGTTACTTAATTTTAACAAATTCAGAATGAATTTAATAAATTATTCTAGGAAATTCTATATTATAAATCACTTTAAGATCCAATAACCTGTTGAATAGAATGATCAGTAACCATACGCTATTCTTTCTAGTAAAATCACAAAGCATTTCAATATGATGAAAGTAGTTCAATATTGGAGTTTATAAAGGTATAATTTTATCTGATTCTATCTTCTTACTGCCCACAATAATGGCATGGTTATTTTATTCACTTAAATATTAGAACTACTCACTTGAATCAGCTGATTATAGTAAGATTGAGTGCTTGGTATTTGACATTAAATAGCCAATCCATTTTATTATAAAGATCCTGCCTTAGGTTCCCCTTATAGCCATTAAAATTTAACTTGTCTTGTAATTTAGGCAATGAGGGATCTGTTTAATCAGTTGTAATAATTTTAAGTGACTGTGTTTGACAAGCAGTCCTTTCTGCTTTCAATTAGTCCCTAATGTAGACAGCCAGATCTGATAATTCAAAAGTGTTTTTTTTTTTTTTTTAACCTGAATTATCTGGTTTGGTTTACTACATTGGCTGAGTTAATTGAAAAGTTGCCAAATATCCACTTCATGCTGTGCTGTGCAGACAGAGCAATAACGTATTTGATATACCAAATGATTTCACGGATAAATATGATGAAAACAAGACACTTTATTGCCGTGTTTATCTTCAGACCTTCAAACAAAGCAAGGCTTTACAAATTCGGTCTCCCATTTTGGTTATCATTGTAATTATTGCCATTTGCCAAAACCAAATTGATGAGTTGACAATTTACAATAATTATCCAAGCCAATAATTTATAATTTTTATAAAAGGAAAATTTGAGGAATTACTGCCTTAGAAATACATACCTAATTATTTAGAATCAATTCATTTAACTGAATATATCTTACTGTGGAAATTTGGTTATTTGACGATCCTTTCAGATTATTTATGTTTCTTTTTTTCCATGTTTTTTTTTATTTTTAAGAGAGAGACAGACCACAAGTGGGGGAAGGGTAGAGAGAGAGGGAGACCCAGAATCTGAAGCAGGCTCCAGGCTCTGAGATGTCATCACAGAGCCCTATGTGGGGCTCAACCTCACAAACTATGAGATAATGACCTAAGCTGAAGTCAGATGCTTAACTGACTGAGCCATTCAGGCACCCCATGTTATTTAGTTTTCTATTGATATTTCCTTTGCAGTATTGTTTTATCACATTTGTTTCAACTGCCAAGACAAATACTATTCACTGCTTAGAAATTTTTTTAAAGTGTGTATTACACAATTATATAGTTTTTTTTTGACAGAGCTTTGTAAATAAATTAGAGTTACCTTTGCTTTGCTTATTGATCTTTTATGAAGCTTCTTAGTGACCAATATATTGACATTTAGAAACTATACATATACTTAAAAAATGGTATGTCATGATAACAAATTGTTGAAAAGTACAGAAACAAACTGGAGAGGATGCTAGCTTTCATGATTTTTTAATATTGATTCTCATTTTTATAGAATGAATATTTGGTTTAACTCACTACACCTAAGTTTTGTCATTTCTTTATTTTCTTAAAACAAAACACAATTTGACACTCCTGTGAAGGAGGCAGGAAAATTGAATCTTATAAATGTTTTCCTGGTTGATGAGACCATGTGGGAATTCTGGGAGGTATGGAGTCCAGAAAAACATGGGCACTTAGTTCATACCAATCACTGTTCAAGTTATCCTTGACCTTGACTAGTACAATCCTGGCTGATTTCAAGTCAGCAACTATTTTCTTCCACTTTACCATGAAAGTGACTCACTAGCTCACTCTCAGCCATTAGGTTTTCCACACAGGAGTCAGACTACAGTTCAATTTTTCTAGCTTACTGCAGGGCATACTTATTAAATTCTCAGAAGAGTTCTCTTAAAGAGAACTTCCTTTCTTTCTTGTCTTTCTTGTCTTTCTTTCTTTCTTTCTCTCTTTCTTTCTTTCTTTCTTTCTTTCATTCTTTCTTGTCTCTAATTTTTTCAGTTTTAATATTGTAGAACAGAGAATATGAACATTTGGACTTTTTTTTTTCTGATAAACTTTTAACTAATTATCCACCTATCTTATTATTTCAGATAAATAATAATATGTGATATAGCAGGCATTGCTAGTTGCCTACATGGTCTCATATAATTATTAAAAATTAATGTTGTTTTGGGTACCTGGTGGCTCAGTCAGTAAAGGATCTGACTTGATTTCAGCTCAGGTCATGATCTCAAGGTTCATGATATCAAGCCCCACGTTGAGCTCTGTGCTGTACTGTGAAGAGCCTGCTTAGGATTCTTCCTCTTTCTCCACCCCCCACCCACTCCCAACCCTCTCCTGATCACACTTGTGCTCTCACTTTCAAATAAATAAACATTTAAGAAATAATAGCTGTTGTTTGCTTTTTAGGGAATTATACTTCCTTGTGCAAATGGTATCAAACTGGCTTTACTAAATTTACTAATTTTTTAGTGTATTTGTTGGTTAAGTTTTTACACACAGACTCTCATAGAATCACATGGGTCACATAATAAATTATGTTTCTGAAAACAGACTAGTGACTTCTGGATTCAAATAGAGAAATGAAGGGGTGCCTGGGTCACTTAAGCATCTAAATTCGGCTCAGGTCATTATCTCCTGGTTCATGGGTTCGAGCCCTGCTTCGGGCTGTGTGATGACACCTCAGAGCCTGGAGCCTACTTCAGATTCTGTGTCTCCCCCCACCCCCTCTGCCCTCCCCTGCTTGCACTGTCTCTCTTTTAAAAATAAATAAACATTAAAAAAAAAAAAACAAATAGAGAAATGAAGCCAGTTTATACAAACTACCTTCATATGAAATCTGATGAAATTAAAATATGAACATGGAAAATAAAAGTAGACCAAAGAAACTACCAGGAACTCTCAAGCTAAGGAAAAGAAAAATTACCACAAAATACACTTAGACATGATCTTTATTGAAAAAGGAGAGACAACTTCAGAAACCAAGACAATTCTTAAAGCAGTGCAGGGAAAGGAAAGGATTTTCATGGAAGAGTTGAAAGATCTCATTGATAACTTTCCCTAGTCCTGTGGGGTAACGTTGGAAGCCTCACAGGGAGGAATAGAATTCTCTCTGAAAACTACCGACAAGAAAAAAAATTAAAGCAACCACAACATTTTTTTTCTATTTTAATAGAACAACAGAGGAGATGGATCAGTAAATAATGATGATTACACTAATGTATTTATTTAACAAGAAGGTAGGTGAATTGTCAACTACTGAATAGCATGTAGAAAGTTAACAATAAGAAACCCTTGTCTTCAACCTAACACAAAAAACAAGACATATGCTAATAAAATCATAGCTATTAGGAAGCAGAAGATGGAAATAAAACCAAAGACCTGAGGAACTAAAATGCAGAGAGTGATTTTATAGGATAGAGATGACCTGCAACTCTTTTCAGCCCAATTGGAATAATGGGACAAGGTGGACTCCTACATGGATCTCTGGAACACATGGGTATGATTAGATTGTTAAGTAACTTTCCTTCAGGGTCTGAAATTAACTATGGTGTTGTAATTAACCATTCAATAATCGCATCCTAAAGAGAACCAAATACAGATAGAAGTTAACAGAAAAATAGATATTAGGAAATTAGGAAATAAGAGTAGCTAATCATAAGGGAACAATAGCCAAATCATTAATGTTTAGACTGGTTTGATAAAAAATAATTCTGAGTTACCGTAGTCACAGAGCAAGTCTGCAGCTCCTTGTTATTGTTTTTTTATGGACGATTCCTGAATGAATATAGATATCAGATGGTATGCCAAGATAAAGGGCAGGGCAGGTGAGCGGAAAAACATAGCCCCTCAGATATGTGAGAGATGTTCTGTACCTACAGAGCAGTGGAAACTGAAGTTTGAAGACAGATCAGAAGAGCTAATCCAGGACAGGCAATGTAGATTTTTTGTTCAGAGGAAACTATATACGGGTCTTTGGCATTTCTGCATATCTTGTGATTTGAGATATTGACAGCCTTTTATCCTGGATTATCTTTTCAAGAATGTTTTATAGCAAAAAGCCTTGAAAAGAGAAGATAGCTGTTTGCCTCTAAACAAGAAGATGATATTTTGCTGTCCAGTATAACAAACACAAAATGTCTCTTTAGGACAAAGGTTCTACAGGTTTGCTTGCAGCTATTATAAAGACTTGGGTTTCCTAAGCTCAGTGTTACTCAGTTGTGATGCACGCCCACTATGTGTGTAGCATCCAGCTGGGTCTACTACCACCATGTAACCATAGGACTTGGTGGGGAAAGGGAAGCAATGTGAATATGCAACAAATTTACCTACTATCTTGTGACCCAGGAACCTCCTGCCTTTTTCCAGCATCCGTGAAATTGTAGCAGACTAATATTTTAGCTTGCAAATAGAGAAAATTTTCACACTAAGAATCTTGATAATTTTCACCAATTGTAAGGCATAAATTATTAAAGGCTGGGATCAAGAAAGCATAAATGAGAGAGATTTCACAATGTGTGGTAAGACCAAAGAGATTCTGGAGACCAAAGAGAACTTTCCAGTGACATCAAAATATAACAGACAATTGGAAATCTCTAAAAAAAGATCATGATTGCACAAACTTTAAGCCCTATAGAAGGGAAAGTTCTGATATCGCATTCAAAATCAAAGCACTCGTGAACTGTATCAAACTAAGACTGCAACAAAGTCCAAATGCAACTGAATTAAATAAGAGAGTCAGCATTACAAACTACCAGTTTCCCACAATAAATGGTGTACTCTTTTATGAAAATATATGACATGAAAATATTGTTAATTTAATTAAATATCTTGGCCAAGAGAAGAAAGCATCAGTAAAGGAGAATCAGAAATTGCCTAAAGATTGGAATTATCAGAAAGATACTTTAATACTGATAAATACATTAATATATAAAGAACAAAATATGGATACTCTGTATTGGTAAGGGTGCTTCAGAGGGAGGAAAGTACAAATTATGTAACCAATGAAAGAAAAAATATGAAATAGTACAAAATATGAAAAAAATTGATATATTTAGCAATAATTCACACATAAAATGAATGAATCTGTGTGGATGAATATAGAGTCAATAGAAATGATAAAAGTGAAGTATCAAGAGAAGAAATGTGAAGAATATAAAAATGTATATTTGAGATATGTGGTCAATAATAATTGGTATAATATTTGTGCAGTGAAGTACTCAACAGGAGAGACAGAAGAAGATATTTTAAAAAAAATTATTAAAGGGATTTGCCAATGGGGTGCCTGGGTGGCGCAGTCGGTTGAGCGTCCGACTTCAGCCAGGTCACGATCTCGCGGTCCGTGAGTTCGAGCCCCGCGTCAGGCTCTGGGCTGATGGCTCAGAGCCTGGAGCCTGTTTCCGATTCTGTGTCTCCCTCTCTCTCTGCCCCTCCCCCATTCATGCTCTGTCTCTCTCCGTCCCAAAAATAAATAAACATTGAAAAATTAAAAAAAAAAAAAAAGGGATTTGCCAAAACTGTGGAAATACTATAAACAACAACAACCAAAAACAAGCAAGCAACAAACCTCAGCAAACATACACAGAATGAATACAAAGTAAGACACACCGATGCATACCAAATCAAGTCACAGAAAACCAATTAAAGAGAAAAAATTTTAAATATTCAGTAGAGGGAAAAAAAAGACCCATGATGTATAAGGGAACAACAGTTCAAATCCAAATCAGAAAGAAAGAAATGGCCTCTGTTTGCAGATGATATGATCTTATATATTGAAAACCCTATAGGCTCCCCCCCCCCCCCAATAAATACTGTTAGAACTAATTAGAAAATTCCTAGGAGCGCCTGGGTGGCTCAATCGATTAAACATCTGACTTTGGCTCAAGTCATGATCTCATGAGTTGAGGCCCACATCAGGCTCTGTTGACAGCTTGGAGCCTGGAGCCTGCTTCAGATTATGTGTCTCCCTCTCTTTCTAACCCTCCCCCGGTTGTGCTCTTTCTCTCTCTCTCTCTCTCTCTCAAAAATAAACATTAAAAAAAACGAATTAGAAAATTCCTAAAGTTGTAGTATACAAAATTAATATACAAAAATACTTGTTTTTACCCAATAATAATAGACTATCTCAAAGAAAGAGAAATTAACAAAAATTCATTAAATAAGATTTATGAAATTATGAAAATCCCATTAGTACCAGCATCAAAAACAATAAAATCCTTATGAATAATTAAAACAATTTTCTTAATGTTTATTTATTTTTGAGAGAGAGAGAGACAACACAAGTTGGGGAGGGGCCGAGAGAGAGGGAGACACAGAGTCCAAAGCAGACTCCAGGTTCCTAGCTGTTGGCACAGAGCCTGACTTCGGGCTCAAACCCTCAAACTGGGAGATCGTGACCTGAGCCGAAGTCAGTCACTTAACCAACTGAGCCACTCAGGTGCCCCCCTTATGAATAAATTTAACCAAAGGGGTGGTAGATCTGTATGCTGAAAACTATAGAACACTGGTGAAAGAAATTGAAGAAGACATAAATGGAAAGATATCTTGTGTTTTTAATTAAAAGAATATTATTAAAATGTCCTTTTTTACCTAATCTCCCACAGTTGATGCAATCCTCATCAAACTTTCAGTGACATTTTTTTTTTCTTTACTATTGCAGTCATCTCCTAATTGGTGTCCTTTCATTTTGTCCACCTAAAACTCCTTTTCTGCAGAACAGCCATTTTGGTCTTTGTCCCTTGCTCAAATCCTCAAATGGCTTTCTATCACAATCAGAATATAATCCTCATTTTCAAATATGGCTCACAAGGCACTTCATAATTTTGCCCCGACTCTCTCATCTCATACTCCTTCACTCCATGGTCACTATGTTTCAGCTATATCAGCCTTTTTACTCTTCAGACATATTGGGCTTGCTCCCATCACAAGTGCTTTTACACCTGCTGGGTTTTGTTGTGACATTTTTTACACAAAGAGAAAAAACAATCCTGAAATTTGTGTGGAACCACAAAGCCTGCAAGTAGCCAAAGCTGTCTTGAACAAGAACACATCCGGAGCTTTCATACTTCTTGGTTTAGACTATATTACAGACTTATAGTTAGCAGAGATAATGGTACTGGTATTAAAAAAAAAAACAAAACAACAACAACAACAAAAAAAAAAACAAACAAAAACATAGGCCAATGGAACAGAATAAAAAGCACATAAGTAAACCAAGCATGTACAGTCAACTGATCCTTGATAAGGGTGCCAAGAACATACAATGGAGAGAGAGTAGTGTGGTCATATATGGTGCTGAGAAAACTGCAGAATAAAATGTGCTTTTACACGTGCAGAATAAAACCAGATCCCTGTCTTACACTACTTCTAAAAATTTTTTCAAAATATGTTAAAGACATATACAGGTAAGACCTGAATCATAAAACCATAAGACACCTAGAAGAAAACATAAATAAAACCTCCTTGACATTGGTCTTGGCAATGTTTTGTTTTGGATATCCCCCCCCCCCCACACACAACGGGCAGAAAAAACTGTGCAACTACATTAAATTGAAAAGCTTTAGCACAACAAAGAAATCAGCAACAAAATGAAAAGGCAAGCTACAAAATGGGAGAAAGTATTTGCAAACCACATCTCAGAAAAAGGGTTAATCTCCAAACTATGTAAGGAACTCATATAATTCAATAGCAAATAAATAAGTAAATGCTGATTAAAAATGAGCAAAGGGCTTGAATAGACGTTTTTCCAAAGATGTCATACAAATGACCAGCATGTACATGCAAAGGTGCTCAGCGTCACTAATTGCTAAGTAAATGCAAATTAGAACCATAATGAGATCTCACATCATGCCAGGTAGGATGGATATTATAAAAAAGATAAGAGGTTAAAAATTTCCATGAGAATGTGGAGAAAAGAGAACTCTTGGACACTATTGGTGGGAACATAAATTGGTACGGCCATTATGGAAAACATTACAGAGGTTTCTCAAAAAATAAAATCAAAAATAGAACTAAGTATAATGGACTTTGTTGGGAGGGGTACTTTCAAAATAAGGGTTCAGTGTGGCGAGTAGTCTAAAATTTTCGAGGCAAAATTATCTTAATTGGCAGGCACCTTGTATGGCTTTTAAAAAGAAGTTTTTCTAATGTTTGCCTGGAATGAGGTGAGCTCTTTTAGAATTTATAAATATCTTTCAATTATGAATTTATTATTTTTTCTCTTCCAATCAGTTTTTTCTCACCCATGGTGAACTGATTAGTTTACATTGTCATTAGCAACGCATATGAATTCCATTTTCCCTACAAACTTACCTGGATTTGAGATTCTCACCTCTTTGTGAATTGTCATTGTTAATGCACTGATCTAAGATGCTAACATATTTATATAGCAATTCCTTATAACTGTTTCAGTTTCTGGGCTTTCTATTCTGTTAATCTATTTTCCTAATACTGCTGAGGTTATTGCACGTATTGTGTGTTGTTTTAACACTGTGTCTTCACAAAATAATTAAATATTTGTTAGACTTTGCTCCTGTATTAAAGAGACTCTTAGAATCCCCAAATAAATTTTTTATTCCTTTACCCAGATAAATAATTATGCTTACTAGAAATCATTTCTTTTCATGGACATTCACACGCATTGGCTAAGCTCTCAAAAACACTGTTGAACAGTTCTGATAATGGACACCTTGTGTTGTTACTAATTTTAGTTTTACGTAGAGTTACACCATCTAGTAATGTATGCACTGTTTTGGTAGTTTTCTTTTGCCAAATTAAGGAAATTCACTCGTACTTTTTTATTAGGAGGTTGCTTGTTTTTGTTTCTTTGTTTCTTTGTTCATTTTATCATGTGGGTGTGGGTGTGGAATTTTATCAAAACACTCTAAATTTAGTAAGGGTGTCTAAGCAAATGAGAGAAAAGATGATGCAGAAGGTAACTTACATCATCAGCTTCTCTACTACTGAGCCATTTTCCCTTTTTTTCTTTCATATTATTTAATAGTTTATGTCAGACCACATTTTACTTTTCAGTGCCTTTTTTTCCTGTTATGTCATTAATTTCTTCAGTGCTTAGTGAATTGGTTGGGTTTTTCTCTTACACATTTCCTGTATTTCCTGTATTTCATGTATTATAGAGTCTAGTTCATGAATGTTTGACATATTGTACCTATAGAACTGTTTAAGCATGTTGTCTTTTGGGGTACAGTATTTTTTACCTCTTCCATTCTTGAATCTTTACTGGCTGTGCGTGCCATCATCTTAAATATCTGCAAATACATTCTACCAAGTGTACTGTACTTTAATTGCAATTATTGCTGAAAAAGTTGTGGTTTATAATTTTAAATATTTATAAAAATGGCATTCTGAATATTCAACTAAATAAAATAATTGTTCTATATAGGATATTTAATTTAGGATAATTAATAATAGGTTAGATAGAATTAATAGATAATTCTAGGAATTAGATGGTGGTGCAAAGATTTTACACTATTTTAGGATTTTCAGTATATATTACCAAGTCACCCTGTATAATTTTGCATTATGAATCCCATGTGTGTGTGTTTTGTTTTTTGTTTGTTTGTTTTTTGTTTTTTGTGTTTTTGCATACTCAATTTCTGAAGCAACTAAGCTGCTGAAATAAAAATGTTATTTCCTTTCTGATTCTGTGCTGGGAATGTAAGAGTTCATGAGGTTTGAGAAAGTTAGTAACCATACACATTTTTATACTAAATACAAAAATTTAAGATTGTTCAGTGGAGAACTGAGCTAAGTGAACAAGCAGAAAACAGAGGAGTTGTTCTATAGGTCTGAAAGCAGTGTCTCCTGAACCCTACCCTACTGAGTAACTCAGGAACTCTGTCTAAAACCCTGGAAAGGTCAGAGCATGGGGATATGAATGGGTCTATATTAAACAACCTTTACTACTGCAGTTGTAGTGAATAGAGAATAGTTACTTTAGCTTAACTTTGTCCTTCATCTTTTTTTTCAAAGCCAAATAAATTGTTATAAACTCTCAGTGTTCATTTATTTTTTTTAACTGGGTTCTACTTTTAAAAACTGAAACATTGATTTATTCTTTTTTTTCTATTTTAATAATAAAAATTCGGATGCTCCTTCTCACCATAGGAAGATACATACAATTCTAGAATAACTTTGAAGTCTAGTTCTTAGTGCAGGAAAATTAAATACATAAAATTGTTTGCTGAAATTCCTTTGTGTCCTCTCATGTTGGAATGTTGCTGACATATGAAATACTATCATGTTTGCATAGCGTGACATCTTTGCAAAGAGAGGGATTCTAGGAATACTTTTCATCTGATATTTTCATCTAAATTGAGTTACATGCATAGATTTTAGATTGCAGGAAGCTTATGGATAATTATCCCCTTTATGTTGAATTTTATTTTATGAGAATTTAGTTATATTTGTTAAGTATATAAAATGTGTATTAAAAATGGATAATCTAAAACAAATTATTGCTAATTAGTCCATCTGCAATTTGTCAGGGGTTTTAGAGTAAAAAAATAGATCACATACAAAATCAACACAAACCTACAGGTTAGAACCACGAATGCTTATGTGCTGCTATCTTCCAGTCTGTGAGAAAAGGTTCTTGGTTAGTTTTGCTGCAAGCAGGCCGGAATCAAGGACCCAGAGTGGGTCCCACAGTACCAACCAAGAGGGTCCTTGACTTCCCATAGGATGGAAATCAAACACAAGCCAAGACGAAGTAAGAGCAAAGTTTATTGAAAACACAGATACAGTGTTTGGAAAACTCAGAAAGGAAAAGGCACAGGGGTTTCATCTTTGCTTGGGGTCTGGAGTTTTTACTGAGGACAGTGGTCTGGTGTGTGTGTCCTCTCAGGCATCCAGGAACTGATCGAACAAGGACAAGTGCTCAAGTGTCCTCCATAAGTCATTTATACCCTGGAGCCAGGGGTCTTGGCTTCAAGGTATTTGGAGTTGATGGTCTTGAAAAATGTTCCTGACAACATTTTATTGTCATGGAACATGTTATTTTTGTGCTGGAAGATTCCAAGGAAATCAGTAACTAAACTCCTTGACCTTTACATGGTGGGTATTCATTAAGCCATGTGTAAAGTGAGGGTACAGACACTAGCAAGAATAGAAGCATGAAAAGAAGCAAAGGAAAAAATCAGCTTTTTCTTTCATGGGGTCCCTTTGGTTTCCCTTTCTCAGTTTCACACATTTCTCCTCATTCCTATAGATTTCTTTGCAGCATGACTTTATCTTTGATGTTAGTGAAACTAGTAACCTTGGATTAGCTCTGTGAGTATACTAGATCCAAAGAGAAATAGGCTTATTTGACTATACTTGGAATCAGTATATGTAAAATCCTATCAAAGAGCTACTGCCTTGACAAAGTACCACACACTGGGTGGCTTCAAACAACAGAAATTGATTGTCTCATAGCTCTAGAGGTTAGAAGTGGAAAATCAGTGTGTTGGCAGGCCATACTCCCTCTGTTACCTGTTGGAAAGAATCCTTCTTGCCTCTACTGGCTTCTGAGGGTGGCTTAATCCTTGGTGTTCCTTGGCTTGCAGCCACATCATTTCAGTCTCTGCCTACATTGTCACATGACATTCTCCCTGTATGTCTGTATTTTCACATCTACATGGACTCTGTTTCCAAATAAAGTTACAGTTCTGAGGTACTGGGAATTATTATGTCAATGCATGTTTCTGAGGGAAACAATTCAGTCTGAATGCCATTTTATATAGCATGTAGAGAGCCTTAAAAGACTATTATTGGCCTTGATGGTTGAGTTCTTTGTATATGAGACAGACAAGGATGCTTATATTTAGGGTAATACACAGAATCTGATGTCTCATACTCTAGAAATCACCTGTAGTTACACAAAACTAATAAGAAAAATTATCTGAGACCATGTTTCACATTTTCATTTCTAATAGAAAATAATTATTTCTACAGAAAATTATGAAGGTTGTCTTTTATCTTCTGTATATTTACTATGTAGCTTTCTTGTTATTTGAAAATAAAACATTTTATTTCTGAAAATATTCTGATAAAAATTTTGATTTCTTAAAATGGCACATGTCAACTACCTGACCTCTTGTTCAACTCTGCCCTGATATCCACTGATAATATTAGATAACCATATTCAAGTTCTTTTAATATAAGGTTATGTAACAGATTTTTTGCACCTTATGTATAGATAATGAGTCTATTTTACTGTCAGTATAGTCATCATTTTCTTTTATCACGGCTAAGCTAGAGGAATGATCAAAAAAGCATATTGGAATGAAAGAATAAAATTGATTGTTAAGCCTTAAAGAACAGTATGCATGGTTAGTAGGGTAGTATTTCCTAAATGAGTTTTCTTAAGTTCAGTGACCTAATAATCAGCTCTTAAAACTATTGTAAAGGTATAAAATTTCAATATTCTAATATAAGTCTCAAATATAAGCCACATTTTAAAAAATCTCACTTTTTAAAAAAATGTTTTTTAATGTTTATTTTTGAGAGAGAGAGAGAGAGAGACAGAGCATGAGAGTGAGCAGGAGAGGTGCAGAGAGAGAGGGAGACACAGAATCTGAAGCAGGCTCTAGGCTCCAAGCTGTCAGCACAGAGACCAACGTGGGGCTCGAACTCACCGACCGCGAGATCATGACCAGAGCTGAAGTCGGATGCTCAACTGACTGAGCCACCCAGGCGTCCCTAAAAATCTCACTTTTATCTAATGCATAATTATATTATGATTACATTAAATCACCCTTGTGGACATTATGTCTAAATCTTTTAATACCTTTCATCAGACTTCAGAGACCTCAGTGGAAAATTTGTATATTCAATAATTATATTGGGAAGACTCACACAGAGAATATTTTTCTTAGGCCAAATTAATAATTGCTTTGATATTGGAGTGGCATCATCATCATAGAATAAAAGAATCCCTGAAGGCAAAAAGTAGTGAATATCACTTTGCCACCCAGTTTAGTAGCTAATACATAAATCCCCTTTCCAAATTAATATGTATTGACAACAAACAGTATTCAGTATATTATTCTGAATGGGCAAATAAAGTATCCGAAGGTGTAGCTCAATGTTTTAATAAATATTAATGATTCTCTGATGCCCCTAATTTGCTTACTAATTTTTTCCCCTTGAACTTCAAAATCATACTATTCATCTACACTTTATTTTTTACTATTTTTCTCTATATTAAAATAATGGAAGAGTAAAAGGAAGGAAGTTCATGATCAGTAATCAGCCAAAGTAGACATGGGTGGGACCTTAGTCCTGTGACCGACAAAGAAACTAAATTAGAATTACCAAAAGGAAATAAGACTTTATGATAGATTATCTCGTAGCTTATATTAATTTTGAATAATAGAAAATCCACACTGAAGATGTAGAGAGACTCTATCACAATTTAAAACATTTGTAAAAATAAAATATGTGGCTTATGTACTGGTGCATAGGCATTCATATTGTCTATTAATAGTAGGCAACCGTGGCCTACTGAGGAGCTGTCAAAATTATTGACCACATTGAATGCCAAATTCACTTTAAGATTTGAAATTTATTTGTGGTACACCCACATCCAAATTCTGACTTGAGATCAAAATAAGGACATGGTAATTTTTAAGTCTTTTAAAGTAAGACAAAACACGTTATAAGGAAATCATATCTAAGTTGAGAAACACAGGAAGGGAAGGAATGTTTCTTTTTGACACCTTCATAGATTTAGGACTTAGTTTTAACAAAAGTTGTACTTTAAGCATTTTATAAAGTTGGCAAATAAGAAAACAACTTTAATGAATTATCTTATTGTCCTTTTCACAAACCAATCAATAACAACTCTTTCCCTCTAGAGATAATTAAAGTTGATCTAATTAGATTGTCTTCACTTACAAACATGCCATGTAAATAAAGTTAATTTATTATCACACCTAGTTCACCTCTTGGCATTATTATAGTGTAATAATGGAATTATTGTTGCAAATCTTATGACAAACTATATATAGATGCCTAACATTTTTGCTTGAGGCAGGATCCCTTCTTTATTATGTTATAATGAAAAAATATAGCTCATTTTCTGTCACACCATGTAAACTTGGGCAAGCACATCCAACTATGTGTCCTTAAAACATTCAAGTTTAAATGTTGAATACAGCTGATACCTTTTATACCAGGAAACTGTATGTATGAGTGTATTAATGCACGTTATTATTTAAGATCCTATACAATGTTTTATATTTATATAATGAAATAAGAATTACTATCAATATAATCGTTTGTAATCAAAAGGAAAAAAATATACTTAAAATGGAACTATTTTATATTGTTACTTAAAGCTTTCAATAATTCAGCAAACACTTCTTCAGATTTTATTCTGTATTACAATATGCCAGTTAATAGTTTATGGTGGTGAACTATAATTATGATGCCACAATATGTAGGATATTTATTTCAGAGCTTAATTGGCATGTGTGCAGATTGTAACCAACAGATTAAAGAAATTCTTTGATGTTGTTTCATGGAAGAGAGCAAAGAGTTCCCCAAATCAGGCATTATTGTACTGTCATCATGATAAGTGCCATGAACACATATAACTGAAGATATTATTTATTTATAAAACTTCCTTCAAATTGACTTTCATATAACATATATTTTAAAAATTTTTTCAGTTTACCTACATATTTATTATTTTCTTTGTTCAACATCTCTGTTTGTACCTAAGAACTGCCTTCTGGAATAATTTTCTTTTTCTTGAAATAGTTTAAAAGTATTTTAATAAGGGAATTTTAATTGAATTATCTCTTAAGATTTTTACTTTTATTTCACCCTCATTTGGAAACTATAGTCAACTATAGTTGTTATGTAATTGTGTGTTCCCTAATGAAGAATTTTCCCTGTTTCTAACTTTTTTTGTTGGTTTTGAGAAGTCTTACTCATCCTACTTTTCATTCCTTTATAAGAAATCTGTCCTTGATTTTTAAAGTTTTCTTTTTTAGAATATTGTTTTTAAATATTCTTTGTTTTTAAGGTATTCTGTTAATATTTATTGTTTATGTGACAGTACTTATTGTCTTTTGTTTATCTGTTTGGGATCTGTTTCTTTCTCAATGTAAGGATAGTTATGTTTAATTATTTATGAGAAAGTCATAGTCTTAATCTCATTGATTATTGTCTTATCCCATTTCTGTCTCTTCCGTCCTTCTGGACCTAGTGAGTCCTGAAATCTCCCCTTTGTGGGACCAAACCTTTTCTTCATTTTACCAAATATTTTTTTTGAGCCACAGTGATTCTTTCTGGGTAATTTCTTCACACTATATTCTCTTCAACTGTGTCTAATGTAATATTTTACTTAACCTGTCATTTGAGATGCGAATCTTAATTCTTTATTTCCAGAAGTATATGGCTTTCCTTCAAGTTTGCGTATCATGTTTTATCATTTCTTATTCCTTAGTAATGCTCATTTCATACTTTATATATAAAATATTAGTATTTTCATTTTTAGTATTTTATTTTGCAGGTTTTTTACTTGATGGTCCTCTTTCCATTTCTCTTACTTCACAATTTTCTGATTTTGTCTTTATTCTTCTTCTTTTTTTTTCTCTTTCTCAGATTATAAAACTTTGACTTTTATTTGTGAGTAATCGTTAATCTTTAAACAATCAGTTTAAATTTATTTTCCAGTTAGAGTTTGTCTTTGCATGTATTGGGCTCCCAGGGACATTACAAACCAAGATCACTTTAAATGAAATTTTCAGCTCTCATTTTTGAGGCATCACAGGTAGAATAAATTCATGTCTGAGAGTCATGTCTTTGAGAGCGCTCAGAGGATGCTTTTTTTTTAATTTTTGTTTAATTTAAAGTTATAGTGGAAACAGGCAAACTTTGCAATAGCTTCATCTGCAGGGTAGATTTCTTACTACTTTGCCACCAGAGTGTCATGTTTAGATGATTGAGGGAGCTCCACACATAGCTCCCAACTTGCATGTATCTCAGGTTGGTCTTTACTCCCACATGAAAACCCAGGCTTTAGGCTACCAGAGATCAGTAGATGTCTATTGCACTATTACCTTTCATTTATCTTTCTGTATTTATATTTACCATCCCTTCTGGGCTGCAGATATTCCCTTTACTCTTCAGTTAGTTCATTCAAATATTTAATATATATGTGTGTGTGTGTTTGTGTGTGTGTGTGTGTGTATGTGTATATATATATATATATATATATATATATATATATTTAAAACATGTTATAAAACAATTTTAAGTGTTTGATGGTGAGCGCTTTTCTGTGGATAACTAGGCATCCTACTCCTGAAAGGGGTGCCTCACATTTTACACTGAAATGAAGTTAGCCATGCCCTAGGCAATAATATCTGTGAATTCACCAGTTGGCTCCTCTAGTCAGTGTCTTATTTTAAGGTACACTTAAGAAAAATACATGCACTTACAAAGACATGTACCTGTGTGTTTCATAAAATCCTTTTAGTAGCTGAGATATATGTAACACATTTGTTGAAATGTTGGAATAATAAAGAAGTCTAGTCTGAATTCTATTTTCATCACTAAGTATCTGTATGAACTTTGGGAAAATACTAAAAAGTTTTTGTATTTACAGTTTATTCATATAAAACCAAGAAAAGTGTATTTACTTTAAAATATTCATGTGATTTTCAAATAGGGTTATTTATATTAAATTCTTAGCACAACTCCTAAAACAAAGTAAGTGAATAATTATGCTCTTTAATTTATTCAAAACATGTTTATTTACTTCTGTCCATGTCTAGGTACTCTTTTAGATGTGGTGAATACACAGGTGCACAATACAGACACATTCCCTATCCTCATGAAAAGTCAGGCATTAAACCTGACTTTATATATATGGAGTATCACATGCTGTATTCTGAAGAAAAATAGAAAAATGATGCTGGATAGCAGAGAGAGTGACAAGGGAAGGAATGACACCTTACATAAAGTAGTTATGAGAACCCTTTCGAACAGAAAGAGGCCAGATCATCCAATGTCTTGTAGATGATGTAATGGAATTTCTATTTCATTCTATTTTGTCTTAGAGAAACTACAGGAAAATATTGAGCATAAGGGTGACAGAATCTAATTTAAGTTTTATGCAGATCAATCTGGCTACTCCAGAGAAAATAAAATGTGGAAGAACCACAATAGTGATAGCTACTAGAGCAGTTAGAAGGCCGTTTTAATAATGAAGGTGAGAAATCATAGTGACTTGGATTAAGAGAGATTGTGGAGGTAGTGAGAAGTATTTCGTTATCTTCAAATATATTATGATGTTAGAATTAATAGAACTTACTGATAGATTGGATGTAGGTTATGAAGGAAAGATGTCAAAGGTGAGTCATAGTTTTTAGCATGAGCACTAAGTGAATTATGTGGCATTTATTATTAAGATGGATTATGGAAGTCATAGATAGGAGTCATGGGAGAAATGGCCATATATGTCACCTCAATTTGCCTAGGAAAGTCCTATATCCCAGCCACTTGAACATCGTTCCTAGATTTTAATTTTTTTAAGGATGTATATTTATAGTGCTTTCATTCAAATAAGCTCCGTCAGTTTGATAGACCTTCATTTTGTACTTGCTACTTTTGCCATTGTCTTGTCTAACAGTGTCTTATTGTCTGTCTGAATGCACATGCATTTTTCTTATAGTTGTATGAATTTTTGTTTCACATATTTTGAAGCCCTATGAACTGCACATACATTTGTGATTTGTCCATTTTCTTGATTGAGACTTTTAAGAATATGAAATTACCTTATTTATCCCTGGTAATATACTTTGTTATGAAGTATACTCTGATACTAATGTAACCACTCCTACTTTCTTTTGATCAGTGCTCACATGGAATAACTTTTCTATTATTTACTTTTAACCTATTTATATTATTATAATTAGAGTGGGCTTCTTGTAGGCAGTGTATAGTTGGGTGTAATTTTTAAAAATCCAATTTCAGAATCTCTGTTTTTGAATTGATGTACCATTTGCATTTATTGTAATTGTTGATATGGTAGGATGTAAGTATACCATTTTGATATTTGTCTTCTATTTACCCTCTGCTCCCTGTTTACCTACCTTTTATATTTTCATTATATTTTACTATATGATTTTAATCTATTTACTGCCTTTTGGGCTACATTTTGTTATTTTAGTTTGCTAGCATTCATTTCAAGGAGAATATACACATAGTTTAGTCTAATGAGAGCTAATATTACAAAATCACAAGTAAAACATGGAACCCAGAATTCAACACACCTTGAAAATCACCTGCAGAATTTTATTTTGTTGTCATCATCCATATATACTTAGAAAACTTAAACATTGAACTACACACTTTTATATTTACGCAGATATTTTCCATTTCTGTTGCTTTCTTATTCCAAAAGTTCTGTGTTTCTTTTGAGGATCATTTCTCTTCAAGCTATAGACCTTCTATTAGCATTTATTTTAGAGCAGTTTTGCTGGTGATGGATCCTCTTTTTTTTTTCCTTCGTCTTTATTTATTTAGCTTTATCTAAAGAATATTTCCATTTGATGTAAACATCAAGGTTGACATTCCATCTAATACTTCATAGACATTGTTCTACCATGGTTTCTATTAAAAATTTACTGCCATTTGAGTCACCACACCTTTACAAACAGTATGACATTTTTCCTTTATTGTTTCAAGATTTTTTGCTTTGTATCTTATTTTCTGCAATTTGATTATATTTTGTATGAGTGGGCTTTTATATTATTTTTCTTTGTTTTTTTGGAGTTTATCTTCTGTGGGATGTGCTGCTTCTTGAATCATTCAGTTGATTATTTTTACCCAATTCACAAGTTGTAAAGAATGTATTTCTTCAAATACTTGTGATATGCCAGTCACCTTATCCTGTCTCTATGGGGCTTCAGTGACAAGAGTATCAGACCTTTTGATATTGTCCTACAGGTCTTTGTACATCTATTCATTCTTTTATTTGTTTCACTCTGTTCTTCATATATGTATTAGTTTCTTGGGGCTTCTGTAACACAGTACCACACTGTCTGGCTTAAAATAACAAAAACATATTTACTTATGGTTTTGGAGGCTAGAAGTCAAAAAGCAAGATGTCAACAGGGTTATGCTTCCTCTGAGACTCTGGGTAACATCCTTCCTTGCTTCTTCATAGCTTCTGATGGTGGGCATCAATCATTGGCATCCTTGATTTGCAGCTACATCACTCCCGTCTCTGCCTCTGTCATCACATAGTATTCTTCCTGTGCATCTGTCTCCTCTTCTTATAAGGACACCAGTTGTATTGGATTAAGGGCTCACTCTACCCTAGTAACACTCATCTTAACTAGTAGCATCTGCAATGAACCCATTTCCAATAAAGTCACATTCTAAGGTTCTAGGAAGGACATGAATTTTGGGGGAGATGTTAACTAACCCAGGACAAAATTGTATAATTTCTACTGATATATGGAAAATTCCACTGGTCCCCTGACTATTGTCATCTCCATTCTGATATTGAGCCCATTACAGTGAATTTTTTTATTTCATATATTATATTTTTTAGTTAAAAATTTCAATTCTTGGGGCACCTGGGTGGCTCAGTCAGTTAAACATCCAACTCTTGGGGCGCCTGGGTGGTGCAGTCAGTTAAGCGTCCGACTTCAGCCAGGTCACGATCTCGTGGTCCGTGAGTTCGAGCCCCGCGTCAGGCTCTGGGCTGATGGCTCAGAGCCTGGAGCCTGTTTCCAATTCTGTGTCTCCCTCTCTCTCTGCCCCTCCCCCGTTCATGCTCTGTCTCTCTCTGTCCCAAAAATAAATAAACGTTGAAAAAAAATTAAAAAAAAAAAACAACAACAACAAAAAAAACCCATCCAACTCTTGATTTAGATTTGCTCAGGTCATGATCTAACGGTTCATGGGTTGGAGCCCCACATCGGGCTCTGTGCTGCTGGTGCGGAGCCTGCATGGGATTCTCTCTCTTTCCTTCTCATGCTGCCCCTCTCCTGCTTGTGCACTCTCTCTCTCTCTCTCTCTCTCAAAATAAATAAATAAATAAATAAATAAATAAATAAATACTAAAAAAATTCATTTCTTCCTGTTCTCTTATTTTCTAATTTTCCTTCTAGGAGCGTTCCACACTCATTTGTAAGTTAAAGAGAAATGAGATATGACACACATTCAGCAAAATCAAGTGGTTTACTATGGCTGAAGGGATGTATGTCTGTGAGTGGTAATTTGATAACACTAGCAAGCTGTAGATTATCAGTGTTTGAAGGAACATACATGTTCAATAAGGTATGTTTACTTTACTTCAATAAAGGATGTTTAGCAATGTTGTAATTCTATAAAGAAGCAAGAAAATTAATTGTTTAAATCCATGAAGGAATTGATGTGAGTTTAAACAAATAACAGTAAATGGAGAGAGGGGAACATACTTTTGAGGATTAAGAGTTGATTGGATGTGTAGGGGTGAAAAAGATAAAGATTAGGGTGTTTCTTAAATATGTTTCTTGGAAAAATTTATGGACCTTGACGCAACTCACTCAGATGAGAGCTATAAGAAAAGGAACAGAATAGCCTAAACAGATTAATAATTATCCTTTCAACATGTAGAATTTGAGTAGCTGTGAAATATCCTAAGAACTATTTACAATAGGCAGATAGATATACACATTTTAAGCCCATGAGAGAAGTCTGTATTAGATATAATTTTCTAATTATTGTAGTTTTCTGAAGCTTAGAATATAAGCCTCATGAGAGGCCAAAACTGTCTGCTTTGTTTACTCCTGTGTTCCAACACCTAGTAAAGTACCTTCCCCAATTAGACATTTGATAAACATTTGTTGAATCAATGAACCAGTTTGTATCTGATATTTAGTTTATAGGTGTTGATGATATCACTTGAGTAGATTATATACCATGAGAACAGAGGTCCAAGAGCACAGCCATCCAGGTAGTGCACACATATGTAATGTCAATTCCATTACATACAATTGAAACTTGAGGAGAAATAGCCACTGAGATAAATGGGAACCTAGAAAATGAAGTATGTAGAAGTGTAGACAGAGAAAGTTTCATAAAGTTTGTCAGAATGAAGTCAGTGACTACCGAAGTCATGTAAGGAAACAAAGAAAAAGGGTCTCCAGATCTGGTGTCACTACAAAGATTGGAGATGACCATATTGAGAATAGCTATTGGAATGATTAGGCAAAAGTGAGATCGAGGTATGTTGAGGAACAAATGAGAAAGGAGCAAGTGAAACATGTTAACTTACTTGCAATGAAAGGAAGGCAAATATGGGTTATAGCACAAGCAAGGTACAAAATTTGCTATTGTATGTGTACTAAATGGAACGAAAGAATAATATGGGAAAACTGGAGGACACGAGAATAAGTAGGCATAAAAAAAGTGCAAATTTACAAAATTTAAGTTCAAATGCTATTACTCTTTTGATTTACTAGTGCATTTCTGAACACACGCACATTGTTGAATGGGCAGTTATACATAGGAGGATTAGACAAAGTTTTAATTAAGAGGTTTTTTGGTCAGTGTCTTGCAGTGAATGCTAATGAGGTATATTGCATACATTGAGACTGATTTTCATTTGTGCATCAACCCTGTTAATAAGAGTATCTAATTAAGACATTCATTAAAAGTCTATAATGTTAACTTAATGGGAAAAAATTCAATAGAACTCCATTAGGTTCTCCTTGTTACCTTAAAATTATACAAGTTTAACAAATGCCTTAATTAGTAAAGGAAAGGAATATTAAACAATTTAATTTAGAATTATTTAATGTAGAGAATAACATTTTCTAGTGCTGATGTTTTATTGATACATAATGTAGATATATTTTTAAATATCTAATAATTTATTTCATTATAGGTCAGTAATACATGTTTCTGTGGAGGTTGTAGACCTGTGATGTATAAAATAAAATTCTAGAGAGACCATCGTAAAGCCTTTATGGTAGTTCTTGTGTAGGTGTAATCCTCATTATTTTGTTTCCTTCAGAACTGGAAGTTCAAGTTGATAATAGATATTTGCTCAGTTTTCAAAGACTTTTGACAGAACAAAGAAGAAAGAACAAAGCAAAAATTTTATTGAGATAAAAGTCTTTGGGTTTTCGTGCAGTGGATGCAGTCATGATGCTTTCAGTTCCTGTTGCAGCTGTGGTTGCATTTTTTTCCTGTATTTTAATCCAGTGTTTTCCTGTTTCCTCATAAGGGTTATTTGGATTACTAAAAATTTTTATGATTAATCATAACATTATAACAGTATTCATCTGCCAACAGCCCTTAATAAAAGATTTGACACAGTTATAGAACTATAAATCAAAGATTTTGGAGAAGGCTTACTTCAAGGAATCTGATATTTGAATATTGAGTATTGAAGGTCATAATACTCCTTCTCAGTAAGTTCTGAATACTAAGAATTAACCAAAACTAATGATTTTAGGAACCTGCCTCTTACTTTTGTATTCTGATGATATCAAAAGTCTTAATGAACATGCCACATGACAGAATCTATTCAAAACCCAGTAGCTCCTATAATCTGATACCATCCTGGATATCAAAGGATTTTGCCATCTTAGTCTGGGAATCATGACTGGCTTACCATAAGTTTGCGCCAAAGATTTGCATTAAGTAAATTTCCTTAGAAGTAGAGCCTGAGATGGGGAATCTTGATCAAATGTTGTACTGGGGGAGTATTCTCAGTAAAGAAGACGAAGGAAGCAAGTAGAAGAAGGAAAAAAAGCAAAGTAAGAATGCCATTATAGCTGGGAACTAGCTGCAGTTTGCACAGGAAAGTGCTGAAGCGCAAGTTGCACCATGGAATTAGTAGCACCTTGACACAAGAGAACTTTTTATACCCTTGTATCAGTCAAGTGACTCAATGCTGCATCAGAACTGGAGAAAAGAAGTTAAGAGTCCTCAAACATGTAGCACTCATTCATCTAAGCAATTTGCTGGGTAAGGGAGTAACTCAAAGTTATCTGCTAACATTCACAGCAGCTGGTAAAGTGTTTCTGGGGGTTCATTCTTTGAATAGTAATTCTCTTTTACTTATTTAAATATTCCCTAGTTCTTGTCTTTACCTAGAAATTTTGTATTATTGTAACGTATATTGAGTGTTTCAAACTGCTGATAGATGATTTTCAAACTATTCCACGTGCATTTTGTTTTTCCTTTTAATGAAAGTAGAGGCAGGATATAGTCTCAGATTTGATATTTTATGATTTTTAATGTTTATTTATTTTTCATTTATAGAGAGAGTGCAAGCAGGAGAGAGGCAGAAAGAGAGGGAGAGTGAGAATCCCAAGCAGGCTCCATGTTGTCAGTGCAGAGCCTGATGTGGGGCTCGATCTCATGAACCATGAATTCATGACCTGAGCCTAAACTAAGAACCAGATGCTTAACTGACTGAGCCACCCAGGCTCATAATTTCTGAGTAGTACAGACTAGAAATAATAAAACTGTCTAACACAGTGTGATACCGATTTCATTTTGTTAAGATTTTACTAAAACACATGCCAAAGAGACAAATGCAGCAGAAGAGCTAAAACAAACATAGAAAAAATGTATTGCAACACATTTTTCTCTAAGTGAATGAAATATCTAATGTAAAATAGCTAATTAGACTCCAGAATATTTTCTTTCATTTTTTACACAAATATGTGGTGGTGTTTTTGTTTCCTCACAACTTCTGGAAAAGCTTTCTTGTGGGACAACCTACAGACTTTGCTGTAGTAATTTGTCCTGAGCGTATAAGTGATACTAATTACCTTTATTTTGGAGAGGATACTCAAGCCTTTGAAAGCAGTGCTAATCTCTGTCATTCACCTCAGAGGTGTGCAATTACTGTTGATTTACTATCGTGGTGAGCAGCTGTGTGTGTGAGAGAACAGTTTCAGCATGTATGAGATGAGGCAACGTACAAAGTAATTCAGAACCTACCAAATTTATTTAAACATGCCAATTGAAACACACAAACCAATAACTACAAAGTCAATCACAGAACCAAGTAATAGCTTAAAGTTGAGGGTAATGAGAGATTCATCAAAGAGGTGAAAATACAATATTCAAAAAATAATAAAAATTGGATAAATAAGCATGGGTTATAGAGAGAGAGTGTGAGCAGGGAACGGTCAGAGAGAGGGAGAGGAGAGAAAATCTTGAGCAGGCTCTGTGCTCAGCACAGAGCCCGATGTGGGGCTCGATCCAACAACCATAAAATCATGACCTGAGCTAAAATCAGGAGTCAGATGCTCAACTGACGGAGCCACCCTGGCACCCCAAGATAGTTTTAAAATACAAAGATAAAGTATTGTCATTGTATGGGAGCGGAGATGTAAAATGCATGTGCAGTGAACGGTAGGCCAGGTAGGTTGGAATTGGGTACTGTTACATAGAAAGAAAAAAACAAAAACAAAAACCAAACAGTAGAAAGGGGATTATATAGAGTCTTATGTAATAGGCTCAGAAAACTGTTGTTTTTTAGGGAGCAGAAATATATGACGGACTTTTGAAATATAGAATGACATGAACAGAACTAGGCTTTTAAATATGGACATAGCTATAGCATTACTCAGTGGTATTTATGTGGTAAAGAAATAGTTTAGAGAAGCAAGTTAAGTAACAGTTTTAAAGTGGTCCCAAAGTAGACTCCCTCCCCAAAATAGTAAGGACTTAATTTCATAATTGCTTTTGAAAAAAATGCAGATGTTCCAGTCACATTGCATACAGATTTCTTTTCATTACAACCACAGCACAAAGGTCACTGACACGCTAAATCCCACCTCTTCCTTCAAGGAAATAAAGAAAAAAGGGTATACATATGTGCTGCACTCATTTCTGCTGCTCCTTGGACTGACATCAAAGAACCTGTGTACATATATGATATTTGTAAAATTTAGATTCCTTTAATTTTTTTTTTAACGTTTAGTTATTGTTTTTGGGACAGAGAGAGACAGAGCATGAACGGGGGAGGGGCAGAGAGAGAGGGAGACACAGAATCGGAAACAGGCTCCAGGCTCTGAGCCATCAGCCCAGAGCCTGATGCGGGGCTCGAACTCACGGACCGCGAGATCATGACCTGGCTGAAGTCGGACGCTTAACCGACTGCGCCACCCAGGCGCCCCTAGATTCCTTTAATTCAAAATAACGTTAAGGTCATAAAGGTCATTACTGTGATAACAAATCTGAACCACCTTGACATTTAGGATACATGTTTAGTGTGTGTATACACACACATACACACGTGTGCACACACACACTTTTTTTCATTCTTTATTTCTGGGAGATGACAGAATCAAAGAATTATTACAGGTTGGTGGGAAAAAACTGAAAATAGAATTTCATACAATTCCATAAGAGGAAAAAGGAAACACAGTGATCAATTAGCTGTGTCAAGGAGAATGTATATTAAAGAAGCCTCAGTAGGAATTAAATTATTTTGATTCAATGTATCCTTTTATTTATAAGTCCTCTTTCTTTGACACATAAATGACATTGTGAACACTGAGGTCAAAAGTGGTGTCTTTGCAACCATAATATATACTATGTGCAGAGTTCTCAAATACTGTGTTCTAAATTGAATTATTAATATTTAATTGAATAAGTCAGAGAAAAGAACAAGAAGAGGTTGTCTTCAACTTACAAAGGGGTTAGGTCCCTTAAAGTCACATAAACCAGTGATGGAGAATAATAGATGCGTGTTTATCATTAAAATAGCAAGAATTGAATTCATTCACTTATTCATTTAACCAATTACTTGTTGAGTATGTACTTAGTCACATTGCAAAATATTACCCCAAAAAAGGAGGGGGGAGATATTAACCCTCCTCTTAAAAAATGCCCTCTTCTAGCTTAGTGGAGAGGAAAACATGACAGCAATTCAATCAACATAACCTGTCAGATTCATAGTATAATAAATGTATAACTGTGCAATGGAAATAGATAGGCAGGTGCTATTTTCTACTGAAACAGACACAAAAAGGTCTTCTGAACAGTCAATGGTAATGTCACTCTTCAAGGCTTGTGGAATATTACAAGTAGATAGATAGGAAGGGACCGAGAAAGAACATACCAGACAGAGGAAAGAGCAAATGCAATGGCCTAGGTCATTTGGTATAATGACATATTTGTGCAAAAATAATTTGTTATGATTGAGCAAAAGAAAAATTGGCAGAAACTTAGGCCAGATAAGAAGTGATTGAGGAGTCATAGAGAAGTTTTATGTGGTGGAGGAATGTGATACCAAATAATCAGTGTCTGTACAGGGAAAAGATTAAAAGCAGAGAAAATCGTTAAGAGCCTTTCACAATAGCCAAGAACAAAAAAACAAAACAAAACAAACAATAAAACAGTGAGAACATGAACGAAGGCAGTATCATGGAGTAAAAAGGGACATTTCGTATTTTTCGAAAGATATTAGGGCAATTGGTGATAAAGGGAGGAGATGAAATCCAGGACATTTTTCACCTTTCTGGGTTAAATGGCCAGTGGGCTGGATGACAGTGTTTTATACCAGCCTATAAAATTTTAGTTAGTCCACAGTATTGCTAAAGTATTGAGCTTTTATATGCACAATCTAATTTCGGTGCTGTCTCCCTTGGAACACTGTACCATAGGACCAAAGAGAAATGTCCCTGAATCTCCATGTTTCTTTCTCAATGCTAATATAGCATGATAAAGCTGTGGTAGTGAGATGAGAGACCGTCTCTGTCTTTTCTTCTTTCAGTTCCCTGATTGGAAGATATTTGTGCTGAAGCCCATTTGGTTCTAGGGTGCCCCTATTTTCATTCTTTGTGTGTCATAAAAAAACTTAACCTGCAGAAACCATTTTGTAACTGATGACTATGATCCTAGGTTAAGCTGCATTTACATATATAACAAAGTTTTGTTCTGCATAGGAACATCGTCAAAACTTTGAAATTAATACAAGTTCTCCCAGACAGAGGGAACATTATATAATCAGGAGCTATAGAGAATGGAGCTAATCACAAGTTTCTGGCTTCTCTGGATCCATAAGTGAAAGTAAGTGAAACAATATAAGATGTAATGCAGGTTGAGTGGGCATTATAGAAATAGAACATGTCAGTGTACTCCCTTTTAAACCCTTTGTCACTTCATATCATAGTCCCATTTTCTGTAGCAAATTCTGTTTTTTCTTTGATGAGCCTTATATTTAGGACATGTTGTGCATTTTAGTGTCAGGTACCAAGTTAAACTTTATGTAAAGATTAGAAATCATCAAATTCTCAACCCTTCTGGGTGATACTAAAGGGAAAGTGAGAACACATAAGCAGCAGATTAAGTGTTTTTAGCAGGGAAATAAAATGATCTTCCACCATTTTTCAATTCATGGGTGTTTCCAGGTAGTAGTGTACAATAGTAAATCAAGTGAGACATAATTGATATGCAACTTATGAGAAATGATATCATGGCCGACTTCAAACAAATTCAATGGAAAAAAAAAAGAAACAAAAGCTGTAACAACCAAAAGATGTACAACTTACTTAAGTATCCTTAATTATGAAGCTTTTATTATTTCCTATATAATTTTGATTTTATCCTTAAAATGATAAATGATTTTGTTAAACGATATTGTGTCATATTGCAGAAACTCCACCCAAATATTTTCCCACATTTTTTAAACCAAGACAGAACTAATTAAGCCATGAATTATTCTTTTTCTAATTACTATTCAATTATGTTTTTATGGCTTTTCAATCATAAAGCCATCATCATAGGATAGGTGCCTTATTCCCAGGGTACAGAATTAATGGGTGCATTGGATCAGACTCAGGTAGTTATTCTGTTACATTCACTTAAATTTCTTTTTCTAGTTAAATAGATTTTCTACTCAGAATTCTTTTATGATAAATATTGTCCACTCCAAAAGAAAATTAAAAGACATTATCTTAGTATGTTGTAAACCATTTAAATACATTCACAGATTTATCCATAGTACTGTAAAGTGTGCGGGAAAAATAGTTTCTTCATTTCCCTGAAACTATTCTAATTTATTTCAGTATAAGAAAATATCAATTTTGGTTGACTGTAGTAATTTCAGGGTCATCCTGAAGTTTGATCTTTTTTTTTTAAGTAACTCTCTCTTTTTTTAGATTAATGTTCAGTCCTTCAGTCTTTAAGAACCCCCCTCTCCAAGTTAAGCTCTCTCTTGGGTCCTATTGGTTGAGGGAAAGAAAGTGCCTCTGATTTGTGCTTAATATTTTTTAACTGTTATCATTCCTTGTATCTATTGTAACTATCAGTTTCTTTCCTGAGAATTAGGTCAAGATTAGCTTCTAAAAGTTGAAGCAATTGTGTATGTGTAGGCACCATTGCTTACTATATAGTATACCACAGAAAAAAGGCATATAATTACACAAGTAGTTATTTTATGGATAAACTATTGACTTGTTAAGAAGGCATAAATAACATGAAATAGATTCCAGAAGATAAATTTGCTAGTGATATGCTGATTGCATTGGAAGGAAGTGGACCATGTAGTTGACTGTATTTGAAGCAACTACATTAAGTTTAGAGAGAATAAAGGGGCATGCGAGGGAGTTGAAGAAAGGCAGCATTTCAAGGAATATTTCTAGGAAACCTTCAAAACTTCAGTGGTTAACTGGATAAAAGAGGTCATCTTAAGAGAGAACTAGAAGCTAATCTTAATTTTTCAGTTCCAGGAAAAAAAAATAGAATTAGGATGAAGAGATTTAGAATGCAGGTCAACGATTTTAGTTATGGAATAACATGATCAGTCATATTTTAGATGCTTTTATTTTAAGATAAAAATGCAACTTTCAAGTGGAACTTCATCTAAAATAGGACCGTCATACAAAAGCTACCTAATCTTTCTACCAACAAATTTGCTAGTCTGTTTTCCTAATTACTTTCTTTCCTTAAGTGATGATAGATTGTCTCTGACCCTGTCTAAGGCTAGGGGTTCTGGATCTCACCTCAAGCCCTCTCCCCTTTGTCTAACTCATTAATTTTTCTCTCTTTATTGGATCATTCCCATTAGCAAACAAACCTACTATTTCTTGTCATAAAAATTAATACTCTCCATTGATTCTGCATCCTCCAGTTTCCACCCCATATCTATAATCTACAAGACATATTCATGAAATAATTGAATAAATTCTTACCTTGCAACCTTTATATGGATACTATTCTAATAAAGCCATGGCAATTATTATAGTAAATATACCAATGGATACCTTTAATTTAATCTCTCAAGAGAAATTAGTGTAATTGACCTCTTGCTCCTTCTTGAAATTCATTCTTCTCTTACCCTCTGTGATGCCACATCCTTCTGAATTTCCTTCTACCTCACAGTAGACACTTATTTATGCTCTTGCCTGCTCCTATGTTAGGTTTGACTTCTAAGTGTCAGAGTACCCTGGAATCTTTGTCCTGTGCCCTCTTCTTGATTTCTTTGTGTGACATCATTTGATTTGAAGGTATTAAACAAAAATCTATTTGTCATGCATCTGAAGCCCTGGACACACCCATTACATCTAGACTCTTATCTCTAAGTGCCAATTGACCTGTCCATTGGGATTAGAAATAGCATCTCAAACTAAATAAAACCAAGTATTTCTTTGCATGTCTGTTTCCTCCACAGTCTCCCAGTCTCAGCCAGTTCACTAAGTTTTGTTCAAGGCAACAATCTAGAAGATATCCCTGGTCTTTGATTTCACCTAGATCCCTACATTTGATTCAACTCCTATTGATTATTTTCCCAAAACATATAATAAATTTGTCTGGACTATTTGTCCTGGTTTATAGACATTGTCTACCTCAGTCTCTTTGCTCCAGTTGCATAGATGTTTTTCACTTTCTCCATTATACCAAACCAGTTATTAAGGAACATTTATTGTCTGTCTATAATGCTGTTATCCTTGTTATTTGCTTAACTGGCCATTAACTGATATTCAGATCTCAAATTAAGCTCTACCATTACTTAATTAATTTAATTTTAATTGAACCAGAAAGAGGTTGGCAGAGAGTTTCTCCTTGATCAAACTTTAGGTAGACTTTTGAAAACCCTCTTCTCAACTTGTCCTGAACTTTAACCCTAGTCCTTGCCTGGCCTGCCTACATCAGATTTAGCAAGAATCATGATAAGCCAGTTTAGACAGAATCCCCCATCCTTGATATTTGATCACCCTGTCCTGTCTTCAGCAAGAGTCTTGTCAGGTCAGTTTAGCAAGGATCCCTCTACCCTTGATGTCTCCTCTTAGAATTGCCCATCCACTGATCCCTCCCCTCTGCTCATTAGCTGTAAATCCCCAGCTGTCTTTTCTGGTTCAGAGTTGAGTTGGATCTCTCTTCCCTATTACAGTATTATTGAATAAAGTCTTACTTGTTTTTTAAAAAAGTGTCAGGATATATATTTTTTAAATAAGGTGTAACCACATCATTCAATCTAAACTAGTCACCTGGTTACTGTCATTCCTTCAGATTAATTTATTTATCTATGTAGCATTTATACTGCCAGGTAGCTGTTTATTTTATTTTTTTTAATTTTTTTTTATTTTAAGAGAGGGAAGGAGGGAAGGCAGGAAGGCGGGAGGGAGGAAGGGAGGGAGGGAGGGAGAGAGAGAGAGAGAGAGAGAGAGAGAAAGGCAGAAAGAGGGAGAGAAGGAGAATATCAAGCAAGCTCTTTGCTGTCAGTGCAGAGGCTGGCGCAGGGCTCCGTCTCACAGATCTTGAGATCATGACTGAGCCAAAATAGAGAGTCAGATCCTTAACTGCCACCCAGGCACCCCTGCCAGGTAGTTTTAATATTCTTTCCTACATTTTTGTTCTTTTATTCTTCCTTTCTTTCTCCCTTCCTTTCTTATTTCATTCTTTTTCTCTTTCATTGTTATTTTTTTACTTTGTTCTCCTTTCCTTTCTTTCTTTCTTTCTTGCCTTTCCCCACTATAAGCTTCATATAAGCAGGGATATTATGTCTCTTTTAAGCACTGTATCCTCAGTGATTGAAGAGCAATTGCCATAGAGCAGACTAATAAAAACTTAAGTCACTCATTGAATCATTACAAAACTTCAGTACTTATTAAGATAGGTATAAAGATGAAAGAACTAGAAATTAGAACAAAGATAAGGAGATATTTCTCCACAATGGAAAAGTACTACACCAGAAGTTATAAATGATATGATGGGTAGGGATGGGGATGTTTTATGGATTTATGGTAGAAGTTAACTGAATAGAAACAAATATGATGTAAGAAGGACTAGAAATCACTAATTGTCACTCTCTAAATTAATGTAGCTTCGTCTAATGCTATTTAAACTTACACCTTAATATTTAATAACAATAGGATACTAAATATGATTTTTTCTCTTCTTACATCTTACAAATAGGATTAATATAAAGAATGTTTGCTCTCGGGGCGCCTGGGTGGCGCAGTCGGTTAAGCATCCGACTTCAGCCAGGTCACGATCTCAAGGTCCGTGAGTTCGAGCCCCGCGTCAGGCTCTGGGCTGATGGCTTGGAGCCTGGAGCCTGTTTCCGATTCTGTGTCTCCCTCTCTCTCTGCCCCTCCCCCGTTCATGCTCTGTCTCTCTCTGTCCCAAAAAAAAAAAAAAAACAAAAACAAAAACAAAAACGTTGAAAAAAAAAGAATGTTTGCTCTAGAATTTTTGACGTATCTCACAAAATATTTAGGACCATTTTATTAAATGATTCTGTTAGCTGCTGATACAGATTAAATAGCTTAGAGAGATAGAGTGACTAGCTGATTGATCAGACACAAGCTCAGCGATATCTACCTCTTATTGGAGTCACCGCAAGTCCATCGTTCTGTTTTCAGTTTTTTATGTCCAGGACTACAATTTTGTATGATCTCCAGGGTGACTAAGCTCTGGGGGATTAAATGATGCATGGATCTGTTATAATTTTTTTAGCAATTTGTTGATTTAAAATGAAAGTGCAACTACTGAGGGCACAGAAATGTGTCTTCTTTACCCCCGAATATCATGTATTTAGGAACATTACTATTTGGAACTATTTGGCTATTTATTAAAGCCAGATTCAGAGTAAATGATCACAGACTTTGATAGTCTGATCCATCTAGCTCCATGACAAGCCAAAAAATTAAAAAAGGGAAATAATAATAATACAAATAAAAATAAATAATCCTATTGACCAGAATGGTAAGTTTTATGCATAAAGTTTTATTTATTTTAAGTGTGATAAGAGGAAAAACAAATTATCAAGAGCATGGTATGTAAATTTACCCTTGATAGTCAATCTGTGTCTAGGAACTTAAAATGCAATTATAGTTACTGAGTTTGTTTGGTTTAATGTACTGACATCTACACGTCTGAATAACTGCTCAAAATGAGATTAATCTTGTAGGGTAAATATGTACTTGAAATGCTCATGTGGCCTAGTCAGAATTAGGTCAGGTTTGAAATACATCTTGTTGGTGATTTGTTTTTTCTGAGGCTCAACTATGCCTTTCAAAAGTAACAAGGAAGGAAAGAGAGGAGACCTCAGATATCTGTAGAGCTCCAGACAGATTTCCCTAGTGGAAAAAAAGAGAATAAAAAGCAGAGAGTTGTTCAAAGTGTTCTTCTTGATTGGCTCAAATTTGGACTGTGTTGCTGCTATAGTACTGATTTTTTTTTTCATTTTGATTCAGTAAAACATTTAGTGTCTTTCCTATTTTCAAGTTATTCTAAGGCTATATATTTACCAAATGTGCTTTCACAAAGTAACGATGTTGGGAACTTTTGTTTCCATTGCTTCAGCAAAATATTCTGTATATTTTTGTTAAAGAAGAAAGCTTTATCCAAAATCTATTTTGGCGAACTATGACTCATTCAAAAGATACACATTTCTTGTCTTCTCTGGCAGCAGATTATAAGGCAAAAATTCATTGCTGCTACAATGAAGCTGTCATTTCATGCCATGGCAGTAAAGACAGTAGTCAAACATCATCTACATTTACTCATGGTGCACCAAAGTCTGTGGCAAATAGAGTGGAGACTTTAATGAGATATTAATCATTTTTAGCACTATCTTACTAAACTGGTAGATTCCTCAATCAGTTTCTGGATAAGAGTAATTCCCCTAAGGTATGACTGAATTTATGTGACTCAGAACTAACCACATTTGTGGGATATACAATGGACCAAGGAAACTCAACAAAATATGGCCATAATTTCCAATAAAATATGTAACCAGTTCAAAAAGATATGTAACCAGTTAATTCATATCTGTTAATTTTTTAACCTTTTTATTGAGTGCTTTATTTATTTGAGGTTGAGGGGAGTAGGATGGTAAAAGAAAGTATTTCCTTGCATGGTGCTTAAAATGGAACATGGAAGGGACAGAAAAATAAATTATTTTACAAATATGATAATTTTCAATGGCATTAAATGTTATGATGGTGATCAAACTGGGTTGACATGGTGAGAAAGGATGACTTTCTCACTTTAGATATGGTGGCAGGTAATTTTAGGCAAGATGATATCTCTGAAGATCAAGTAACATTTGATCAGATCTGAATAAAAAGAACTGACCATGTGAAAACTTGGTGTCAGAAAATTCATGCAAAGAGAACATGAGTGTAAAGATCTAATGCACGAAAGACCTGGGAGTTTTATAGGTTCAGGAAAAGAAAGCTCATATTAGTACTACTGTATACCAAAGGAAGTGTAGCAGGTGGTGAGGTCTCAAAGGAATTTAGAACCCAAGTCATGTGGCATTAATGCTCATTATGTAAGGGAATTGGAATTTTACTCTATGCACAGCGAGAATTCATTAAGGAACCATAAATAGTAAAATGAGATGATCTTACGTACTTTTTAAGAAACATAGTTTTATTTTTCTCTTTTTATTTCCTCTCTTTTATTCTTTCTATTTCTCTTTTTCAGTTCTTGATTAGTGTGTGTGTGTGTGTGTGTGTGTGTGTGTGTGTGTGTGTGCATGCATTATGTGTGTGTACACGTGTATAAAATCAGTCTTGCAATGATCTCTGGGCCTGTGAAGTTCAGCCATATTGAGCACTCAGGGACTCATCAATGTTTTCTTTTGACTAATGATGTGATGTGTCCCAGATGTTTAAGTGAACCCATTCCCAGATGTCCTCCATATTAAACAATCTCAGATCTAATGAATTGTAACTTTATAAAGTGTGTTTTTAAGATTAGTGAAGTAAATGGAGTGTCAGAGAGATTTAGTTAGGAGGTGGGAAACATATGTTTGTTTTAGGGTCACTTTTGAATATGTGTGAGGGCAATGGAGCCTCCAAACATATTTTTAAAGTCTGTTTTCATTTATGGGGTTGTGTAAGTAGCGATGAGATTTTTTTTCATAGTTTCCTTACTGCCACACAAGTGCAGATTGCCATGTTACAATATGGCCCCCTTTTAAAAGTAAATATGCAGTTTAAAACCTTCTTTAATAAACTTTTAAAAGTTTATCAACTCTAAATATTAATGTTTCAGTTTCACAGACCTCTAAATGCAGCCAACTAATGTTTGTATGTGTATGTGTACACATTTGAACCATTGTGATTCAATTAAATCAAAATAGAAAAATTCACATTACACAAATGTTGTGCTTCATTAGAAGATCAAGTGCCTGAGGATACCTGCTAAGTTTCTAGTAAGAAGTTATAGTGGCTCCAAACCTCACTCAGAGAAGACCCACAGGGAGATCTGGACCATCACTTACCTAGTGAGATGATCCTCCCTTAGAGAACCCAAGGCCTTTCTTTTTTATCTACCTCATTCATCACATTTGAGAAAACACCCAAGGGCCCAGTAACAAATAGGGATTACTAACATTGCTTAAACTTTCTTGTTCTGCCTCTCTAGTTGTAGACCTTAGATACACATAGAAAATATCAAAGTAGATCTTAGGAATCTCCATTCTCAGTTGCCAGTGAATCCAGTCTTTCACTGAAATCCTTAACTATTTTCATGGATCAAAAAGAAAGACCTTTAATATCAAATTATAAGTAAGGTTTGTAGCTCTTGAGGCAAATAAGGCATAAGATTATAGGAAATTTAAATGACATTAAACAATGAAAAGTCAACTTACAAAACCCATTTCTCATTCATTTGAGTTTTGGGGCATTCTGATTTTGTTATGAAAATATATGACATGTGTCTTAATAATAGTCTCTCAGCAACTCCAGAATTATTTCTTAAAATACTGTTCAATACAAAATGAATAATTTGACTCACAACAGGGATTTATTTGGAAAGAAAATTCTAATAAATCTTCCATCCCACTGGGATATTTTGACAAGTGCAATAACAAAAGCTGTGGTTGGCAGTCTACTAGTGATATCTTGGCCTGTCACCATAACTCTGACCATAGGACTTGAATTAGCTTCCACACAGTTTAATAATAAAAGCTTTGCCTTTGACCCTTGAGGAGATGCTCTTGAATAGGTAAGCACTTTAGGTTGTTTTAATTAGAATTTTTTTTAACTGTTTCTGGTTCATGATTTTCATTTTCATTCATATAATTGAACTTGTGGGGTATTTAATGAAAATCTATTGAATGATAGTGAAAGTAGTTAATTCCTTATTTTCTTGAGAAGGTATACATAATGTAGGATTACAAAATGTACATCTATCCCTTCCTCATTGTCCTCCTGAGGAAGCAGGCTGCCTGCGCATAAGCAGCGTGGGGTGTCTCGAGCTGTTTCAAAAGATGCTCTGAGGAGGGAATATGGGAAGAATACAGGAAGTCCTAACTGTGTTGAGCATCTATTGGCAGAAATGTGAAGCAGGTGAAGCTCCCGCTCACTTTGCCTAATGCCCATGCTATGTTCAGCAATGCACAATAGAGGAGATATCGCACCTAGGGGTCATTGTGAAATTCAGGGGGCAGTGTTGCTTGCCATCATATTGGGTGTTCTACTGGCATGTAGTGAACAAAGGCTTAGGATATTAGATGCACTGTAAGGAATAATCATGCCTCCTACTAATATTCAAGTAGATGCAGAGTCATTTATAACTACATAATAATGTTAGCTGAATTTTAACATATAGTAAATTTTCCCTGAATACAACTATTATGTATGTATATATATACAACTATTATGTGTGTGTGTGTGTGTGTACACACACACACACACACACACACACACACACATATATATATATAAGAAAATTTTACTTTGTTAAATTTGGAATTTTGTCAATAATTATTCACCATTGTGAATTTAGAGTCTTCAGCTTAATAAATTTGTTTCAGTCAGCATTCATAGTCATTCTACATATTGGTACAAATATCTGATTCCTTCAGTATATGTTCTAGAGGTGTCATGTTTAAGCATACACATACTTAAATGCACATTAGAGACTTTTCTAAGAGTATCTATGTGAATGGTAGGATTGAGAATGAATGATAATAGAGGTTGCACAGGAAATAGAGGAAAGGTACCTGAGCTGAGTCAGAAGACCCGGGTTACATTGTTGGCTCTGCTCTGTGTACATTTCTGTGCCTCAGGGAGGTTTTAAATTTTGAGCATAGGATTAGTAATCTGTGAAATAAGAATAGATACATATAGTGTACATATCTCTTATGAGATATAATGACATCGGTATGTGGAAGTTATTTTTTGTAAATTTTAAAGAATGATACAAATAGAGGCCATTCTTATTACTCAGCAAGTTCCGCAAGTGCATTTTTATCTCTATGGGTTTATTTAATTTCTAAAATGATTAATCTCTTTATCATGGACATTGGGATTAACCATTTTAAAAATAACAGAACTTTCTTTATTCCTAAACAAGCATTTCTTTTTTTTTTTTTTCAATGTTTATTTATTTTTGGGACAGAGAGAGACAGAGCATGAACGGGGGAGGGGCAGAGAGAGAGGGAGACACAGAATCGGAAACAGGCTCCAGGCTCCGAGCCATCCGCCCAGAGCCTGACGCGGGGCCCGAAATCACGGACCGCGAGATCATGACCTGGCCGAAGTCGGACGCTTAACCGACTGCGCCACCCAGGCGCCCCCTAAACAAGCATTTCTAAGCCCATATTTAGAACCAGGTATTGTCCTAAGTCCAGAGGATAAAAAGAATGAATACGTCAATGGTGTTTTGTAGTCCGGTTATTTTTATCATCTGTATGTAGTTAAATTTAGCTTCCACACAGAAAATTTCACATATACATTGTGACTTGCAGTGCCTCATTTAAACGTGAAATTCTTAATTTTTAAAAAATTAATCTTTATTTTTGAGAGAGTGAGAGAGAGACAGAGTGAGAGCAGGGGAGGGTCAGAGAGAGAGGGAGACACAGAATCTGAAACAGGCTCCAGGCTCTGAGCTGTCAGCACAGAGCCCGATGCGGGGCTCGAACCCACGAACCATGAGATCATGACCTGAGCCGAAGTCAGACACTTAACCGACTAAGCCACCCAGGTGCCCCTGAAATTCTTCATTTTTAATGAAAGACACATTATGGTAAAAAGTTTGAATTTTGAATAAATAACAGCTGTATAGATAGGTGAGGGCAGATGTTATAGATGTAGTTATAGTTGTAGATATAATAGATATAGTTACAGTTATATAGTTATAGATATAGATGTAGACACAGATATGAATAGAGATAGGTGGCTTTATCACAGTCCTTTAAGGAATGACATTACTACATTACCCTCGAGGCTGAACTGCTCCAAACATTCACAGAACAGTGTGATCCGATAAACTGCTACTTAACAAATCTCAATACTTTTAAAAAGTGTGCTTACATTATACCTCTGTAGATAGAAATTTGTTATTGATATTCCTGTTTTTAAACAATTTAAATGACAGATAATATAAATACCTGGGTATTTCATATAGTGATTAGGAAAAAAAAACCCAAAAAACAGAAAAACCTAACGCCTTTATAGAGGATATGCTGAACTATTTTGGAACTTTTTATCCATCTCTTATGCACAACACATGACTAAATTTGTCATGAATTCTAGAATGATGCTGTTAGAATTTCTTCCAAAATCGCAATGTAAGCAATGTTTCAGAAAAATCTGTGGTTTGGATTCTGTATGAGACAATGGGCAGAACTTCCTGGTGTTGTTACATTGTTACATTGCATTGATTTCTGAAGTGTTTATATTTGTGTTTGTATCTCATTTTATTTTATTCTGTTTATTCATTTAAATTGCTAATGACATTCTAGTACATTCTAGTACAATGTCTAGTACATCAAGACATTCTAGTACAAAAATGCAGTTTAGCACAGCCCTCTTTTTTTTTTAAAAATTTTTAACGTTTATTTATTTTTGAGACAGAGACAGAACATGAACAGGGGAGGATCAGAGAGAGGGAGACACAGAATCTGAAACAGGATCCAGGCTCTGAGCTGTCAGCACAGAGCCGGACCTGGGGCTCGAACTCACGAAGTACGAGATCATGACCTGAGCTGAAGTCGGATTCTTCACCGACTGAGCTACCCAGGTGCCCTAGCACAGCCTTCTTTACAACAGCCTCAACTACTTTCCAAAATGGAGCCCTTTTGTCTTTTTCCATCATTCCTATCTTACCCAATGAATTCCCACCAGAAAGTATAAACTTAAAATATGTTCTCTCTAGGGGTGCCTGGGTGGCGCAGTCGGTTAAGTGTCCGACTTCAGCCAGGTCACGATCTCGCGGTCCGTGAGTTCGAGCCCTGCGTCAGGCTCTGGGCTGATGGCTCGGAGCCTGGAGCCTGTTTCCGATTCTGTGTCTCCCTCTCTCTCTGCCCCTCCCCCGTTCATGCTCTGTCTCTCTCTGTCCCCTAAAAATAAATAAATGTTGGAAAAAAAAATGTTCTCTCTAGTCAACATGGTAGAATTCCATTTTAACATTAAATTTGTGAATTCAGAAAATAATTATTTAGATCTACTTTAGTTTTTTTTTTTTTAATTTTTTAATGTTTATTTTTGAGAGAGACAGAGACAGACAGAGACAGAGACAGAGAGAGAGAGAGAGAGAGAGAAAGAGAGCGAGCACGAGCAGGGGAGGAGCAGAGAGAGAGAGGGAGACACAGAATCTGAAACAGGCTCCAGGCTCTGAGCTTTCAGCACAGAGCCCGACGCGGGGCTCGAACTCACAAACCGTGAGATCATGACCTGAGCTAAAGCAGGATGCTCAACCGACTGAGCCACCCAGGCGCCCCTTAGATTTACTTTATTTAAGACAGTGTAGAACACATTGTATGAGTTGAATTGTGTCCCCAGAAAATATATGGTGAAGTCTTTACCCTCATTACCTCAGGATGTGACCTTGTTTGGAAACAGGGTAATGTAATTAGTTAAGACAGTCATTAGGGTGAGTCCTAACCCATATAACTTGTGTCATTGTAAGAAGTGAGAAACTTGAGCATAGAGGCACAGGGAGAATGCCATGTAAAGATGGAGGCCGAGACTCTATAAGGCATACCAAGGATTGCCCTTCATCACCAGAAGCTAAGAATGAGCTTAGAAGAAACTTCCTCTGATCTCTCAGATGCAATCCTACTGACACTGTTAATCTGGGATTTTAAACCTTCAGAAGTGTGAGACAAGACATTTCTATTATTTTAAAACATCAGTTTGTGGTACTTTGTTACCATACCCCTAGGAAACTAAGAAGAATTTTGGTACCTAAAAGCAAGGTGCTGTTGTAACAAATAACTAAAAATACAGAAGTGGTTTTGGAATTGGGTATTAGGCAAAGGCTAGAAGAGTTTTGGAGTACATGATAGAAAATGTTTAGGTTGCTTTGAAGAGACGGTGGGTAAAGATATGAATGCTAATGCCAATTCTGCTGAGGGCTCTGGGACAAGTGATGAGATCTGGAGAGGACACTTATCATCTCTAATACATAAATAAATCTATCTATCTATCTATCTATCTATCTATCTATCTATCTATATGTCATTGTCTAGATGTATATATCACAATGAACAAAGTGTTGCTAGAATTGTGAACATTAGGATACCTCTGATAAAATCTCAGATAGAAATAAGGAAATGTTATTGGACATTGGAGGAAAGGTGATCTTTGTTATGAAGGGGCGGAGACTTGATTTAATTGTGTTCTGTTGTTCAGTAGTGGGAAATAGAATTTTTTTTAAATTTTTTTTAACGTTTACTTATTTTTGAGACAGAGAGAGACAGAGCATGAACGGGGGAGGGGCAGAGAGAGAGGGAGGCACAGAATTGGAAGCAGGCTCCAGGCTCTGAGCCATCAGCCCAGAGCCCGACGCAGGGCTCGAACTCGCGGACCGCGAGATCGTGACCTGAGCTGAAGTCGGACACTTAACCGACTGAGCTACCCAGGCGCCCCGGGAAATAGAACTTTTAAGTGAAGAACTCAAGATACTTAGTTGAGATTTCCAAGCAAAGTCTGGAAGATGCAATTTGTTTTATTTTGTGCTGCTCACAGTAAAATGCAAGAGAAAAGAGATAAACTGAAGAAGGGATTGCTAGACTAAAGAACTATCACTTAATGATTTAGAAAAGTTTTAGCCTATTTAGATAGCTTGCTCTGGACACAGGGCCAAGGGTGCAGCTGAGCAATGATTTGCTGAAGAGATTAGGTGTGATTCATATATCCAGTCAACCTTTTCAGCAAAAGCCAGGAATAGAGATGTGGTTATCCAGGAAGGATCTACAGGAGAACCCTTGTATCTAATAGCATGAATTCCTTTGACATCCCACAGATGACCCACAAGGTTATTGAAAATTTTATACCAGCAGACACACTACCATCTTGGACTGAAAAGCACAGAGACTTGGCAAAATAGAGGAAGAGTGACACCCCAGGCAGAGCCCTGGAGTAGAGGGCTAGGTTGACTGTATCTTCTGGCTTTCAGTTCCCAAGACTGAGGGGTTGAGGCCACTCTTGGCATCAAGCCATGGAATGTTATTCTCAGGCCTTGAAATCTAATGGAATTTGATCTGCTTGGTTTTGGACTTTTTGTGAAACTATGGCCCTTTTATCTTTTGTTCCTTTTAGAATTTCTTTCTTTTGGAATGAGAATGTTCATCCTTTGCTTTTTCCACTATTGCATTTAGAGAGTAGATATTTTGTCTGATTTCAAAGATTCACAGATGTAGAGGAATTTTCCTCAAAAATAAATCATATCCTGTATTTTCCATAACTGATTTAGGTGAATTAGATCATGAGATTTGAAACTTTGAGTTGATATTTAGATGAGATTTTGGATTTAGGGTTGTTAATGGAATGGGTTAACACTTCTGGAGATATTAGGATGGATAAATCTATTTTGCATGTAGGAAGGACATTAATTTTGAGAAACCAGAAGGAAGACTTTCATGGGTTGACTTGAGTTGCCTAAAACTATATGTGGAAGTCCTAACCCCAAGTACCTCAGAATGTGACCTTATTTGGCAGATGTAATTACTTACATGAAAATGGGTCTGTTAGGGTGGGTCCTAATCCAATATTACTGGTGTCCTTATAAGAAGTGAGAATTTAGATACAGACACAGGGAGACTGCCATGTGTAGATGGAGGCAGAAATTGGAGTGGTGCATTTACAAGCCAAACAACACCAAAGATTTGTGGCCATCACCAGGAGCTAGGAGAAGGGCATGGAAGAGATTCTTTCTCAAAAGACTCAGGAAGAACCAATCCTTGCAACATCTTGATTTCAAACTTCTGGCTTCTAGAACTATGAGACAATAAATTTCTGTTGTTTTAAGCCTCCAGTGTGTGGTACATTGTTACTATAGCTCTAGGAAACTAATAAAAGCACTGTGGAAGAACTGGCCTATGTAAAAGACACACTTAATAATCTGATTAATAATTTATAGTAGAATTTAACATGTATATGACTAACAGTAACAGAATTTAGAATTAACAGTTACAGCCCCCAAAGAAGAAATGAACACCTGTGCAGACATTGGATCACTCACATAAGACTAAAATAATCAAGGGAGTTAATCTGGAAAAGGGCTCTTTGAGATCTGCAGGATATTTTCTTCATTTCAATTTTAAAATATATTTAATTGTCAGTATGTACATACTACTACAAAGTACACTGATTTTAAATAGGGGCCTAATAAATTTTTGAATGAAATTTTTGAGATCATTATAGATTCACATGCCGTTGCAAAATATAATACAAAGAGATATCTTATACTTTGTCATATTTTGCCTGAATGTAACATTTTATAAAACTATAGTATCAAAACTAAGTTATTGACACAAAGCAATGATCATATTTGGTTTTCATCAGTTTTAATTAGGCTCGTGTGTGTGTGTGTGTGTCTCTCTGTGTGTAGTAAGCTCTGTAGAATTTATCATTTGGGTAGTCATGATCCTGAACAGTTCCAAAACCACAAAAATCCCTCATGTTTCCCATTAATCATAAATGCTGCTTTCCCATCCACCCATCCCTAATCTTTCACTAATCTGTCATTCATATCTAAATTCTGTCTTTTGAGATACTACTTATTCAGTGTAACTTTTTGGGATTTTTTTTTCTTATTTTTTACTCAGAACAATTCTCTGAAGATTAAGATATTACCTTAATGTAGGTGTATCGACATAATTCCTTTTATTACTCAGCAGTATTCCATATTATCTACATCTACCTGTCTGTCTGCTATCTATCTATCTATCTATCTATCTATCTATCATTTATCTTCTATCTATCTGTGTACCACAGTTTGCTTATTGATCTGTTTAAAGACATCTAGGATGTTTCCGATTTGGGCATACAACAAATGGAGCTACCATCAACATTAGTGTACAGGTATTTGTGTAAATGTAACTTTTCCTCTCACTCTGGGATAAATACCCAAGAATGCAATTGCTAGATCATGTGGCAGTTGGATCTCAAAGTCAGCTATTAGCGGGGCACCTGGGTGGCTCAGTTTGTTAAGCATACAACCGGCTCAGATCATGATCTCCTGGTTCGTGAGTTTGAGCCCCACGTCGGGCTCTGTGCTGACAGCTCAGAGCCTGGAGCCTGCTTCAGATTCTGTGGCTCCCTCTCTCTCTGCCCCTCCCCTGCTTGCATTTTGTCTCTCTCTCTCTCTCTCAAAAATAAATAAACATTAAAGAAAGAAAAGTCAGCTGTTAGCAACCTTAATAACATTTAACTTTAATTCCTTGATGCCATGCAATCCTACACATTCACAGATTCTGGGGATTATGGTATAAACATCTTTGGGGGGCACTAACCTGCTTAATGTAATTGTTTTACTTCTTCTAGGGCTTGTGCCTTAACATAAATTTTATAAAAAGCTTGTCTGTTTCTACAAAACAAAACAAAAAACTTTGCTGCAATTTTAATAGGGATACATTAATTTGGTAATAACTGACATATTTACTGTGTTGAGTCTTCCAATCCATGAACATGGTCATTCTATTTCCTTGAATATTTCTAAAGTTTCTTTCTTAAGCATGTTGTTAAAAAGGTACTGTACATATATTAAGTAATACCTAAATGTTTCATTTCATTTGGAGCAATTGCAGTGGTATGTGTGTGTGTGTGTGTGTGTGTGTGTGTGTGTGTGTGTTTTAAAATTTACCTCTACTTGCTCGTTGCTAGTACACAGAAATTTTAAAATGAAAAAAAAAATAATGTTTATTTATTTTTGGGAGAAAGAGACTGTGAGCAGGGGAGGGGCAGAGAGAAGGAGACATAGAATCCAAAGCAGGCTCCAGGCTCTGAGCTGTCAGCACAGAAACCGACACAGGGCTGGAACTCAAGAACCGCGAGATCATGACCTGAGCTGAAGTCCGATGCCTAACTGACTAAGCCACCCAGATGCCCCTAAAATTTTAAAAAATGAGAGCTTTATTGAAATATAACTGAGATTACATAAAATTCACACTTCAAAGTATACAATTCAATGGGTATTAATGTGTTCATAAAATTACATAACTATTACCACTATGTAATGTTAGAACACTTGTATCATCCCTAAAAGAATCCCTTACCCTTTAAAAAAAATGTTTGTTTATTTTTTTGAGAGAGAGAGCAAGCTGGGAAGGGGCAGAGAGAGAGAGGGAGGGAGAAATCCCAAGCAGGCTCTGCCCTGTCAGCACAGAGCCTCCCCTGGGGTCCAAGTCACGAACTACGAGATCATGACCTAACCTGAAACCAAGATTGGATGTTTAACCAGCTGACCCAGAATCCTATACCGTTTAAACAGTTAATCAGTCCCCTGTCTCATCTCCACTAACAGCACATGGAAACTACTAATGGGTTTTTGTATGACTGGATTTTTCCCAATCTGGAAATTTCATATAAAATTAATTATATAATGTGTGGTTTTCTCTGTGGCTTCTTTGACTTAGTATGCTTTCAAGGCATACTAAGGATTAATACTTCATTTGTTATTCAAATAATATTTCATTCAGGATACCAAAATTTGTCCATTTAGAGGCTGATAGACATATATTTCCACAATTTTGCTATGAGGAGTAATGCTGGTAGGAAAAAAACTGTGTTCCAGTTTTTGTCATGGCCATATATTTTCAATTTTCTTGAGTATATACCTGGGTCATATACTTGGATATATAAACTATATAAGCTAATTACTATATAAACATAGTAACTCTATGTTTAACTTATATATTATTAAATCAACAAGAGCATTTCTTTTTTCTAGCAAAAGTGTTTTGACTTTAGTCAGAGTTAATGATATGGTTTTCCCTTTCATTTTTTTAAATATAGTTTATTGTATTACCTTATTTTCAAATGTTAAATTAACCTTGAAATCTGGGAACAAACCCTGCTTGATTATGCCATATTATTCTTTATATATATATATATATATATATATATATATATATACACACACACATATATATGTATATATAAAATATATATGTATATATAAAATATATATGTATATATAAAATATATATGTATATAATATATATGTATATATTATATATATTATATATTATATATATACACACACACATATTGTTGGATTCTTTTACATGGTGTGTGTGTGTGTGTGTGTATATATATATATGTATATAGTTGGATTCTTTTACATGGTATTTTCTCAGTACCATTTAACATGGTATTTTCTCAAACATTTCTAGATGTATGCTTATGAGTGATATTGTTCTATAATCTTTTTCTAATTAACTTTTTCAGATCTTGATTTATGGTCGTGAAAACTGAGATTCTTTATTCTATATTATCTGAATGAGTTCCTGTAAATTAGTGTTATTTCTTCTTTGTGTGTACTTGTCAGAATGTACTAGCAAAGTTATTTAAACTTTTTTAGTGGAAAGTTTTGAAATTTGCACAATTTATTTAATTTGGGGTAGTTTTTATTTTCTGTCTTCTTATTTATTTATTTATTTATTTATTTATTTGTTTGTTTGTTTGTTTATTTAATTTTAAGGCGGGGAGGGGAGGGCAGAGAGATAGAGGGAGATAGAGAATCCAAAGCAGACCCTGAGCTGTCAGCACAGAGGCCTACGTGGGGCTTGAACTCCTGAACCGTTGAGATCATGACCTGAGCCCAAGTCAGATGCTTAACTGATTGAGTCACCCAGGCACTCTATTTATGTCTTCTCATTTCAGTTTGATAAGTCTGCTGTGCCATACTTTGTCCATCTTTGTTGTCTCATTTAGTGGGAAAAAATGCTAGTTAACATATTCATCTTTTCAATATCTGTTAGAACCTTCACTTTTGTCCTCTTTTTGATATTAATGTTGAAAATTATGTTTTCTTTCCTAATCAATCTTGCTAGGAATTTTTGTTAGTTTGAATTTTTGTTTTTTAGGAGTTACTGATTTTTTTTTAATGTTTATTCATTTATTTTGAGAGAGAGAGAGAGAGAGAGAGAGTGAGAGAGAGAGAGTGCACACTCTAGTTTGTGGGGGAGGGGTAGAGAGAGACACAGAGCCCTGTGCGGGCCGTGATCTCACAAATTGTGAGATCGTGACCTAAGCAAAAATCAAGAGTCTGTTGTTCAATTGACTCAGCCACCCAGGCACCCCAAGAGTTACTGATTTTTAAAAGACCTTATGAAGAAACAATTTTTGTCTTTGGTGATTGTCATCATTTGCTTGTTTCCTCTTGCATGATTTCTTCTCACATATTTATTATTTGCATTTTTTACTTAACATGGAGGTAATTTGCTATATTTTGAGGGTTGTAGTTTAAACATTTAAGTTCAGATCTCCTTTTCTTTTTTAAATAATTGAAGTTGATTTTAATCCACTCTTTCCAATAGGGTCCTTAGACCAAATACTTCAAGTCTGTTAGACCTCAGATTAGAGTCTGCCAGACCTTGAAATTGTGAGATCGCTTGAGTATAAGACCTCTAACATATTATATTATTATATCAAAACTGGACACTTGAAAAGCATATAAGGACCTCCTTTGCCATGGGTCCCAGATTCAGAACACCTGCTGCTCAACCATATAGTAGAAGGGGATGTGATGTAGGGACATTAACATGGATTTGGTAAAATAAATCATTGTTTTGCCTGAAGGTGTATCCTGTCTAATTAATTTTGGATTTAACTATGCTGTCATGTTAGGAACTGGATAGGCAACAATGAGGCAATGAAGGGTTAAATTTCCTTGGCAGGATTTAGTAATTATAGATATTGATTACTTTAAAACATCATTGAGCTGACAGGATAAGAAAAGCCCACTTGTCTCACTGTTTGGTCCTTTTATTTCTCACAAGATGGATGAGTTAATAAACAGGGAGCAAGCGCTCCCATAAATTCAGCATCTGTAATATTTGTCACCTTCGGAATTACTTGGATGAGAGGAACATCCTTTATGTGAATCCACGGGAGAGGACTAGCAGACTTTCCCTAGAATCTGTATTCCATACTGTGATTAATGCTATGTTGATGTTGAAAAAGGCAGTGTCATTAGGCAAAATGCAGTGAGAAAGAACCATGATTCCCAAACATGCATCCCAAACATGCTAACTAATGCTCCTTGTACAAGTTGTGGTTTTGCTCAGTAGCAAGGTTTTATTACTTCTTATTCCTAGTAGCATAGTACTGAAGAGTAAGAAGGTAAACTGCATATTACACACATAGACACAATTTCTTAAACTGGAAAGTTTAGTTGTCTCCAAGTTAGAAATAGGATTAATGGATATGTTCAATGTTAACGTAAAGTTCAAATATTTAAATTCCCTCATTTTAAAATGAAGGGAACTGAGACTTAGAGAGGGCATACAACTTTTCTGAGGCTACAACAGTATTAAATGGCAAAGCCCCTAAATACTCCCATCCAAGTATAAAGGAATTAGGCTTATTTAGTAAACCATGGGCGAGGGGGATGGGGATGGTCTATTCAGACATTAGATGGTTTGCTTTTGCTTTCTTGTTTTATAAAATATTATAAATACCTAAATTTGATTTAGTCTGTGGATGAAGCACTTTTTTTAAAGTAAATAAGTGTCCATGCTTTATATTTGGAACTGAAAATCTTGACAAATATATAGAGAAAATAAGGAGGGTTTGGTTTTCTAAAATGTGTGCTGAGTCTGTAAATATCTTCATGTAAATAAAAAATGAATATTATTCAAATGGTATGAGTTTTTAAATAATAAAAGAATCAGAATCCTTAATCTATAATTGTGCCTATTACAAGGTGAACTGATCTGGCATATAAAATTAAATATTTGTTTTGCAATATTTGACGTATTATTGACTTCTTGTTCACCTGATGCATGTCTAGATTCTCCTTTTCAAACCAGATGATTGTAAAAACAGATTTCTAGACACACTTAGTATGGAGTTTTATTGTTCCATTTGATTGGTCATTGGTAGAATCCGTTCGATAGTCAGTAAGCATGGTAGTAAATGTAAATCCTTATTATCAGAATGACTTTTCAGAATAGTGGACATGTGTAATGGCAGGAATTTAGTACGGTCTGTACTTTTACTATTTTGCAATTTTAGATTTTACTATCCCCTTTGAAAAAGAATCCTGGAGGGTAAACATATTTATTTAGGTGTCTCTGTCATTCTAATTTAATTGGTTAATATTTGTCATAAAAATAATCAAATTTTAGTTACAAGAATGCCTCGTTAAATGTAAAAGTGAAAACTCATGACTTTGTTTAAAAGTAAATTTTTTCCCCTCCCCCCAACGTCTCTTCCTGGCTTGCCTGAGTCTAGAAACATGTAATACGGACACAAAGGGTGTGATCAGCATCTTTGTGCTGTGCTTCCACTGTGCTTCTGACCCTTCCAGAATCTCATAGAGGAAATAGCAAGAGAGAAGAGGTGACACAAAGGAGCAAGGAAGTTTTTTTCTAAGTAGCCAAAGAAATATTGGCTTGGTGAATGTTTAAAACTAGCTTTTCACTTTTTTGACCACATTTGTTAGTAAGAAGACTAAAAACAAGAAATCCAATTTTTAATAAACTGGAAAAAAAAAAGGTGATCATACTCTGAACTGAGACCAGAAATATTCACATGATCAAACTGACAGAAGTGTGAATAGGAGGACTTATGCTTTTAAGAAATCTGACTTTTGTGACTGAGTGATATCTGGAAGTATAATTTATGGTCTATGTAGAAAGAAAAAAATCCTGGATAATGAGCCATTTTAAGTATTTTATTTTTCTGTTCATTTGGACCACCAAAACAACAGCCGTAGTATGTGCTTGAACTCTCCTTTGGCAACACATACATCTATTTAAGTATTTGGGGGTGGGTGGAAAAGGGGGGGTTGTTTTACCGTATAATAAAAATAGTAATTACATGGAATAAATGGACTCAAAAGAATGAGAACTTGGAAAAGTAGCTTTATTATGAGTTGGTGAGTAAGGAAGTAGTTTGTCTATTTGTGTGGCCTTGTACCTTTTACATTTACCCCGAGTAACCTCTCTCCTGGAGCTCTATTTTCTTCTTCCTTTCCATGGAGCCGGGTAAGATGAAGATGGAAGGCAATGGTAGGGATGTTATTTATCCTTGGCTCTTTCTACTGGGAAGGACAACTGTTACATTGAGTCCAAATGGCATTTATTCCCTTATTAGGCAGATATATGAATGTAGTGATGATGGTAACATCCATTGTATGTCTTCATCAGCATAAGCAATTACATTAGAACCAGTTCATGCTCACATTTCTATAGGTCATACGAAGGAATTCAGTTCATTTTATATTGTCTGAGGAATTCTATTATTAATTAACATTTAAAAAATCAATTGTAGTTTTATTTACTTAAAAAAATCTTGGCTTCAACATAAGTATCATATTATTGAAATCCAGGCATTTGTATGCTAGTGATAGCTTATTTTTTCTATTATATATAAAATGACAGCTATTAAAGTTTGAAATATCCATCTGTGTGCCTCTTAAATCATCTTATGTGCCCATCCTGAGAAATAGTATTCTAGTTTGGGAGAGATGACCATTAAACTTCCTTACAGCTACAGGATTTCAGTTTCCTAAAATTTACATTATATATGTACTTCTATTTGTACATTTTGTGCATTCATATTTTCATATTTATGAGCACAATTATGTATGGCATATGTGATATTGGTGATTAATATTTAGGTGTGAGCATGGTTGCCACTGTAACAGTGTTGGTAATAAAAATATATCTATTTCCTCTCATATAAACTGGTATAAAACTAGCTTGGCAACACTTCACTGCTTTATAAATTAAGCCCAGTGGGTATTGCTGCTTTAAGCAATGTCTTCATGCGGTAAGATATATTGTAGTCTAAGTTTGTTAACCTTTAAGAAAATAAATTTACCCACCAATAGTTTCACATGCTTTTGCTTGGTCTTTGAAGATCTGCTTCCCATCTTTCCAGCCTTATCAACTCCCTCTCTCACTTCTGTTTTCTATTACCGATATACTAGTTTGCTCTTGAGTTTCCTGAATCTTTACTGGGTTTTAATTCTCATTATACTTCCATGTGCCTGATAATATTTTGCTCTTATTGTACACAGTTCCCACTATTCCACAATAGGATACCTCTCAAACTGTCTTCTAAATAGTCAAGCTCTGTCTTGTACCAAATGTACTAAACAATGTGCTAAATATTGCTATGTACTCTCAAATTTCTACTTCCCCTTTTGTAACAAGTAATACACTTGTAAATGTTCAGTGAGTGACTGTTTCACTGGATGTTTTATGGACTTTATTTTGTTACAAAGTTTTCTGAACTTAACACACATATAGTTTTGCATGCCACCATCACAATCACGATACTAAATAGTTCTTGCTGTGCAAAGAACTCCTTGCTGTTTCTTTAGAATTACACTACCCCCAACCCCCCTTCTCCTTGAAACTACTCATTTCTTCTTCACAACTACAGTTTAGTCTATTTGAGAATGCCTTATAAATGGAATCATCGACAGTATATAAATTTTTGAAACAGGCTTCTTTCAGAGTAATGCCTTTGAGATTCATTGATCTCATCGCACATATCAATAGTTCATTCCATTTTTATTGCTAATGTTATTATTTATTGCTAATATTTTATTGCTATGTATTATTCCTAATACATAGTATTATGTAGTATGGTTGTAACACTCTTTGTTCATTCACCTATTGAAAAACAGTAGGGTTGCTTTTAGGCTTTGGCGATGACTACTGGAATTGTCGTTTTCCCTACTGTCAGTACCCAGGAGTATGATTGCTGAGTTATATGGTACGCACATGTTTAACTTTATAAGAAACTGCCAAATGGTTTTCCAAAGTGGACTTGTCATGTTACATTTCTGCCAGCCAAGTATGAGACTACCTCTCAACTCCTTGGTATTCTTGCTGTTTGAGGTTAGCCATTCTCATAGGTATATGGTGGTATGTCATTGTGGCTTTATTTTGCATTTTCCTGATGGCTAACGGTGTCAGATGTCTTTTTATTTGCCTAGTTGCCATGCATATATCCTATTTGATAAAGTCCTGTTAAAGTCCCCCCCCCAAACTGTTTTTTCTTTTGCGTGTGTTCCTAACTGTTTAGTTTTGAGAGTTCTTTAAATTTTTTGAATATAGATCCTTTGCTAGATAAATGGTTTGCAAATAATTTTCCCACTTGGTAGCTGTGTCTTTTCATTTTCATAGGAAATGTCTTTCACATAGCAAAACTTTGGAGCATTTTAATAAACTTTTTACTTTAGAATAGTTACAGATTTACAAAAATAAATTACAAAGATAGTAGGAAGAATCCCTATATACCCAACGTACAGTTTTCTCTATTATTAACATCTTATGCTAATATAGTACATTTGTCAAAATTAATGAACCAGTATTGATACATTCTTAACTGAAGTCCATACTTTATTCAGATATCATTGGCTTTTACCTTTTCTCCTTCTCCTTTTTCTCTTCTAAGATTTCATCAAAGACACCACATTATATTTAGCTGTTATGTCCTTAGGCTCTCTTGGTTGACAGTTTCTTAGACTTTTGTTGATTTTGATGTTCTTAACAGTTTTGAAGGGTACTGGTCAGATATCTCCTGGAATATCCTTCAATTGGGATTCTTCTGATGTTTTTATCATGATTATAGTAAGATTGTTGGTTTTGTGGAGGAAAACTAGAGGTAAATAAAGTATCATTCCTATCATATCATGAGAGCATACATTATCAACTTGAGTTTTTTTAATGCTAATGTGGACCAACTAGCCAAGGTAATATTTGTCTGATTTCTCTTATCTAAAGTTACTCTTTTTCCCCCTTTTTGTACTGTACCTTTGGGAAAAAGTCACTATGTGAAGTCCACACTCAAGGAGTGGGTAGTTTTATCCCACCCTATTGAGAGCAAAATATCTATGTGAAGTACTATATTTGGAATTCTGCATGGAATATTTGTGTATTCTCCTCTATGTTTGTATTTATTTGTATAATTATATATTTATATCAGTATAGACTACTAGTTATTTGTTTTATACCTGGTGATATAAACCAACACTTTTTCTAGTTCAAATTGTTCACTTTGGCCAATGGGTGCTCTTTTATTGGTCGCTGTGTCCTTTTGACATACACCCATCATGTGGGATTCAGTAATAATTAGAATAATAAAAAATAAAAGTTCTGCCTCACTAGGTTCTTTTTTTAACCTAATTATAACACAGTGATCAATTTTTGCTAGGGGTAGTGGCCAATTGCAAGCATTTACTTAAGTTTTTATATCATTTCATAGATGAGGAAGCATAATTATAGCAGATAAAGGAAAACAGTGTGGCCCAAATAATGAATTTCAAAAGTTTAGTAGGCGATTATATCAACAGTAGTGAAATAATGGCTAGGGTGAAAAGTAAGGGAGGTAGGTTTTCACATGGTTCACAAGAGGTGTCTAATATGCTCTTGCTGACCAACGTTGCACACTCATTTTGTAAACTTGTTTAGACCCCATACAGTTCTCTCCATTATTCTTATCATAGTTTGATCCTTTATTGTTTCTTTCTTGAATTCTGAAAGAGCCCATAGCTGGTATTTCTACTTTTTGCCTCATCTTTCTTTTGTTAAAAAATTTTTAAATGTTTATTTATTTTTGAGAGACAGAGCATGAGTGGGGGAGAGGCAGAGAGAGAGGGACACAGAATCTGAAGCAGGCTCCAGTCTCCGAGCTGTGAGCCCAAGACGTGACACGGGGCTCAAACCCACAAACTGTGGGATCATGACCTGAGCCGAAGTTGGATGCTTAACCAACCAACCATGCTACCTAGGCACCCCACTGTCTCGTCTTTCTTCAGTCCATTGTGTATTAGGTAGTATTTCTACTTTTAGTTTCATCTTTCCTAAGTCCATTCAGAATATTACAAAAGCACATTTAATTATGAGGGACAGTTGGACATTATGAAATATTATAAACGTTGGAAAAGGGTTTGTATTGGTTTAAATTCTTCTCCTCCCTCTTTGAGCAAAATATTGACCTCTGAGCATCACTTTCATTATGTAGATATATTGACTAAGCATAGGGTCATTGCAATTATTATAAAAGTAGCTAATATAAGTATTATTACTGACTGCCTACTGTGGGACAGACACTGTTTAATATGTTTTGTGAATTTTGGTTGCTTACCTTGGCATGATAATCAAGAAACTATCATGATATAATCTTTGATTTTACCTTCAGACATTCAGACCCACCTTAGGTTTGTCACATTGTCTGTCTTCTGTCTCTCACTCCCTCTTGTTACACACACACACACACACACACACACACACACACACACACACACAGAAAATGGATATATAATAACACACACAGAATTAAGACAGTTTATTTATTTATTTTCCCAAAATGCAGCAAGCTGTTCTATTGCTCTTTTCATACATGCTCATTCCTTTGTCTGGAATGCCTCATGACCCTTTTAAAGCTGAATAATGCTTAGTGTTTACTTAATATTCGTATGAAATGTTTCTTTCTCCAACGACCTTTTCTAACCTTCACTCAAATACTCTGTGTTCTCATGTTCTATTATCATAGCATATGTCACTCTATATTACATTTTTTCATATGTCAGAGTGCCCTTTAGACAATAAGCCTCTTGAAGTCAAAGACTATGTTTTACATATATGCTCCTCTATAGTTAGGATACACTATTGAAAATATAATTATTAATAATTAATAAATTACCTGACCTAATAGTAATGGCCCATCCTCTAAATATTTCAGAAAAACTATTTTAATCTGAACTTATAAAATTATTAGAAAATCCACAGTTTTTCCATTTGGTAATATAGCAGCTAACAATGCTTCCCTATATCCAGCTTCTCACCAGTTTTCCTAGTTAGAAACCTAGAATTCTGTACAGAGTTTAGAATAAATCTGGAATTCTGCAGAGTTTCAGTGATTCATATTTTAATGTTAAACATACCAATGGTTATGTAAATTCAGCTTAAAATTGAGTCCCCCACAGTTTATGAAGGGATATGAGCAGGATACAAGTCCATTTTTGACTCAACCTAAAAGGTACATTTGATGGAAATATTTGATTTCTTGTCTTCATTTTAAGAATATGTGGCAGGAAGAATGTGTGTACAGACATACACATATCTCCATGCTTAATTTTATTGTTACTTTGACTACTTTTGGCTTGCAATTCAGTAAGTTGCCTTATTTGAACAAATTAATGCTAATATCTGTAGGAAGAATCATAGAATTCAAAGGGTGAATGACCTGTTATGAACTTTTTCATAATTATTTATACGTTGAATTGGCAAAAAGTGAGACCAACCTGAGAGATATCAGTCTTTATAATACAATTAAAATTACCATTTAAAAAAGCTTCAGATTTGTCTGAGGAATGCAACAAATATTAGGACAAAATATTATTAGAGAAGCTAACAGGATCAGTGTTGATAAATATGCTGATTGTATTCCAACGACTTTAGAAAAAAAGCGTACCCTTGGTACTGGAATTCCAAATAAGGAATTAATTTAAAAGTATGCTATCACTAATACAAATATGTACCATCACTAACTGCCTAGACTTATGGTAAAATTCTCCATGGAATAGTGAATAAGAGTTCCATTCATTTAAACAAACCTCAATACCTCACAGTGAACTAAATCTTTAATATTAAACGAGAGTTTAGTAGTAAACTATATGTGTGTATGTGTGTGTGTGTGTGTGTGTTTATATATATATATATATATATATATATATATATATACACACACTACAGTAGAATGATCATATATTTGACTATGGACCTTTCCGAAAGGTATCGTTGCTTCCCTCTTATTTAGTATATCATTCAGCCTAAATTTCCCATTTTTTGCTAGCATACAGATCTGATCCCAGAATGAAATAGAATTAGATTAATTCTAGATTAGATTAATCACTATTACAAATCCAGTTTGGAACTCACCCAATTGGACATATTTATGTTATTTACTTTTTTTCTTTTTATTTTCCCAGAAGAGTCAAGACTGTATATGAAAAATATACCATACTGTGTTGCCAAGTTAAAATAGGGAGTTAATTTTGTAATTTAAATGATAGAATGACATCCAAATTAGTTTAACTGTATGATTAAATAATTTCATTAAGAATTTATTTAGCATTCTTCAGTCTCTTTAGTTATATAGAGCACAAAATTAATACACATGATGTTTACATTTTCAGATAAAATTCCATATTCATATTTTAGTAATGTGGAGAAAGGGGAACCCTGTTGCACTATTGGTGGGAATCCAAGCTGGTGCATCCACTCTGGAGAACAGTATGGAGGTTCCTCAAGAAAGTAAATATAGAATTACCCTACAGTCCAGCAATTGCACTATTAAGTAGTTACCCAAAGGATACAAAAATACAGATTTGAAGGGGTACGTGCCTCTCGATGTTTATAGCAGCATTATCAACAATAGCCGAACTATGGAAAGAGCTCACATGTCCATCTACTGATGAATAGGTAAAAGAGATGTAGTATTGTGTGTTTGTGTGAGAGTGTGTGTGTGTGTGTGTGTGTGTGTGTGTGTTTGTGTGTGCTTGAGTATGTATGTATGTATATGCCATCAAAAAGAATGAAATCTTGACATTTACAATGATGTGGATGGAGCTAGAGTGTATTATGCTAAGCAAACTCAGAAAAAAGACAAATGCCATAGGATTTTGCACATATGTGAAATTTAGGAAACAAAACAGATGAGCATATGGGATGGGGAAAAAAGAGGGAAACACACCACAAGAAAGTTGTAAAAGATAGAGAACAGACTGAGGGTTGATGGAGGGGAGGTGGGATGGAGGATAGAATAGATGGGAGATGGAATAGATAAGTGATGGGTATTAAGGAGGGCATTTGTTATGATGCGCACTGGGTGTTGTATGTAAGTGATGAATCACTGAATTCTACTGAATTCTACTCCTGAAACCAATATTGCACTGTATTTTAACTAACTAGCATTTAAATAAAAAAATTGAAAAGAAAAATAAAACAATAAATGAAAAAACAGATACCTCTCAATTGAGGTAAATAATTGCATAATAATAGTAATTGGCCTCATTAAACTCTCTCTTTATTAAGTGATTGTTTCCTTGCAAATCTGGAAGAAACAGTTTTATAGGACACGTACAACTTTTTCTTGTAAACCATGTTTTAATTTTGGAAGCTTTTACTATTATATAAAATTTATTCCCCATATTAAAAACTAAAATAACTGTAATCAGCACAATCATTAATTTAAAATTAGAATATACTCCTAGTATCACATCCATTTCTTGTTCATAATGTGTAGTTAGAAATGCCCAGATTATAATCTATATATTTAATCATAAATTTTATTTATTCCACATATCAGTGTCTAACCTGGCAGAATAAAGTGGTTTTGTGTCAGAACTGAGAGAGTATGCATTGGGATGACATTAGAAATATTACATATTTGTTTGAGAATTAAATAAAAACTGCATAATACATCATGTATATAAGCAATTACAGAAAAACTATAGCATGTTTCCACTACTTCTTGAAAAAAATAAGCAAAAAATGAGAGTGTATTACTTATGAGACAACATACATCTACATAGTTTTTCTAAATAGCTGTCTAAAAAGTTCAAATTTATACTTGGATTTATTCATGAAAGTATGATTTTCAGTAAAATCTCACCAGTACATATAGAAGCCCAATTTAGTTAAAAGTGTTCAAAGGATTATTGGGGAAAAAAATACTTGCTTTGAATAGATACACACATACAAGCACTCAACACATTCTCCTTTACATGATGTAATAAAATTCAAGGATTCAATTTTTTATTGTCCTAATCATGATTCCAAGTGTCCTCAATTTGTCTTTCCTCTGTGGAGTTTCCTTCTGACCACAAGAGTTTAGAATTTCAGATGTGAGTACACTGTTGAAGTAGTCACAATAACTACTGATTCACAGAGAGGGAATTGAAATGTCTAGTCAGCCTGTCAAATGATTCTTTCCCCTTTTGCCAATGCTGCTGTCAGTATCACTTGATTTTTCTGCTAGGATTCAGCTCTCCAAGGAAGGTACTGGTAAATGCAGGAAGCATTTTTACAGACCCTTTCTAATGAAGGAAGAGTCACACTCAGTGAGATCTTATCCACCAACAGAAAACCATTATCCTTAAAAATTCTTAAGTAACATTTCAAGCTACTGGGATCAGAGAAAGACTGTCTTTTCCCCAGTGTTCCTGTTACAGTAAGTGTTCCTACAAAGCTCTTTCAGTTTGCATCCACATGCGCACATCATTGTTAACCAAATTATGTCTTTGGTGCTGAGTGAGGGGCCTTGAATGCTGGACAGACACCTGCCCAGCTGGTAAGCTCATGTCACTCTTATTAAAACTTTTTGCTTAGGCCTTTGGGATTCTCTTCTTTGAAGTATCCTCACTCAGGGTCACCTCAGACATCAGACATTTCAAATACTTTTAATTCACATTAAAAAAAAAAGTATGAGTATCAATATTTTTTCATGTCAGAAGAATCCTTGCCTCTTCTGATATTATTCTACACTCCAAATAACATATTCCAGTGAATATGGGGGAAATAGAGAAATGAGTTTTTATTATACAGAATAAGTCTCACACCACTTCCTGAACATAAAAGCCACCCTTTACACTGTGTGCCATAGTCCACACATATATACCTATAAGTAAAAATAAGGGCCATACTAGAGATTCCTATAAGAGTAGTGAGGATCAGTTCTCAGGGACTTAAGCTAAAAAAGGAAATGGGTGGTCATTTTCCCCTCTGATCGTCTGCTTTGGAATTTAAGAAACAAAACAAATGATCATAGGTGAAAAAAGAGAGGAAAACCAGGAAACAGACTCAAAACCAGAGAAACTGATGGTTACCAGAGGGGATGTGGGGGAGGGGTGGGTGAAATAGGTGATGGGGATTAAGGAATGTACTTGTGCTAAGCACTGGGTGATGTATGGAATTGTTGAATTACTAAATTGTACACTTGAAAACTACTATCACACTGAATGTTAACTACACTGAATAAAAACTTAAAAAAAAGTGGGTGGTAATTTTCAATGTTCGTTTTCTTGACAATTAGTATAATAATTATAATAAAAAAATAAAAGTTCCATTTTATAAACTGCCTTGTTTTTTGTAGCTAAATATAATACAGTAGTCAGCCTGTGCTAGGGACAGTGGTCATTTGCATACTTTTACTTAGTTTGATTCCATTTTGTAAATGAAGAAATGTGACAAGGTAGGAAAAGAAAACAAAACAATCCAATCTGAAACATCGGCAGAGGAACTAAATAGACATTTCTCCAAAGAAGATATACCAGTGGCCGATAGGTAAAAGGTCCTCAACATCACTTAGCATCAGGAAAATGCGAATCAAAATCACAATGAAATATCACCTAACATCTGTTACAATGACAGTCATCAAGAAGATGAGAGAAGTGTTGGTGAGGATGTGGATGAATGAGAGCCCTCTTTCACTGTTGGTGGGAATGCAGATTGGTGCAGCCACTATGGAAACAGCATGAAAATACCTCAAAAAATTAAAAATAGAACTATACTATGATCCAACATTCCCACTTCTGGATATCCAAAAGATATGTAAATAAGATATCAAAGAGATATCTGCACTCTCATGTTCATTTCAGCATTATTCACAATAGCCGAGATATGGAAACCTAGGTCTCTATCAAGGATGAATAGACATTGTGTGTGTGTGTGTGTGTGTGTGTGTGTGTGTGTGTGTGTGTGTGGATAGATAGTATATATGGAATATTATTCAGCCACGACAAAGAAGGAATCCTGCCACTCGCAACAACAAAACACAGATGGATCTGGGGGGCATTGTGCCAAGTGAAATAAACCAGACAAGAGAAAGACATATACTGCATGGTATCATCATAAGTGGAGTCTCAAAAAAAAAGTCAGACTCATAGAAACAGTGATTAGACAAGTGGTTGCCAGGGGCTAGGGGTGGGGAAATTAAGACAGGTGGGTAAAAGGAGAAAAAAAAAAAAAAAAAATATATATATATATATATATATACACCCTTAATTATTCAAACATTAATTTTTTTAAAGTAAATATATCACTTCACTTTTGAAACCATACCAAATTCATCATATTTATTATACATTCACTTCGTGGCATCAATATATTACCAAGGTGACTTTTAAAAGGACTTAACAGAAAAGAGAATAAACATGATCCAATACAATTACATTTGAGATACATAGAACAGGTTGGAGGTTGAATTCATTTTATTTAATAGATTATTTAAATCTATTGTATAAATATTAACATTATTTTACTAGTGGTTAGAATAAGGGGTGGAAGAGCCTGAAGGATACTTCTGAAATAGAATCAGATTACATTTCACAGTATCAGACAAGAGGAGATATATCTGAGAATTTGTTTCTTGTTCTGACATTTAAACTCAGCTATGGCCTTTTAAAATGCTAAAATGTCTAAGTGTTATGTTGACTCAGTTGCTTTGCTGGATTCTGTTGCTTAAAGGGAATAGAAGTCTTAATGGGAAGCTACCAAAGTCATAATTCATATCCCGCTTTTATCAGCAGACTGTCAAGGTGGCAAGCACAGGCTTGAAAAATAAGTGTGTTGTGTCATCATCATAAAAGAAAGTTTTAGTTGCTGAACCTGAGGCTTTTGCACCCCACACATTATATCAAGCAGTTTTGGTGGCCTTTTGATCTGTCACAACAAGGAGTAACTTTCCTTAAAGTGATACTGGCACAAAACTTGTTTAGGAAACAATGTACAAGGACCACTCACATTAACAGTATTTGTGTTTCCCTCTCAACATCAGTGGGAGTTGGGGTAACGGATAGTGGAAGTTGGCTATGTCAAAAATACCACAGATTGCTAATGAAAGAGTGTGTCACACACTTAAGTCTGAGAAAGTCAGGTAACAAAATGTTTGACTTCATAAGCAGAAGTCTAAGGAAAGCAAAGAATACCCTTCTATGCCAGTGTGATACTTTATTTTACTAGAGCAGCTTTCAACCATGGTTCCTTGAAAGCTCTTAACAGTATCTCAAGAAGCTCTAATTTCTCCTGTAGCTAGGTAGTAAGTCAAACTAAAGGATATTCATTAGCTCTTTCAAAACAGGGTGAAAACACTTTTTGTTGTAGATGGCTTTCTGAAAGAGAAGATAAAGAGTTTGAAAGAAGGTGGTTTGCCTTTATTTTCATTTCTTTAACTAATGGAAGACTAGAAGTATTGACCACATGAATTCATGTCCTAGAGTCTTGACACTGGATTTGTTAAATGCAGGGAAAATGTGCTGTAAGGATGGGTTGGAAGGACCCTGGTTGGAAAAAAGGAAATCCTCCTGTATCATACTCTTCAAGCATTCTGTAATTATCTTTTATACAAGTGTCACTTGTAATTAACATACACAAATATAGGATTTAGAAGATGGGAAGGATGCGGTCCACTGCTCTAATCTCAGGGATTTGTACAGGGCCAAGTGCATTACAGGAGTTCAGATAATATTTGCAAAATATTTGAAAAAAATAACCTATGACATTTTTGGCATATTTTACCCAATTTTTGGCTTTAAATATTTTTACATTTTCTATTTTATTTCAGTTATCTTAGAACTCATGAATTGGTCTCTCTCCCCAGAAGCTATTTTTTTACTTTGCTTTCATTGCAGGAAAAACTTGAGGAATCCATTAATGTGTGTATGTATCCAATAGCATCTTTCCTTAACAAAGCAAAATATTGAGGTTTTTTTCCTGTGGAAATATCTTCTTGGAAAGACTGAAGTAGAGGCTTTGGTACAATCTCAAATTCCTTACCAGTCTAGATAATCATTATGTATGTATCTGAGTAATCTACCAATTTTATATGTGTATTTAGAGCAATTGTCTCATGTGTATCTTTGACTCTTTCTTAACTAGATTGTAGACATTTAATAGGAATACTGAGTATATCTACACCTGCAAGATTATATCGTTTTAATTTACTTTTGTAAATCAGTATTATTGATTGTATTGTATGGACTTATCTTTGTTACTTTTGTTTCTTTAAATCAATTAATCTTTGTAGTTATCATTCCTAGATTCAGTAAGAAAAAGGTATTTGTGGCCCTTATTCTCTGTTTAAATTAGACAATTTTACATTATCCAAGCAGGTGTCTGATATCAAGGCATTTAGAATTATTTCATTCTTTTGACAACTAAGTTTACTTTGTAGCTAAAGTCTTATTTCAAAAAATCAAAATACAATGACTTTATTTCAGTATTATTGCTTTTCATGGTGCTGGGTATAAATTATTTCTTTATAGCACAATTGTGGAATTTATTTTAAACTTATTAATGGCAGTGTGTGAGACTTAAAGTTAAGTGTGTTAACTGGGACGAAATCATTTGAGATCAGAGTTTGACTTATTAGAAAGCTGGGTAACACCTTCCTTAACATTTTTGACATGCACTTGTTAATGGGATGTAGACTTAGTAATAATGAAGAAACCTTGCTACTAATTCAAAATATTCATTATAGTTGAAGTCATTGACCTGTCAAAACAGAATCAACATTTATATATGTCATTATTACAGAATACAATTTAAATATATCTAAACTCATTTAAAGAAAACAATATAATTTCATTAGGCTCTATTGTGAATCTCCTTCTGAAGCTTCAAAAGAAGACAATATATGTTAAAATTTTCTTCCATCTTAACTCCAGGGGGATTGTTAAGTTTGCCTAACACATTTCATAGACTGAAAAAAAAAGTTTATCTTTGTCATTACCCTAATAGCTATTAACGGAATACATGCAAAATACTATATTAAATATTAACATGTTTTCAGACTGAAGGTTCTCAGTCAAGAGATTTGAATTATCTGTAGGACAATGAGAATGGGAACAAATTAAGCAGAAAATTAATTCAAAATTAGTAATTAATGGGCTGTAATTATTTTTTTAATTGAACTCTGACTTGAATTATAAACCTAAAAATGGTGGAGGGGAAAAAAAGTTGTATTTCATTAGAACTCTAAAATGTTTCTGTTTTAAAGAAAATTAATCTTCCAACAATTTTTTATTTTTATATTGTTGGGTTTGGTGAGTGTGTAGCAGAGGATGTCTGTATGTTTTCATATCTCTTTACCGTTTTCCTGTTGTGCTTTCACTTCTAACAGCCGGTATCTGCGAGAAGAGCTAGAGATAACTGGGATCTACATCTCCCTGGGAGAAGCCCCAGCCAATGGCTCCTGGTGCAGAATCAGAACTACTCCACCTTCCTTGCCCCTGGTCCAGGCTGCTCTGAGGTATGACTGCCTTCAGAATCTTCCCTGGAATTGAGCCTGAATTGTCCTTCATGGGATTTTGTTTGACATTGACTATTTGTGTGGCTCCCTCCTCTTCCCTCTCTTCCACACTCTCTTATTTATTCCTGGCAGCATTTCTAACAAATCATTTTCATATGAATCCTCATCTTAGGGTCTGCTTCTGGGGAGTTGCTCTTAAGACAGTGTTATAGTCATTAATGCTGTTTTATTATTATCATTATTATTATTACTCTTTGCCTTCTGGACACAAGCTAGGGTTGTATTTCCTGATCTCCCATGGTTGGGTGATGGGCCAGTTATAAGCTCTAGCAGAGGGTATGTGTGCTGCTTCTGGACTGAGCATCCAATGGCCAGGATGAAAACTTTAGAGCTCTTTTCTCTCTGTTTTGGTGACCAAGAGTGTTCCAGATAGTGACTGCTCTGTCATCCTGGGACCTGAAGTCCGTGTGACAAAGTGGATCAGAGCCCCACCTCTGATTTGTAATCAGAGTGAGAAATAAACATCTGTTGTGTTAAGCCACTAAGAGTTGGGGGCTGTTTGCTATACTGCAGTAGAATCTAGCATATCCTGAGAGATAATTGAGGATGAAAAAAGAAGCATCAGGGCTGTCTAAGATTCCTGGTTTGGGCTTTCGGATGAATGGTGTTAATGGGGGCTGGGAAGAGGAAGGAGGAAGAGCTGGGTTTTATTTATTTACTTATTTTTTAAATTGAGGTATAATTGACATATAACATTGTTTTAGTTTCAGGTGTATAACATGATTTGATGTTTGTATATATTGTAAAATGATGACCATTTAGTTATCATCTGTTGCCATACGTAAGTTACAAAACTTTTTTTCTTATGATCAGAACTTTTCAGATCTACTTTCTTAACAACTTTCCAATATTCAGTACAGTATTGTTAGCTATAGTCAGCATGCTGTACATAACATCCCCATGACTTATTTTTTTTTCCTTTTACTTAATCTATATTGGTTATCATAGTTGGAAAAATCACATAGTGATCTCTTTGTTTTAATAATATAAATTATGATTTTTTAAACGTTTATTTATTTTTGAGACAGAGACAGAGCATGAACAGGGGAGGGGCAGAGAGAAAGGGAGACACAGAATCTGAAACGGGCTCTGGGCTCTGAGCTGTCAGCACAGAGCCCGATGTGGGGCTTGAACTCACGGACCATGAGATCATGACCTGAGCCAAAGTCGGATGCTTAACTGACTGAGCCACCCAGGCGCCCCAATAATTTTTAACAGAGATATATGGTTTCTTCATGCTATTTACAATTACATTAAATATGACAAGTTATTTTAATTTCTAAACTCTACAATTGTTTTTTGAAACAATCTTAAGTCACTTATATGTCTCAAATTTAATTTATCGTTTCTCAATTTCTATTTGTAGTTCAATTTGTAAAAACCTACTATCTTTCCACTACAAAAAATCAAAAGGCATTCTGTATGTTTGTCATAGCATACTGTGCTTGTATTTTTGATCTTGTCTGTCATAGCTCTGAGTATGACATAACTTATGCCATGGCAATGCACAAATGATGCCTTGCACAGATCTGTCCACGTGAGATATTCTTTTACTACACAGCTATTATGTCTGCATGAGGCTCTGAGTATGTTTGCTTATGTGTGGGTATGTAAAAGAGTAGGAGTGGGGAAAGTGATTGAGAATTGATGCAGAATTGTATCTGAGATTTTCACAAGTATTAAGAAATCTAAGTCCAGTAAACAATATGATGGGCCAAGTCTATGCTAAAATGTCTGTTCTGAGGATACAGAAAGTCCAATAATTCCATAAGTCAAATGAATACCAGGGTACATTGGTAGTGACCTGGTACCCAAAGGAAAAAGGAAATGAACACAAATTAATTTCTTAGATTATTAATGTTCCTTATAAGTCACTTGTGGATTCATAGCATAAGCTCTAAAATCTCCATTGCTCATTTCATTTGCTTTGCTTATCAGAGGCATAGCAAGACTACGGAGGAAAGATATAGAAGTCCTGTCTGATATTCAAACCAAACAATGGTTCTCTCAGGCAAAAGAGGAAATGTGACTTCCAGAAGTTTTACTAGTTTGATTCTCTAAAGAATTGTTGAAACACATTCAATAAATGTATACAGAATGATTCAAAATAATTTTTAAGTTTTCTAGGTTGTGGTCTTTCAAACACCAACGTGTTATCAAAGGCCTTTAATCTTAGCTCTTCATAGAATTTCTGCAAAAAGAGTGTATTTCCAACTTCACTGTTATTGAAAGTAATTCTGTTTCCATTAAGCCCTCAGTGTATGTGTTTGTCAATTTGAGACACCAGTGAAAATTTAATTAAATAATCTTAAATACATGTACTTAAAAGTCACATGAAGAAATTAAGGTCCAGCCATTCACCTGCAACTGCTTAATTTATGCTGGGTTCGATTTAATTGAAAGTCAGTAACCTGGAAAGGAAAAGCATATTCACTTGAGATTGTATTAGAAACTGTAGAGCATGATCAATTGCATGATTCACAAGTGTGTCCGTTTACTACTTTGTTTCAGTTTAAAGTAACACTGTTTGTCTTCTTCAAATATATGTAACAAATGTATGTGCCGTTTTAAAGTAATATTAAAATTACCAATATTTTAAATTACATTTGAAAACAAATATACACTTAAGCTAACAAAAGCTACTTGTATTAATGCCACACATATTTCAGTTTCAGTTACATTTTATTGTGAGGTGAATAAAATATTTTTAAAAAACTATGTTTAACATCAAACAAAAGAGATAAACTCTCTTTTTAAAAGAGATAACTAAAATTATGCCTTAAGCAGGAGGTCTCTTACTTGAACCCCATGAATATTGTTTTTACATAAGCCTTGTGTTTGATAATCATTCTGTATAATTTAGTTGAGTCTTGTTTTTTTATCTCTATCATCCCTGCATGTACTTGCGCTCAGTGGATGGCATAATAAATGAAAATATTTTCACCTATTACAATTTTAAAAAACATTTAACTGCATAAAGAGATTTATTTAACTGGGAAGGAGGTTTTTACAGCATTTAATAGTGAGGACACTTGGAGCCTTGAGCTAGAAAACTAGCCCTATATTTACTGTGTGATTTTGGATAAATTGCTTAAGTTCTCTGTGTCTCAATTCCTTAACTGTAAAAAGGACATAGCGCCCCCAGAATATATTATTATTTACTTTTATTTGAGATGATTTTCTGTAATAATACAGGAGAAACATGGCAGTAAATACTTAAAGATTAAAAAAAATAAAGTCTTTTTCATATATGTGATATTGAGTTGGGAAATGAAAACTGTAAGGGGAACTAAGATGTCTTTTTTTTTTGTATGCAATATTCAGCAAGAAGTTTAGCTTATTTTTTAAAAAAATGTTTATTTGTTTATGTTTGAGAGAGAGAGCGAGCAGGGGAGGGGAATAGGAGGGTTGGGGGGACATAATCCCAAGCAGGCCCAGGTTGTCAGTACAGAGCCCAGTTTGGGGCTAGAAGTCACAAACTCTTAGATCATGCCCTGAGCCAAAACCAAGAGTTGGATGCTTAAATGACTGAGCCACGCTGGTGCCCCAAGAATTTTAGCTCTCTTAAACATCAGTTTCCAATTTTTTTTTTCTCATAGATTAGTTCAATAAATGGAATAATGCATTTTTGAATTACTTACAAGTTATAAAGTACTAGACATGCTACTTCTTTTTCTATTTCCATTTTTTATATTAGAGAGAGAATGAGTGCAAATGGGGGAAAGGGGCTGAGGAAGTGAGGGAGAGAATCTTAAGTAGGCTCCAAACTCAGCATAGAGCCTGATGCGGGGCTCAATTCCACGACTCTGGGATCATGACCTGAGCCCAAATCAAAAGTCTGATGCTTGGAGCGCCTGGGTGGCTCAGTCGGTTGAGCAGCTGACTTCGGCTCAGGTCATGATCTCACGGTCCGTGAGTTCGAGCCCCGCGTTGGGCTCTGTGCTGACAGCTCAAGAGCCTGGAGCCTGTTTCAGATTCTGTGTCTCCCTCTCTCTGATCCTCCCCCGTTCATGCCCTGTCTCTCTCTCTCTCTCAAAAATAAATAAACGTTAAAAAAATTAAAAAAAAAAGTCAGATGCTTAACTGAGCTGCCCCGGTGCCTCTGCATGCTGCTTCTTAATATAATATTAATAATAGTAATCACCGAGACCTGGTTGTGTCACATTTCTTTGGCAAGCAATTCTCTTCAGGCCTGACAAGCTTTTACAATAGTTAACTAAATTAATATAAAAATCACAATATCATAGACTATTGAGATTCTACAAAAAAAAAAAAATGAATGCTGCATGATGAATTTGCAAATTCGATCATATAATCAGAGGCTCACTTGCTAAACTTATTATAGTTAAATTCTATTTCACACTATGTTTATTAAATACATATACATAGCCTTTTACAACTATGACAGTATAGCTGGTGTTATAATCATTGGTACCTCAACATTCAATTAATCGGATATTCTAAAGTTTCATATTATTTGCTTAAGAAGGGATGTAATCATCCTGAGAATGAAAGCTAGCAAAGATTGATTTTATATGTCACAGATAATATAATTTTATCATATGCCAATAAATTGTACTATATGGTTTCATAAGTCACGCACACAAAAAAGCATGAAGCATTTGGGCTAGATGTTACATTTGTCTTTGAGATTAACTGGCAGATTGATGAGTCCAAAAACTAGATTTTCCTTTTAGGAGGACAGAGGAACACAAAGTAGAAAATTCTTTGTGATGTTTTTTTCCTTAATGCTTTCTGTGAGTTTTCCTGTGGCTGGCAGTTTTCTCTAACATCTTCTTTTCTTCATATTTTAAATATATAGATTTAATTTTGAAAAAAAAAATTGTTACTTGTTTTTTGAAGTTGTAATATTGCCTGCTCAACTTTTTTAACATTTTGACTTATTACTACAATTAGTAGAATAAGTGTCCCTGGTGAAGTTAAATTTTTGGTGCACTCTTTCATGGGGGGAAAATTTGATCCAATATTCTGATTCAAGGTTAGTATTAGCAGAGTGAATTTTTTTTCAGGGAAGATAGTGGTTTGAATGCTGATATCTAATTTTACTAATTTTAGAGGCAAACTCCTTCTAAAAAAATAAAGGGGAATATTTTAAGGTCATAAAACTCCAAGGGTAGAGAACTAGAAGAGAGACAAGAGCAACAAATTTGGGTAAATTGACAACATAAGAAACAACAGGTGTTGGTGAAGATGTGGAGAAAGGGGAACCCTTTTACCCTATTGGTGGGAATGCAAACTGGTGCAGCCACTCTGGAAAATACTATGGAGGTTCCTTAGAAAGTTAAAAATAGAACTACCTTACAATCCAGCAATCGCACTACCAGATATTTATCCAAAGGATACAAAAATGCTGATTTAAAACAAAACAAAAAAATAACGTTTATTTATTATTGAGATACAGAGTGTGAGCAGGGGACAGGCAGAGAGAAAAGGGGACACAGAATCTGAAGCCGGCTCCAGGCTCTGAGCTGTTAGCACAGAGCCCGATGCAGGACTCCAACTCACAAACCGTGAGGTCATGACCTGAGCTGAAGTTGGATGCTTAACCAGCTGAGCCACCCAGGTGCTCTGTAAAAATGCTGATTTTAAGGGGCACATGCACCCCGAAGTTTATAGCAGCACCATGGACAATAACCAAAGTATGGAAAAAGCCCAAATGTCCTTTGACTGATGAATGGATAAAGAAGTGTGATACACACACACACACACACACACACACACACACACACACACACAATGGAATATTGGTGATCTAAAAGCATGAAATCTTGCCACTTGCAACAATGTGGATAGAACTAGAGGGTATTATGCTAAGTGAAATAAGTCAGTCACAGAAAAACAAATACCATATGATATCGTACATGGAATTTAAGAAACAAAACAGATGAATATGGCGGGGGAGGTGGGAACAAAAGAGAGGCAAACCAGAAAACAGACTCGTAACTATAGAGAATAACCTGAATGTTGCTCAAGGGGAGGTGGGCAGGGAGATGGGTTAAACAGGGATCAAGAAAGGCACTTGTTGTGATGAACACTGGGTGTCATATCTAAGTGACAAATCACTAAATTCTACACCTGAAACTAATATTACACTGTGTTAACTAACTGGAATTTAAATAAAAACTTGAAAGCGGGAAAAAAAAAGAACAAAAACTTTAGAAGCTAGAATGCAAATGGAACAGTACCGTTAACAGTGAATTAACAGACGTGAATTTTCAAACCTGAGAAATCCCAAATTCTTAGTCCCTAGTGGTATAAGCTGAGACTCATTCTGACTCACATTGCTGAATCTCCCCCCCACCCCCCGTAGCCTCTGGAATTAGCAGTGTCTGGTAGGGCTGGGGATTGGGAGTAAACACATGGCATCAATGAAAAAGACCAGTTGCAAGCACTTCAAGAGGCAATTAGATCACTAGATCCCCTCCTTAATACTACACTGCTTTTTATAGAAGGAAATGAGGGGGCGCCTGGGTGGCGTAGTCGGTTAAGCGTCCGACTTCAGCCGGGTCAATAAATAAACGTTGAAAAAAAAAAAAAAGAAGGAAATGAGAAGGTTAAAACAGTGAGACTGGCTTGGGAAAAAACAAGATATACTTGGGGACAGGGCCATCACAAAGGAAACCTTAAGGGGAGGGGTGGTTATATAACAGAATGCGTATCATATGCTGAAAACCAGGAACTCTTTCAACATTTCAATGTCAGTATACTGTCATTCATATCTTTTTGGGTTGGAAATTACAATTGGGTCAGTTTCATATGAAAGTACAAAAGATACTGTGATCCTGGGATTTCATCCTAACAAAAGCTCATACCTGACAGGCCTCACCCATCTTTACTCAAGAGTTTTCAATCAGTCTTTTATGTTCCTACTCACAATTATAATTAGCTGTTCAAAGATTATCATAAAACTGAAGAAAGCCTCTAATGTGGAGAGAGAGTGATAGAGTGGGAAAACCAGCTTGGGACTTCTGGTTTCAAGACCAGGTATAAGGAACTTAGAAGCTGCTACTCTGTGCTAAACATCATTAACAAGTTCAACAAACTGAAAAATCAACACCTTCTTTGAGTTGTCAGGGAAATAAAGTCATCACAGGACTAACTGCTGCTTCTCAAATTGGACAGCCAGGTAGATGTAGAGAATTAAACTTGACCAGAGCAGAAGAAACTCATAAGTAGAAGCCTCTGTGGGAATCAGTGCTGGGGGTAGGAAAACCCAACTCTTACTGATGAATTGCTGGAGGCTGAGTGTGAACAAATCTGAGGTTTAAAAACTCTAGGAGGACCTAGTTATAGAAGGGCCCTGACACTTGACCTCCTGGAGGCCTACCGGGTCCTCAGAGTGAATGTAAGAAAAAATTACCTTGAATTTCTAACAGGAGGAGGGGGAAATGAATCATTTTGAAACACACCAGAGCATTCTGTTCTTATAAATCAGGCTTACCCTCAGGGGAAACCGTTTTACCTGCTGGGGTTTTTCCAGAACCCAGAATTCCTGGGTAAAGTGAAATATACAACTCCAGGATTTCCACCTGTCCTGTCGTACCTAAGGAGAGAAAACAAAAACAACAAAAAACAAAACACCTGAGAAGCTCTGGTGACATTCACTATCCGAGGACACAGGTCGTCCAAAAGACTGAGATATACTTATAAGCTATATAATGGCTCCCCTTTCTTCTCCCCCTGCAACTACATTATTAAAGACCTATTACAATTCCTTTTACCCATAGCATCATGTTCACGTTTCACCAAAAAAATTACAAGATAACAACAGAACCAGTTTGACTGCATAAGCATCAGAACTAGAATCAGATATGGCATAAATGTTGGAATTATTAGACTGGGAATGTAAGACTATAAGTAATCTGTAAAGGGATTTAATCGGGGGAAAAGTAGACATCATGCAAGAACAGAGGACTAATGTAAGCAGAGAGGAATTCTAAGAAAGAATACAAAAGAAATGCTAGAGATCAAAAACACTAACAGAAATGAAGAATGTCTTTGATGAGCTCATTAGGAACTGGGCATGGGCAATTATGAATAAAGATGCTATTAACATCCATGTGCAGGTTTCCATGTGAACATAATTTTTACCTCTTTTGGGTAAATACCAATTACAGCTCATGGAAGTTGGTACCGACATTTTTGGTATGTCTGTTCAGAGGGGGCAAGACATGTTGGAATCCAACATTAGAAGGGATAAAATTCTATTATTTACTTAAAATCACACTGATTCTCATGTTTTTTTTTAACAATCTAAAGAAGCTCAAAAGGAAACCTTTCCATTCTGCATTCTCATCTTAGACCTCCGTTCTTCCTTGGGCCTGGGTTAATGCAAGTAAAAGGGAAAAAAAAATGCTGCCCAATAGTGCAGCAAGGTACATTTTAAGTACCTGGAGTCAGGAAAAAGAAATTATGTCACACATATACACAACAACTTCATGTGTCAAATGCCTTGAAAAATCTGGTCTACTCATCCATTCAACAAGCATTTATTTTGCTCCTTCTGTGCTCAGGACACTGTGTTAGGCATTATTCAGGATATAAAGATGAGTCATACAAATATTTTACCTTAGGAATTTATTTTTTATACTGTGGCAAAACATATAATGAAGTCAAGACTATGTTATAAACTATGTACAAAGGGTCATATTATCAGCCAAGCTTTTTTAAGGTATTGGACATGTCTAGTGTTAGAATATTGTTTTTCTGTGTATTTTAAGAAGAAAAGATTTAAATAAAAATTAAGGACTTTATAGGTCTTTATTGGTAAAACTAAATTTTGTTGGGAAAGACTTTAAGTGGAGGCATTGGATTATCACTGACAATAGGAATTAGACATGTCCTAAATTTCAAGTGTTATATTTTATATTCTAGCTATGTATAAAATTGAACATTTTGTTTATTCCATTTTTTTCTCTTTCCCATTCAGTTCCTTTATTTCTCATCATATGCAATGTTTCAGTATTTTCTTCTTTCATAATTCCAGCACAGGAATTTTCAGTTCACCTTTCTGTATTGTAAAGCTACTAATTAGTATTGACTTTCACACTACAGTATCTGTAGTAAAATCTCATTAATTGTGCCCAGTTGGGAAATAAAAGGTGAGTCTGACTCATAGAACATATAAGAAATGGCATGAAATAATATATGTATGAAATAACCTGATAGCAAATAACCTGATTAGCAATAACCTAATACAAGAATCAATCACAAATGTGAAGAAAAGACTTGTTTTGCTTAAAAATACTCATCAATAAAATCCATTTTTATTACCATATTCAATATTTGAATAAAACCATTGCTAAAGTGGCTTAAAATGAATTTTCTGGCTTTCACTTGAAAATAGGGTAAATATCACCTTTATTTACACTTAGTTGGAAAGTAATCTTTTGAGGGTACACATTTGTGTTTTAAGTAAGCTTTCCTTAATTATCATAATTTTCAATTTTTAATTAAACATGTTTTTATTGTTTGGGGAGGAAATTCATCTAAGACAAAAACTGTAGCATAAAAAGTTCTTTTCCACTAAGACAAATAATTTTTAATTTTGTAAACACTTGAAACTGCTACTAGTATAATTGAGGATTGATACCATGTGTAATATTTTCATTTCCTAAGAAAACATTTAAAATTGCATTGAAATTACAAAATTTTTCCACGTACACTTAAAAAATAGGTATGCACAAAGATGTAGCTTATGTTTGTTTATTAATTCATTATCTTTTTATTTACTTTCTTTGGCAATATTTCAAATTTATGGTTTGCTTCCTTACTTCCTGCTAAATTAGTCTAAATGTAAGCAAGCGGTGGTAGCTCATGCTGAAATAACAGAACCATGGACTCAGCAACGAAGGGTAGACTTTTTGAAAATATTTCCAGGAAACCTTTTATTCAGTTGGGAATATGGGAGAAAAGCTTAAGGGTCTGTTTTGTGTAAACACAACTTTTATTGAGTTTGGGAAAATAAGAGGGACCAGAAAAGAATAAGAGGGACCAAAAAAAAAATAAGAGTTTGGGAAAATAAGAGGGACCAGAAAAGACCAAAAAGATCACATTGACAGAAGTGATGCCACTTAAAGACTGAGCTGATAGCATTAATGGAAATAAATAGAATCCCTAAGAGAAAAATTGTTCATGAATTCATGATAGGAGAGTGTTTAAAAAGGAGGAAGTCATCAGTAGTGTAGGATATCACAGGCACCTAAATGCCTAAGATAAAAAACCATTTTCCTGGCCAGAGGAATTGTAGAAAGGAGACCCCATGGTCCAGAGTTTGGGGTAAATTCCCATTATTTTTTCCTGTTTTCTTATAGCATGGGAAGCTAAATTAGTGAGGAAATAAACAAAATATTTCTGTCCAGAAGACTAGGTAAGGGGCTCCTGGGAGAGTATAGGGGAAATCCTGGAGACCAGTGAGCTGGAGAAGAGAGATTCTGAATTCTGTCTATAAAGGTAAATGAATCTGGGTTCATCGCTGAAAAATTTAATAGAGCAACCCAGGAAGCACAGCAAAGGATTTGAAAGCCAAGCTGACACTGGAACCACTTGAGATGTCAGTTTAATTAAAATATCAACAAACCTCTAACCAGATCAACCAGGGAAATAAAACAAAACAAAAACAAAACAAACAAACAACAGAAAAGGAAAGATTTTTTCCAATCTAGAATTCTGTATCCTGTAAAAATACCCTTTTGGAATGAAAACAAAATAAAAAATATTCTTAGATCAAGGAAAACTAAAAGACTCTGTCATCTGTCACTAGTCCACTGGCAAAAAAAAAAAAAAAAAAAAAAGGAAAAAGGAGGAAAAAAACTAAAGGAAAAAGTTTCCCAGGCTAAACAGCAATGATTGCAGAAGAAATCTTATAACTTCAGTAATAAAAAAATAGCAAACAAAATAGTAATTTTCTGTTAATAAAATAAATAGATACCCTATAAAGCATATTCTCTGACCATAATAGAATGAAATTACATATAAGTAACAAAAATATATCTGTAAAATCCCCAAATAGTTGGGAAATAAATACTGCACTTCTAAGTAATCTATGGGCCAAAGAGGAAGTCTCAAGAATATAAAAAATATTTTGAATTAATTGGAAACAAAAATACAATGGATCAGTACCTGTGGGATACAGTTAAAACAGTGTTTTGTGGGAAACTTACAACATTAAATACATGTATCAGAACAGAATGATTTAAAATCAATAAACTATGTTTTCACCTTAAGAACTAGTGAAAGAAGACCAAAATAAACCTAGAGCAAGCTGAAAGAAGGTAATGATTAGAGGACATGAAGGGAAGATGGCGGCGTAGGAGGACGCTGGGCTCACCTCGCGTCCTGCTGATCACCTAGATTCCACCTACACCTGCCTAAATAACCCAGAAAACCACCAGAGGATTAGCAGAACAGAGTCGCCTGAGCCAAGCGCAGACGAGAGGCCCACGGAAGAGGGTAGGAAGGGCGGC
>NW_024412377.1:73356238-73359924 GCF_014898765.1 Herpailurus yagouaroundi
ATCATGCTACTGGAAGCCAAAAGAAAGCTGGAGTAGCCATACTTCTATCAGACAAACTAGACTTTAAATTAAAGGCTGTAACAAGAGATGAAGAAGGACATTATATAATAGTGACAGGGTCTATCCATCAGGAAGAGCTAACAATTATAAATGTCTATGCACCGAATACCAGAGCGCCCAAATATATAAAACAATTACTCATAAACATAAGCAACCTTATTGATAAGAATGTGATAATTGCAGGGGACTTTAACACCCCACTTACAGAAATGGATACATCATCTAGATACACGGTCAATAAAGAAACAAGGGCCCTGAATGACACATTGGATCAGATTGACTTGACAGATATATTTAGAACTCTGCATCCCAAAGCAACAGAATATACTTTCTTCTCGAGTGCACATGGAACATTCTCCAAGATAGATCATATACTGGGTCACAAAGCAGCCCTTCATAAGTTTACAAGAATTGAAATCATACCATGCATACTTTCAGACCACAATGCTATGAAGCTTGAAATCAACCACAGAAAAAAGTCTGGAAAACCTCCAAAAGCATGGAGGTTAAAGAACACCCTACGAACGAATGAGTGGGTCAACCAGGCAATTAGAGAAGAAATTAAAAAATATATGGAAACAAACGAAAATGAAAATACAACAATCCAAACGCTTTGGGACGCAGCGAAGGCAGTCCTGAGAGGAAAATACATTGCAATCCAGGCCTATCTCAAGAAACAAGAAAAATCCCAAATACAAACTCTAACAGCACACCTAAAGGAAATAGAAGCAGAACAGCAAAGGCAGCCTAAACCCAGCAGAAGAAGAGAAATAATAAAGATCAGAGCAGAAATAAACAATATAGAATCTAAAAAAACTGTAGAGCAGATCAACGAAACCAAGAGTTGGTTTTTTGAAAAAATAAACAAAATTGACAAACCTCTAGCCAGGCTTCTCAAAAAGAAACGGGAGATGACCCAAATAGATAAAATCATGAATGAAAATGGAATGATTACAACCAATCCCTCAGAGATACAAACAATTATCAGGGAATACTATGAAAAATTATATGCCAACAAATTGGACAACCTGGAAGAAATGGACAAATTCCTGAACACCCACACTCTTCCAAAACTCAATCAGGAGGAAATAGAAAGCTTGAACAGACCCATAACCAGTGAAGAAATTGAATCGGTTATCAAAAATCTCCCAACAAGTAAGAGTCCAGGACCAGATGGCTTCCCAGGGGAGTTCTACCAGACGTTTAAAGCAGAGATAATACCTATCCTTCTCAAGCTATTCCAAGAAATAGAAAGGGAAGGAAAACTTCCAGACTCATTCTATGAAGCCAGCATTACTTTGATTCCTAAACCAGACAGAGACCCAGTAAAAAAAGAGAACTACAGGCCAATATCCCTGATGAATATGGATGCAAAAATTCTCAATAAGGTACTAGCAAATCGAATTCAACGGCATATAAAAAGAATTATTCACCATGATCAAGTGGGATTCATTCCTGGGATGCAGGGCTGGTTCAACATTCGCAAATCAATCAACGTGATACATCACATTAACAAAAAAAAAGAGAAAAACCATATGATCCTGTCAATCGATGCAGAAAAGGCCTTTGACACAATCCAGCACCTTTTCTTAATAAAAACCCTTGAGAAAGTCGGGATAGAAGGAACATACTTAAAGATCATCAAAGCCATTTATGAAAAGCCCACAGCTAACATCATCCTCAACGGGGAAAAACTGAGAGCTTTTTCCCTGAGATCAGGAACACGACAGGGATGCCCACTCTCACCGCTGTTGTTTAACATAGTGCTGGAAGTTCTAGCATCAGCAATCAGACAACAAAAGGAAATCAAAGGCATCAAAATTGGCAAAGATGAAGTCAAGCTTTCGCTTTTTGCAGATGACATGATATTATACATGGAAAATCCGATAGACTCCACCAAAAGTCTGCTAGAACTGATACATGAATTCAGCAAAGTTGCAGGATACAAAATCAATGTACAGAAATCAGTTGCATTCTTATACACTAACAATGAAGCAACAGAAAGACAAATAAAGAAACTGATCCCATTCACAATTGCACCAAGGAGCATAAAATACCTAGGAATAAATCTAACCAAAGATGTAAAAAAGATCTGTATGCTGAAAACTATAGAAACCTTATGAAGGTAATTGAAGAAGATTTAAATAAATGGAAAGACATTCCCTGCTCATGGATTGGAAGAATAAATATTGTCAAAATGTCAATACTACCCAAAGCTATCTACACATTCAATGCAATCCCAATCAAAATTGCACCAGCATTCTTCTCGAAACTAGAACAAGCAATCCTAAAATTCATATGGAACCACAAAAGGCCCCGAATAGCCAAAGTAATTTTGAAGAAGAAGACCAAAGCAGGAGGCATCACAATCCCAGACTTTAGCCTCTACTACAAAGCTGTCATCATCAAGACAGCATGGTATTGGCACAAAAACAGACACATAGACCAATGGAATAGAATAGAAACCCCAGAACTAGACCCACAAACGTATGGCCAACTCATCTTTGACAAAGCAGGAAAGAACATCCAATGGAAAAAAGACAGTCTCTTTAACAAATGGTGCTGGGAGAACTGGACAGCAACATGCAGAAGGTTGAAACTAGACCACTTTCTCACACCATTCACAAAAATAAACTCAAAATGGATCAAGGACCTGAATGTGAGACAGGAAACCATCAAAACCTTAGAGGAGAAAGCAGGAAAAGACCTCTCTGACCTCAGCCGTAGCAATCTCTTACTCGACACATCCCCAAAGGCAAGGGAATTAAAAGCAAAAGTGAATTACTGGGACCTTATGAAGATAAAAAGCTTCTGCACAGCAAAGGAAACAACCAACAAAACGAAAAGGCAACCCACGGAATGGGAAAAGATATTTGCAAATGACATATCGGACAAAGGGCTAGTCTCCAAAATCTATAAAGAGCTCACCAAACTCCACACCCGAAAAGCAAATAACCCAGTGAAGAAATGGGCAGAAAACATGAATAGACACTTCTCTAAAGAAGACATCCGGATGGCCAACAGGCACATGAAAAGATGTTCAGCGTCGCTCCTTATCAGGGAAATACAAATCAAAACCACACTCAGATATCACCTCACGCCAGTCAGAGTGGCCAAAATGAACAAATCAGGAGACTATAGATGCTGGAGAGGATGTGGAGAAACGGGAACCCTCTTGCACTGTTGGTGGGAATGCAAATTGGTGCAGCCGCTCTGGAAAGCAGTGTGGAGGTTCCTCAGAAAATTAAAAATAGACCTACCCTATGACCCAGCAATAGCACTGCTAGGAATTTATCCAAGGGACACAGGAGTACTGATGCATAGGGGCACTTGTACCCCAATGTTCATAGCAGCACTCTCAACAATAGCCAAATTATGGAAAGAGCCTAAATGTCCATCAACTGATGAATGGATAAAGAAATTGTGGTTTATATACACAATGGAATACTACGTGGCAATGAGAAAGAATGAAATATGGCCTTTTGTAGCAACGTGGATGGAACTGGAGAGTGTGATGCTAAGTGAAATAAGCCATACAGAGAAAGACAGATATCATATGGTTTCACTCTTATGTGGATCCTGAGAAACTTGACAGGAACCCATGGGGGAGGGAAAAAAAAAAAAAA
>NW_024412377.1:73360024-73407804 GCF_014898765.1 Herpailurus yagouaroundi
GGGTGATGGGTATTGAGGAGGGCACCTTTTGGGATGAGCACTGGGTGTTGTATGGAAACCAATTTGACAATAAATTTCATCTATAAATAAAAAAAAAGAAGGTAATGATTAGAGCAGAGATCAGTGAAATTGAAAACCAAACAATGAAGAAAATCCGTAAACCAAATGGTTTTTTAATAAATAAAATTGATAAACGTAGCGAGACCAACAAAGAAGACAATACATGTCCCTCTAATATTAAAATAATAGGGCAATATTATATACAATTCTATAGCAATAAATTTGAATAACTAGATGAAATAGACCAATTCCTTGAAAGATACAAGCTATCAAAATTCATTCCAGATGAAATAAAACCATGAATAAGATAATATCCAGCAAAATAAATCCCAGTCCCTGATAGTTTCACTGGTGAATTCCACCAAGTGTTCAAGACAGAACTCCTCTCAATTCTGCATAAGTTCTCCAGAAAATGGAAAGGGAGGATATATTTCCCAACTTAATTTATCAGTCTAAAATCCATATATCATAACCAGATAAAGATATTACAAGGAAAGCCACAACAAATATCCATCATGAATACAGAGACAAAATCCTCAGCAAGGTGTTAACAAATAAAACCCAACAATGTATAAAGTAATAATGTATTAGGACCAAGTAGAATTTTTTAGTAATCAAAGTGTAGTTCAACATCTGAAAACCAGACAATGTGATTCACCATACTAACATACTAAAGAAAAGTTGTATAAAAATTTCAATAGACATGGAAAATACATTTGATATAATTCAACATGCATTCATTTAAAAAGCGCTCAGCAAATGAAGAGCAGAAGAAACTTTAGAGAAATGTGAATTGCTAAAGGGCAAGGACTATGGGATGGTTATTCTTCTCACCAGTGCTTATTAGCACAGTTCCTGTTACAAAGGTGAAAAAAAAGATTTGTAAAACAAATTATTCATAAATACATAAACTAACAGTGCCCAATTTAATTTTTTTAATTAAAAAAAGTTTTTAAGGTTTATTTTTGAGCGAGAGAGAGACAGAGCCTGTATCAGGGAGGGGCAGAGAGAGAGGGAGACACAGAATCCGAAGCAGGCTCCAGGCTCTGAGCTGTCAGCACAGAGCCTGACACAGGGCTCGAACCCACAAACTGAGATCATGAGCTGAGCTGAAGTTGGACGCTCAACCAACTGAGCCACCCAGGTGCTCCAGCAGTACCCAATTTAAAATACATACACGCAGACACAGACCCTCTAGAAAATAAGAATATAATTCTCTAGTTTTCTGAACAGTGCCGTGATATGAAAATTTTGTTTTAGGAAACTGATAGATTTTAATATCTTTGAGTAATTTAAAGTGGGTTGGTGAAAGGGCTAAAACCATGTACGGTTTTATTCCAAATATGATGATCAGTGTCTTGGTGGCAGGATATGTAATGAAGATGGATAGGTAAGAAAAACATTAGAAATCTTGTTTCTTCAATTTTAAAAAGAAAATAAATCAGGCTGTAAGTAAATAGGTGTTTTCACGAGAGGAGAGGATATAAATCATTCATTTAAAGTAATTATTTTGTTTTCTGGTAACAGTTAAATTCAGCTATAGTAACTGATATTTTTCAGTATATGTTCATTGATCATATGCATTAATTTATATGTATTCGTAGTTACTAAGTTTACACTTATATTCATATTTATCTAATATCTTCTGTTAGATTATATGTGCATTATATCACTTAATAGACCCACATATTCTGTATTTTCCCTAATATAACACATTGACTTCAAAAGATATTCAGTAGCATCACATGAAAGTGCATAAATAAATTAATCAGCGATTAGGCAGGATTACTTGCTGCAAAGACCTAAATGGCCTTGTTTACTCTAGATGTATCTTTCTCAGCCAACATGTATTTTCTAAGCTTACTGCACATTTAACGGGATGTGATTAAGAGGAACATCTGTTTTTTTAAAGAACTTACTTAAGGTGAATTCCATTATGGGCCAAAGGTCTGCATCCCACTGAGAGTGCAGATGAATAAATGTTTGGTTTCTGGGACCAAAAGGAGATGGGCTAGAGATATACTTTGAATTAGAGATTTCAATTCACCTTATTATCAACTGGATAAAACTCTTTATGCCTCAAGGTAATATCTTGATAAAGGTCTCCTTAGATTTATGTCTTTCCTGTTCATTATTTTAAATTGTGCTTCACAAGGTAAAGGTAGATTTATAAATTGTTTTTTTAAATGTTGAATGCAGAAGTTGAATCCTTTGTAGTTGTTGCTTCATTTTAATAATTTTTGAATTTTATTTTTTCCTTTAATTTACAAGCAAGCCAAAACTACATAGTAATGTATATACTTGTACATTTCTTTAAAAAACATGATACTATATCAGCTTCAAATACTGAAAGGGATATTTTTGGAACGTAATTTTCATGAATTCAAGATTGTAAGATTCTACATACTATATTTTTGTTTTTCCTTTTTGTGACCACAGACTGTACACTTCATTGCACAAAAAGTGAGCTAATACTAAATAAGATGGCGAGAGTCTGGATTGTGTGATGGTCATATGGTTTACACAGCAGAGGCAGCTGTTGGTGCCAATTATGTAGTAATAAGCTTGAGCAGGTGCCAAAAGAATAAAACTAAGTTTGACTTGAAAGCAGGTAAGACATGATGCTTCGGAAGCTCCTGTCTCCTAGGACAATAGAGTTGCCCATTTTAAAATCATGATCTGAAATTCCTGAATTTTACAGAATTCTCTGGGCTTTTCAAATGGTGAATAAAAGTGTGATTTAATGTATAGACCCATTTATATCAATCACCGTGCTGAACATACACATATAAGAATTAAGCTAAACATATGGATTGCTTCATTTATAACAAAACATAGCCCCCTCTTTAGTGGAATTAAGCAGATGTTTAAAATTTTTCAACAAATTTTAAAAGTGAAGGCAGGAAATGAAGAAAATGATACCCAATTTAAGCTCTAGGAAGTCTGTAGACAGGCTGTAATTATCTATTATTAAGGCAACTTGTATAAAGAATAGAAAACTACTGTCCAGTAAGGAGGTTTCTTCCATTGTCTGTTTTTTTTTTAAATTTCAGCCAGATGACAAATGAGAAATCCTCTTTTATTCTGTGTTCATCCATCTTCTTTTGAGATCTGGTCCTTTCATTTATTAATTTATTTGTACAGATTTAAACTTTTATATAGTGAAAAAAACCAGAAAAACAAAAACAGTTCTGATAATTAGCCATGGTATGTAGGCTGATGAGTAGTTGGTAGTCTAAGAAATATTTAGTTATTGTGTCATTTAAGTCCTATCTGTAAGTTTTGGAAACTATTAGAAATTCAAAATGTCAATGAAAAGTTTTATGTTTTTGTTTTTGTTATTGAATATCAGGCTCTGCGACTTTCTTCTTTTTTCATGGCCTGGAAAAGATGACAGTGTGATGACCTTTTGTTATCAGTGGGAGAGTCTGTTTTGTGTAAATGGAGGTCTAGGTCCTTGGATTCCCTATGAGAAGATACATGTAGGGATCTGTGCTGGAGTAAAGACAGCAGGAAGGAAAGCCAGAAACATAAACCAGGTTTTTGTTTTTGTTTTTGTTTTTGTTTTTGTTTTGCTTTTTATTAAAGAAAAAGTACACTCTCAAGGTGGGAGATGGGGCAGGCTCCAGGAGGTGGAACCAGCCCCTAGGTTGTTTTGGGATTGGATATTATTGGATTTCTTGTCGCCAGGGGTGAGCTGTGACATACAGTGAGGTGGTCTGTAATGGAGTCTGCTTCTAATCATTTGGGGACTCCTTCCACAGGAGGGGAGTTTTTGACCCTACATGGTTTGTACCGGAACCATCCTGGCAACCTTTCTCCCTCTTGGCAGGAGCTGTACCCACAATGCAAATGCATTATAATGAGCCTTAGGGTTACCCTGGAGCAGAGGTAGAAGAGAGAGTGATGCTTTACACCTGTGGCTCTTGATCTGTCAGCCCCAGGGTCTTGTAAGACACAAGGTCAGCATGTTGTGCCCCCAGGCTTTTAATGTGTACCCTATTTATCAAGATCCTTGCCTCTAGCTCTGGTTTCTGTCATTCCCCTTCAAGGATTTGGGACTCTTGCCTTTGGTCGTTCCTTCCACTGATTTGGTCTAGCTTCTACCTAACACTTTGAAATGAACCTATCTTCCTTTCTAGAGCTGGACAGCTTTGAGGGCTTGAAGTCTCAACTACGTGAGAATTTTGATAGTAAAAAAAAAAATATGCCTAATGTACTGAAGAGACCCTTTCCTCAGGGGTCTTCTGGAGGGTGGCGTTTGGACACAATGAGGCCTCCCATGCTCTATGTTCTGTTTCCTAAACTGAGAAACCCCTAGGCTTTGCCACTTAAGAATACTCCTTAGAGTATTCTGGAGTGGAGTCTCCCACCTACTATAGGTACTGAAAACTATTGACTAGTAAACCCATGACAAGGGAGAAATTAATCATTGTTACTATCTTTTCATTTACCCCAGAATGTAATGAACAGGCCAAAAGTAAAAATAAATAAATAATAACAAATCCAGGAAGACCCAGGAGGCAAGTGAAAAATACAAACAAAACATATGGATTAGGCAACTCCTAACAAAATAGAACATCTGGGGAGAAAAGGACACTTAAAAGAAAAATAATATGAGCACTAAAGGAGATTTAAGTGTAGCAAAAATAAAATTACAGAACTGAAGAAACAGCTAGAGAAATAATAGCAAGACTAAGATTTCGGAAATAATTTCTTAGCAATACTTTGCTTCATTTGTGTTTTCAATTTGGATTCAACAATAACATCTTCTCAAATCCCTTCTATATGCAGAGAAGAAGCTGGAAACTCAGTTTCTCCGAATCCCCTATCCTATGTGATCCCAAGAATCACATGAGATTTGGAAAGTAAAAGAGGAGATTCCATTATTTCCCAGAGATGGTTGCATCCTGATGTAGATTTACTTTTGCTTCCTGGCACTTTCTTCTTTTTTATTTCCCTGACATTTTCTTGAGAATCAGCTGTATGCTGCTGCACACTAAGGCAGTTGATTACCCTTCTGTATTAGCTTGCCAGGCCTTCCATAACAAAATACCACAGACTGAGTAGGTGATTTCTTCTGAAGCCTCTCCCCTTTGCGTTCAGATGGCTGCCTTCTAACTTTTTGGTTCTTACAGGTCCATGCCTCTGTACACTCACATCTTTGATGTATGTCTCCACATCTTTCTGAATGTCCTCATCTTCTTTCTTATAAGGACACTTGTAAAATTAAATTAGTATGTCTTAATCTCCTCCTCTTAGAAGAACACCAGGAAGATTGGATTAGAGAAGAGTCTAAGGACCTTATTTTAACTACTTCTTTAAAGGTTGTTTCTTAAGATACAGTCCCCTTCTTTGATAATGGGGTGAGGACTTCAACATAACAGTGTTGAAGAGAATGTAATTCAGTCCATAACACCTGCTTAGAAATTTTTAGTAATTTCAGTGGCGTTTTACTAAGCTTCTGAGAACTATTCTCTTTGGTGCTTTAGGCTGAGGCCTTCAGTATTTGCTTCATTGACTTTTAACAGTGCTTCTCTGAACTCATGTCTTCTTCCTTGTTTCTGCATAGTTGTGGAAATGTCTAGTTCTTAGTTTTAAACTTATACAACTGGAAAATAGTATACTTCCCTTCCCCTATCACTTTATCTACCCATCATCTCTCTCTCTCTCTCTCTCACTTCTCTTTCTCTCTCTCTTTCTCTCTCTCTCTCTGTTAGCTGGCTAGGGCTGCCTGAAACAAAGAACCACAGACGTTGTGGGCAGAGTTGGTTTCTTTTGGTAACTTTCTTGGCTAATAAATATGTCATCTTCTGTCTTTACTTTGTCCTCCTCCTATACCTGTCTTTGCTCATATTTACTCTTATAAATATACCAGTCATACTGATTTTGAGCTCACCGTAATAAACTCATTATAATTTAATTGCCTATTTAAAGACCCTCTTTCCAGATACAGTCACATTCTTAAGTATTTTAGCACTTGAGTATATAAATACTGGGAGAACACAGTTCAGCCCATTGCTATCTACCCATTTATCTATGAACTAATTGCTGAACTATTTGAAAGCAATTTGCAGACCACATGATATATTACGTAGATATATAGCATGTTCTTAAAAATAAGAATTTTCTTCTGCCTTCTGTAGTACCGTATCATAGTGATTGGAAGGGGATTTAAAGTCAGAGAGACATATTCTTATTGGCTTAGAAGAAAACGAATACCCAGGTTGTGACCTGCCCTTGTGGGTCATATGTCACAGAAGTTGGCATCTAGAAGCCAAGAGTGGTTCCAGGTAACAGGTGGTGGGAAAATGGGAACTTCAATGACAGAACTATAAGGAAATGATGGTGCCCAAATCAGTGAGCTTGGAAGAGAATCCTGATCCCTAGATATGAAGAGAAGCTCCAGCCAGCACTTTGATTTCAGCTTAGTAATATCCTGAGCAGAGGACCCTGCTAACTAGACTCCTTAGTTAGCACACTCCATGGAAAGTGTGATAAAATACATTTGTATTGTTTTAAGCCACTGAGTTTATGGTAATCTGTTCCACAGTACTAAAACTAAGATGCTCTTGTTTTCAGACTAGGCTATTTGGCAATGTCTGGATATATTTTAGATTGTTACAGTTTGTAGGAGGATGGTTTTTTCATCTTGTACAGAGAGGCAGAGTGCTGCAAACCATCCTACAATGCACAAGGCAGCCCCTCAAAATACAGAATAAGGAAGCTGTGAAAGTTAATAGTGCCAAGGTTGAGGACTATTCGATTAGATTAGGCTATTCGATTAGATTCGTCTCCAGTTGGAAGAGGAAAACTGATTTGGAGTTAGAATATGAAGAACATAACAACTTTCTAGAAGTAAATTAGAGACTTTCACTAGCCATATATAAATTTTGTTTGGGATAACAGAATACTATTAAATACTGCCCCATAGAGAGCATCATTTTCAAGGTTTCCAAACTGAATCTGACACTTCTTACATATAAGGATTAATTTCTAAGTTATGTTTTGATATTAACGAGAAATTGCCACCTACATGAGAAAATCAAAGATCATACATATTAGAACATTTTTCTCAGAATGTGTAAAATGCTTGAATTTTTAATTTTTCTCTGTATATACACTGTCCAGGGTATCATATTTAATGGTAGAATTAATTCGGTGTTTGGCTTCTGTACTCCCTTCACATTCCATTTTCTTTCTCATTAGGAAAGCTTCCTAGGCCCTTGGCAAAATATCTGTTTGAAAAATCTGATGCAGAATTCCAAAGTTTGTGGGTGGTGGCATGAACACACAAAGAAGAGATTATAATACCTTTTATAATTCCAAAGCAAAAGACTCTTTAGGACCTCAAAGACTTACATAGTAGAGAAAAATATTTGTTATAGTAAATGTATAAATAAAAGCTAGAGCTGGTGACTTGGACCCTTGGACATGATAAACATTAAATGAGTACCCGTTCGTGGTCCATTTTCTTCAGTGTTGTTCTTGATTTCTTGCTACTCAGCAGGACTCCTTAGGATTATTACATGTTCTTTGAGGAGAATTTTAAATAATAGATAAATATTCTAAAAGCACAGGATTCCTGTAAGTTACTCCCAGCTGTCAGTCACTGAGAACTCTGCATTTGGTATGAATTCAACATTCTCTTTCTGACATGGACTTTTAACAAAGAACAGATAAATGAGTATGAAGAAGACAAGATTGCAAAACATGTTGCATATCAAGTTCATTTACAGGGGATGAAAACAAGATAGAAAACCTGATCCATGTTGTTCGAATGTCTCTGTCTTGACTGAGTCTTCCCTATCAAATTAGTATTACAAAGTAAGATCTTTTTGGTCATATTCTCAAATCTCTGCAAAGACAAATGTCTTATGTTTCGTGGTTATTCTTTACTATTTATAATTAGAATAGCCTTCAAGGAGAATAGAAAGACAAATAGCAAAAACTAAGTAAATGTAAATTTTTATCCTGAAGTAATTTATCTCATAAGCTTAGCTATCTCAAATTTACAGAGAACATAAAGTATCAAAAGATCTACCAGAGCAACCAAAACAAATGTTAGCATATGCATACATGAATAATATGGGCAAGCATATATAGTGTTTATTATAAGTCAGATCCAGTTCTGAGGGCTATCTTTAGGTAGTAACTCATTTAATCTTCCTAACAACTTTAGGAGATAAGCACTACATTTATCTCGAGTTGATAAATGAGAAAATTGAACCAGAAATTGTTTCAGTACCTTGTCAAGCAAGTTCAGCCAGCAAGGAGCTTAGGAAATATTCAAAATAGAGTCCTTACTGTTAGCTTCTTCAAGTGGTTAATCTCCAAGTCTCTATTTAAGTCTTTATGGAAACATTTATTTAGTGTTTAGTGTTTATAGTGCCCCAAGCTGGCTGCTGGGGATAAAGATAAATAAGACAGGTATGTAAATCAGTAAACCTCATTTTAATGTGTGCTGTGATAGGAACAGAAAGAAGGGATTATCACTTGACATATAACAAAAGGAAAAACAAGAAGGCAGTTAGATTCACAATAAACAGTTCTATATATTTCAACTTCACATAGTTTTATAGTGATTTGGACACACTGACATTGGCAGTTATATTCATAATAATGGCCACAAGTTACTAAAGAAGATTTAATCTGTGTTCACAGAATGTTGGTTAAAAAAGAGGGTGGTACATTTATAAAATTTTATTCTGCATAGTGTATTTGTGTTTTGGAGTGGATTCTTAAGTTTTTCATTATATTTTGAAATTTTTATTTTTTTTATGGTTGTTCCAGGGCTTACTGCATACATTTTAGTTTATCAGAACCTACTTCAGATCTATTCTAACTTAATTCCAGAGAGAGAGATGCCACTCCTCTATAGCTCCATTCTTTTTTTTTCTTTCTCCTGTTTTCATTATATATTGCATCTACGTAGGCTACAAAAGTAATGATACATTGCCACTACTTTGTATAACTGATTACAGAAGATGCGGAAAGGAAGCAAGTATGTATTTACAGATTTTATTATGTTTGCCATCTTATTTACCTTTACGGTTCTTTTCATTTGTTCCTGTGGGTTTGGAATTTTTACATTTATTTTTATTTTTATTATTTTTATTTTTTATTAATTTTTAAAAAAAATTTTTTAAATTTTTTTTAACGTTTATTTATTTTTGAGACAGAGAGAGACAGAGCATGAACAGGGGAGGGGCAGAGAGAGAGGGAGACAGAATCGGAAGCAGGCTCCAGGCTCTGGGCCATCAGCCCAGAGCCCGATGCGGGGCTCGAACTCACGGACCGTGAGATCGTGACCTGAGCTGAAGCCGGACGCTTAACCGACTGAGCCACCCAGGCGCCCCTAATTTTTAAAATTTTAATTCCAGTATAGTTAACATACAGTATTATATTAGTTTCAGGTGTACAATATAGTGATTCAACAATTCTATATATTACTCAGTGCTCATTATGGTAAGTGTACTCTTAAATCCCCACCACCTATTTGGCCCATCCCTCACCCAACTCTCCTCAGGTAACTGCCAGTTTAATTCTCTCTAGTTAAGAGTCTGTGTCTTAGTTTCTGTCTCTCTCCCTCTCTTTTTTTCTTTGCTCCTTTGTTTTGTTTCTTAAATTCCACACCTGAGTGAAATCATATGGTTTTTGTTTCTCCTGATTGACTTCTTTCACTTAGCATTATACTCTGTTATTTCCTTCATGTTGTTGCAAATGGCAAGATTTTATTCTTTTATGGCTGAGTAATATTCCACTGTATATGTATACTACCCTGCTTTATCCATTTATCTATTGATGGACACTTCGGCTGTTTCTGTAACTTGGCCATTGTGAATAATGTTTCAGTAAACATAGGATGCATGTATCCCTTTGAATTAGTGTGTTTCTATTTTGGGGGGAAATACCCAGTAGTGCAATTATTGGATCCTAGGGTAGTTCTATTTTTAACTTTTTTGAGGAAACCCCATGCTGTTTTCTACACTGGCTGTACCAGTTTGCATTCCCACCAACAGTGGATAAGGGTGCCTTTTTCCCCACACCCTCACTGTTTCTTGTGTTGTGGATTTTTGCCATTCTGACAGGGGTGAGGGGATATCTCATTGTAGTTTTGATTTGCATTTTCCTGATGATGAACGATGTTACACATCTTTTCATGTGTCTGTTGACTTTCAGGATGTCTTCTTTGGAGAAATGTCTGTTCATATCCTCTACCTATTTTGAACTGGTCTTTTGAGTTTTAGGTGAATTGATCAGTTCTTTCTATATTTTGGATACTAACCCTTTATCAAATATGTCATTTGCAGATATCTTCTCCCATTCAGTAGATTTCCTTTTAGTTTTGTTGATTGTTTCCTTTGCTGTGCAGAAACTTTTTTATTTTGATGTAGTACCAACATTTTTAAAAATTTTTTTAAAATTTTTTATTTCCCTTGCCTCAGGAGACATATCTAGAAAAATGTTGCTATGGCCAATATCAGAGAAATTACTGTGTTTGTTCTCTTCTAGAATTTTTATGGTTTCAGGTCTCACATTTAGGTCTTTAATGTATTTTGAGTTTATTTATGTGTATGGTGAAAGAAAGTGGTCCAGTTTCATTTTTTTTTACATGTAGCTGTCCAGCTTTCCCAACATCATTTGTTGAAGAGGCTGTCTTTTTCCCTTTGCATGTTCTTTCCTGCTTTGTCAACGGTTAATTGATCTTTTAATTATGGGTTTATTTGGAGGTTTTTCTATTATATTCCATCGATCTGTGTGCCCATTTCTGGTCAGTACCATGCTGTTTTGATCACTATAGCTCTGTAATGTGACTTGAAGTCTGGAATTGTGACACCTCCAGTTTTGTCTTTTTCAATATTGCTTTGGTTATTCAGGGTCTTTTGTGGTTCTATACAAATTTTGGGGTTCTCGTTCTGTGAAAATGCTGTTGGTATTTTGATAGGGATTGCAGTAAATGTGTAGATGCTTTGGGTAGTATAGACATTTTAACAATATTTGCTCTTCCATGAGCATAGAAAATCTATTTTTTTGTATGTTGTCCTCAGTTTCTTTCATCACTGTGTTATAGTTTTCAGAGTATAGGTCTTTCACCTCTTTGGTTACGTTTATTCCTATTTTATTCTTTTTGGCCTACTTGTAAATGGGATTGTTTTCTTAATATCTTTTTCTCTGCATCATTATTAGTGTATAGAAATGCAACAAATTTTTGTACGTTGATATTGTATCCTGCTACTTTACTGAATGATTTTTTTAAATGTATCATTGGATTTGGTTTGCTAGTATTTTGTTGAGAATTTTTGCATCTGTGTTCATCAGAAATATTGGCCTGTAGTTGTCTTTTTTAGTGATGTCTTTATCTAGTTTTGGTATCAAGGTAATACTGGCCTCATGGAATGAATTTGGAAGTTTTTCTTCCTCCTTTATTTTTTGGAATAGTTTGAGAAGAATAGGTATTAACTCTTCTTTAAATGTTTGGTAGAATTTGCCTGTGAAGCCATCCGATCCTTGACGTTTGTTGGCTGGGAGTTTTTTTTTTTTTTTTAATTTTTTTTTTTCAATGTTTATTTATTTTTGGGACAGAGAGAAACAGAGCATGAACGGGGGAGGGGCAGAGAGAGAGGGAGACACAGAATCGGAAACAGGCTCCAGGCTCTGAGCCATCAGCCCAGAGCCTGATGCGGGGCTCGAACTCACAGACCGCGAGATCGTGACCTGGCTGAAGTCGGACGCTTAACCGACTGCGCCACCCAGGCGCCCCAACTGGGAGTTTTTTGATTACTGGTTCAGTTTCATTGCTGGTAATTGGTCTATTCAAATTTTCTATTTCTTCCTTCTTCAGTTTTGGTAGTTTATATGTTTTTAGGAATTTATCCATTTCTTCTAGAGTTATCCAATTTGTTGGCATACAGTTATTCAGAATATTTTCTTATAATTGTATTCCTGTGGTATTGGTGGTCATTTCTCCTCTTTCATTTGTGATTTTGTTTATTTGAGTTCTTTTCCTTTCTTTTCTTTTCTTTTTCATGAGTTTGGCTAGATGTTGATCAATTTTGTCAATATTTTCAAAGGACCAACTCATCGTTTCATTGATCTGTTCTATTGATATTCTTAGTTTCTATATCATTTATTTCTGCTCTGATCTTTGCTATTTCATTCCAGCTGCTATTTTAAGATTTTGTTTGTTGTTCTTTTACTAGCTCCTTTATGTGTAAGGTTAGTTTAATTGAGATTTTTCTTGCTTTTTGAGGTAGGACTATATTACTGTAAACTTCCCTCCTAGAACTGCTTTTGCTGTATCCCAAAGATACTGGACTATTATGTTTTCATTTTCATTTGTTTCCATACAATTTTTGATTTCTTTTTTTTTCTTTTTTTAAAAAAAATTTTTTTCAACGTTTTTTATTTATTTTTGGGACAGAGAGAGACAGAGCATGAACGGGGGAGGGGCAGAGAGAGAGGGAGACACAGAATCGGAAACAGGCTTCAGGCTCTGAGCCATCAGCCCAGAGCCTGACGCGGGGCTCAAACTCACAGACCGCGAGATCGTGACCTGGCTGAAGTCGGACGCTTAACCGACTGCGCCACCCAGGCGCCCCTCTTTTTTTTTTTCTTGCTTAGCCTATTCATTGTTTAGTAACATGTTATTTCACCTCCGTGTATTAGTGCTCTTTCCAGATTTTTTTTTTTTGTTGTTCATTTCTAGTTTCATGGCATTATAGTCAGAAAACGTGCATCTTATAACTTTGAAGTTTTTAAAGTTTGTTGAGACTTGTTTTGTGGCCTAAAATGTAATGTATCTGAAGAATGTTCCATGTGTACTTGAAACGGATGTGTATTTTGCTGTGTTAGGATGGAATGTTCTGAATGTATCTGTTAAGTTCATCTGGGCTAGTGTGGCATTCAAAGCCATTGTTTCCTTGTTTGTTTTCTGTTGGAATGATCAGTCCCTTGTCAGTGGGGTGTTAAAGTCCCCTACTAATACTGTGCTCTTATGTTTATGTGTGTTTTCAGCTATTTTATGTATTTGGATGGTTCCATGTTCTGTGCATAAATATTTATGATTGTTATATCTTCCTTTTGGAATTTCTCCCTTTTTATTATAGAGTGCCCTTCTTCATCTCTTGTTACAGTCTTTGTTTTAAAATCTAACTTTGTCCAATAAAAGTGTTGCTACCCAGCTTTTTTGAACATCCATTTGCATGACAAATATTTCTCCATCCCTTCACTTTCAATCTGCAGGTATCTTTAGTTGGAAATGAGTCTCTTGTAGGCAGCATATAGGTAGGTCTTATTTTCTTATTCATTCTCATCCTATATATTTTGAATGAAGTATTTATCCCTTTTACATTCAGAGTATTTATTGATAGACATGTATTTATTGCCATTTTGTTACCTGATTTGTGGTTGTTTGTGTATTTTTTCTCTGATTCTTTTCTTGGTCTCTTTCATGGTTTGTTGCCTTTCTTTAGAGATATACTTGGATTAATTTCCCTTTATTCTTTGAGTATCTATTACTAGTTTTTGATTTGTGGCTACCTTTAGGTTTGTATATAACATCTTTTGCATATAGCAGTCTATATTTGATGGTTGTAAATTTGAACCCATTCTTGACTCATCTCCCCCACATTTTAGGTACATGGTGTCATATTTTACATCCTTTTATTTTGTGAATCTATTGATTAATTTTTATAGATATACTTATTTTTAGTGCCTTGTGTTTCCTACTTTTCATACCCTGGCTTGTGGTCTTTCCTTTCTACTCGGAGCCACCTTTAGTATTTCTTCTAGGGATGGTTTAGTGGTCATGAACTCCTTTAATTTTTGTTTGTTTGAGAAATTCTTTTTTTTTTTAAGTTTATTTATTTATTTTGAGAGAGAGAGAAAGAGGGACAAAGAGAGAGGAAGAGAGAGAGAGAGAATCCCAAGCAGGCTCTGCACTATCAGCATGGAGACTGATGTGGAGTCAAACTCATGAACCATGAGATCATGACCTGAGCTAAAATCATGAGTTGAACACTTAACCAACTGAGCCATGCAGGAATCCCACCTGAGAGACTCTTTATCAGTCCTTCTATTCTGAAGAATAGATTTATATAGAGTATTTTTAGTTGCAGATTTTTCCCTTTCAGCCCTTTTAATATATCATGCCACTCTCTTCTGGCCTGCAGAGTATCTGCTAAAAAATCTGCTGATAGCCTTATGTGGCTTCCCTCATATGTACCTGTCGTCTCCTGCTGCTTTTAAAATTTTTTCTTGGGGCGCCTGGGTGGCGCAGTCGGTTAAGCGTCCGACTTCAGCCAGGTCATGATCTCGCGGTCCGTGAGTTCGAGCCCCGCGTCGGGCTCTGGGCTGATGGCCCAGAGCCTGGAGCCTGTTTCTGATTCTGTGTCTCCCTCTCTCTCTGCCCCTCCCCCGTTCATGCTCTGTCTCTCTCTGTCCCAAAAATAAATAAACGTTGAAAAAAAATTAAAATAAAATAAAATAAAATAAAATTTTTTCTTGGGGTGCCTGGGTGGCTCCATCTCTTAAGCTTCTGACTTTGACTGATTTCATGATCTCATGGTTTATGGGTTCAAGCCCTGAATTGGGCTCTATGCTGACAGCTCAGAGCCTGGGGCCTGCTTTGGATTTTGTGTCACTCTCAATCTCTCTGTCCCTCCCCGACTCATGCTCGCTCACTTTCTCAAAAATAAACGTTAAAAATTTTTTTTAAAAAAATTTTAAATAAATAAATTTAAATTTTTTTTTTTTTTTTTTTTTTTTTTTTTTTCTTTATCACTACTTCTTGCCATTTTAATTACCGTGTCTTGGTGTGGCTCTCCTCAGGTTGACATTTTTGGAGAATCTCTGTTTTCTGGATCTGAATATCTACTTGCTTCCCCAGATTTGGGAAGTTTTCAGCTGTTATTTCTTTGAATACATTTTCTTCCCCTCCTTTCTCTCTATGCTTCTTCTGGGATCCCTGTAATGTGAATGTTATTACTTTGATGGAGTCACCGAGTTCTCTGAGTCTCTTCTCATTTCACACATTTTTTTTCTTCCATTGTTCAGCTTGATTACTTTACAGTATTCTGTCTCTTAGGTCATTAATTCATTATTTTGCTTCCTCTAACCTGTTTATTACATCAAGTATATATTTTATTTCATTTATCGTGTTCTTCATCTCTGATTGATTCTCTTTTATATCTTTGTTAAGGGACTCACTGATGTCCTCCACTCTTTCTCAAATCCAGTTAGTATCTTTATGATAATTAATTTATATCCTCTATCTGACATATTAATGATAGCCATTTCTCTTAGGTATCCTGTTGTAGTTTTGCCCTATTCTTTCATCTGGGATTTATTCCTGTGTCTCCTCATTTTGTCTAATTCTCTATATCAGTTTCCGTGTATTAGGAAAGTCAGCTATGTCTTTGTTCTTGAAGATAATGATCGTATAAAGAAGAGGCCCTATGGTGTCCTGCAGTACAGTATCCCCTGTTCCACAGTACTTGATGCTTGAGGGAATGTCTCCTATGTGTGTTGTGGTATTTCATGGCCTCTTTTTCCTTCAGTCCTGTCATTTACAGAGGCACCTTCTGCCTATCATAGAAGTACTTGATCCCTACCTGGGTCAGGTGCATTTTAACAAGGTGTACACTGGTCTGCTCTTGAAGTGATCTGCTGTTGCTGCTGTCAGAACCGAGACCCCAGGTCGAGAGACTTGGTGTCAGTAGGGTTTGTGCTGGTCTTTGGGGGAGGGGATCCTCACGCAGCACTGGGACTGAGAGGTGTTGACAGGAAAGGGCAGATCCACTGAAGTGCGGGGCGTCGGGCTTGTTGTAACAAGTTAGGTAGCTAGTGTGGGCACCAAGTGGTTCCTATAGGTGGCCCTGTGTTTATGCTGGGGACTGGGGGAGAGAAATGGTGCCTTCCAGCTCCTTTGGTCTTAGAACAGGAGGCTTTGAAAGAAAGAGGGCCAAATTTCCCCAGTTCTTGCAGACAGCAGGACTATAAGCCTAGAATTTCAAAAACCAGTGGCCAGGCTCTGGGAGAGCCGGGACGACATTAGGAAGCTGAGTCTGTACCCTTAAAAACAGCAAGATAAATAGCACGCAGAGATACAAGTTTGAAAAAAGCTGGGACACGCAGGAGGGAGAGTGATTTCCTCCTCTCAGAGCATCTGTGAGAGAGGCAGGGATGACATGGAGAGCCCTGCAGGAACAGGAGGCTGGGAAGATGGCCAAGTAGGACTTTAAGTTCCCCTTGTCCCAGGAAGACAAGTAGATGACACTCACATCAGTGTAAGTAATCCAGAAAAAGACCCAAACACTGGCAGAACAAACTTCACAGCCAAAGGTAAAGGACACATGGAAGAAGGTAGAGAGAGTGGGGATGTAGTTTGGGAGTGAAGGGGACCATCACTGTCCATGGTAGGGAGTGAGCTGGGGGCACATTTAAAGGTGAGAAACAAACTATCACACTGACGAGCCTGGAAGGGGAAGGGGAATCCCCATATCATTTGAAGTCTACCTGTTAAAGCTGACATCTGTTTTCTCTGGTCTCTTTGACCATCTCCTTCCTTGATGTCGCTGTTAATACCTGTGTTTCATGCGGTATCATACTTCACATATTAGGTTACCCCGCTTGCTGATTAATTGCCCTATGGTTTTGGCTGTGTCCTGGTGCACACACTGCTTAGCAGTCAGATCCAGTTAAAGTCAGGAAATAAGGCCAGCCTTTGAAATTTGTCCTGACCCTAGCAGACCTATTTTTAGCTATCTCTTTCACTTGTTCTCTCTGGTGAACTAGATGGTCTGTGGTTTAGCTCATTGTTCTTAATTAAGTTATTATTTTCAAGAGTGTCTTTATAAGTGAACGTTCCCATATACCATTTCAAATAAAGCCAGACCTCAGGGAGTGCTTTGGAGCTCTTAATTTTTGTGGATTTCCTGTCCTTCTGGGCTGCTACTCTATGTGCTGAATGTGATTGTAGCCTGTGTTCCCCCATCTCCCAACATGGAATGTCTGCTCATTAAGCAAGCTGTGCTTTTGGCTGGTCATGCCTGATGTAGAACCTCTGTTCCATGTCTAGGGACTTGGTAGAGGAAGGAAGCTCCTAACCTTTTTGGATGTACTCACCAGGCACTTAACCTCTTCAATTTAGTGTTGTAAGGGATGAGAAATGTTGGTGGCCTGCCGCTCACAGGTATGGTAACTCTTGACGGGCTAAGGAGGGCAAAAACTGCTCTGTCCTCTTTATTGCACCCACGCTGTACATGTGTACCCTTCATCAAGGTGACCTGGCAATGAGAGGTGACCTGGGTGAGAATAGCATACACTCCCTCTATTCTTGTAGGATTTTAGGAGATTTTCTAAAATAAATTTTTTTTCTTTGATATAGGCACTTAATATGCCCTTAGGACAATTTTCAGAGGCCTAATATATTTATATTAATGGTTTTCACCAACTTTTCTTCTTCTCTAGGGAGAATTTCTGCAAAGTGCCTCATGATGCCATTATAGGCATAGAATAAGTTCATATTTTAAAGAATACTTAAAATTATCTGAATTATTTTATTTATGTAAAGAACAATATCCTTCCTCAGTAATGTGAGATAAATGAGGTATAACCACAAATGCTGAAAAACAATTTAAGACTATACTAATTCTATTTCAAAATACAACTTAAAATAAAATGAAAGACATTATAATTCTCTAACCTACTTTGCTATTGCCAGCAATTGGGTCACATATTTACAAATATCATAGAAGTTACACACCACATCCTTGAAAATTCATTACTTGCCTATTATTATAATTTTCACATTACATTTCCTTAACCCCCCCTCTTTCATCCCACCAGCCCAAAAGTTAGTTTCTTTCAGAACATTTTGGAGCACTTCTTAATCATCACCAATATCATCATCATAATAGCCTCTATTATTCCTTTTAGTCCATGAATTTCAAACTCAATTTATTTTTCTTCTGGGATGAGCATCAAGAAGATTGATCCAATCCATTTGATAAATGGCTTAATAAATATTGGTTTGGAATTAATTTATTCCATGAACATTGATAGACACTTTCTGTCAACTAGTATTCTAAGCATAGGAATTGAGGATACTCAATGAAAGATAAGGTATGATTCTAGCTTTCACTTAGCTTACTGTAATATAAAAAACAGAGATCAGAAAATATACAAATGTAATATTTTTATTATGTACAGTAAAGTAGTTTTTAATTTTCTGAGGTTCAGTTGGTACACAAAAAAAAGGGTGTCTGATTGAACTAGAAACACTATACAGCTTCATTTGTTAGTATATCTTGACATAAGGATTCCATATTGTAGGCATAGTTGCAAAATACAGGTGGTTTGAGATGAGCAAGTAGTTCTGTTTGACTACTCTCTCAGGTGTGTCACATCAGAATGTGAAGACAAAAACTCTAGAGAGTTAGGGAGTGACAAGATTATAGTATTTTTCACAGTATACTCAGTATTTTTCACAGTACACAAGAGGAAGCAACTGAATGGTTTGAAGTTGGGAGATAATCAGGATCACATTTTCATTGTTGTTGTTGTTATTGGTTTTAGGAAGATTTCTCTGCCAACTTTTGGAAGATAGAACACCTAGACTAGTTAAGAGACTATAATTAGTATCATATAATAGGCAGCATCAGTGAAGATGGAACAGATAGATATAGGTATAAAAGTTATTAATAAGGTGAAAGAAATAGGACTTCCTTACCAATTTATATACAGACTGAGAGGAATAAAAGATCTGAAGACAAATTCTAGGTTTCATGATTGTGTGACAACATTGATGGTGATGTTATTAAAGAGTACTGATTTTTGGAGGAAAACCTAATGCTTTCAGTTGGAGACACTGTGGTTTGGTATACCCAAGGGACACCAGTTACTTATGCCTGGTAGGTAGTTGAATGTACAGGTTTGAAGTGCAAAGGAAAGATCTGTGCTAGAGATACATATTTGGAAGTCATTCACAAGTACGAATTCATGAAGTCATGAAAGTGAAGAAAATATCAGTTTAAAAATGCTAAGTCTGAGGGACAGAACTCTGTGGGAAAGTAACATTTAGAGGGAAGCCAATAAAAAACTTATTTAGGAAAGTGGTCTGCCTTTCCTATATTAATGGTAATCTGAGCTTTTTTATTCATTAATTAATTTATTTATTAAATGATAATTTAGTGTCAACAGATCAATTTCCTGGTTTGTTCTAAATTGGAGAACCATAGTAATACATGCTAATGTAAGCTGGTATCTCATAAAAGACTTACATAGAAACTTTCCACATTTCATTAGAGAAACATTAATATAATAAGGGATTCTTTTAAAAAGTATAAGTACGTGTATGTATCTGTGCTTAAAGAGCTTCCCTAAAAGCTTTACCTAAGTGAATTAACAGATATATCTAAAGCATTTGCTAAGACTTCAGTACAAAATGCCATAGTTAATTCTCCCAGACAAATTAAAGCATATTTTTAACCATTTATGGTCCTTTATTAATTCATTGAAGATTTATATTCTGCTTACATTTTTACCAAATGGTAAACATTTTTACCAAGTTTTTGTATATGGAGATTATATATTCAAGAGATTAGATAAGTCATTGTATGAGGCCATATAATTAGAAAAACAAGCCATTTAATTTTTTCTAAATAATCCTTTTTAGAGAATCTTATAAAAATAATTAAAACATTTTGCCTATATGCTATGCTGTTACAGTATATGAAGTTCTATGCTTGATACTATGTTTGATAATTTATAATTCTTTATAATTTACTGTGGCAAGCTCCATAGCTTAGTTGGTTAATGCATTAGTTGGTTAATACACCTGTCTTGTATAATTTACTTAGCTTTAAAATTCTGTGAGAAAGCATTTTTTAACTCATCTACACTTTTGAATATATGAAATGCAACTACTTTTCCTGTATTCCATACTTAATAAGAGAATAGATGGGATTTGAACCAGTTGTGTTTGATTCCAGCCCTGTCTTTTCTTTTAGTAGTATCTTGACTTATTGCTAGCAAGTCGGGTTCTCTATAAGCCCAGAAGTCACAAAGAAAATGTATGTACAACTCTCCTCAAAAAACATTATTTTTATTGCTCAGGAAATTCATTACATATAGTTTTGCATTAACTACATGATTTTTTAGTAAGTCTAACATAGCCAACTATTCATTGTTTGCAGAGTTAGGTTAAAAATTGACTTATGCTTTGAGACTATCTAGATAAATATGGATGTATATTTAGATATTCATATATACATATACACATATACACACATACATACATACACACATATACACACACACATATGCCTAAGTATAGGCATAGATATAAACATACAGGTATTTGGGTATCTTTGTTATAGTCCTTGAATAAGTACAAATAATTAAATGTTCACAAGTTTACTTCATTGTACTCTCTGCCACTCTCTGCTTTTCTAATGAAGAATTAAAGTTTATGCACCAAATGTTGTTAAAAGGTGGTAATGCTCTATAAAAATAATTTCTAAGCATTACAGAGTGCAAAATGATTGAAAATAAGAAGAGAAAGATAAATAGGATTTTCCTGTCAGGACTGTGCTCAAGTTCCTGCTCTGCTTCTCACTAGTGACATGATGTCAAACACTTATTTTGAAATAAAGTTCTATGTTAGTATAAGAACAATGCTCTCAGTGCCTTCCGTTTTTATGTAAGTTTCAGTTTTTATACCACTGGCAATGTTGGATTAGTCAGTATTTTTCCCATAGTTACTCTCTTTTGTGTGTGTGTGTGTGTGTGTGTGTGTGTGCACGCGCACGCGCGCGCGCAGACAAAGCAGGGAGGGAGAGATACAGAGAGAGAGGGATACAGACAGGAGGGGCGGGGATGGAAAGTGTATGTTAGAGGGAGATAAATGCTCTAATGTATCAAATGTTCCTATACATTTTCAGTATCTTGCAGCTGTAAAAATATAGGTATAACTAATTACCTTGCAAATGTTTGAAATTCTACTTTTGTACGTAGGCTGTGCACCAAAATTGCCATTTTTTGTTCTTTAGTTGAAGCAGAACTCCTGACTGACTAAAGGAAATGTCATGTTTTGATGAACATTCTGTTTGCACTAAAATACACAATATGATCCTGGATGAAAATTTGGGAGAGTTGAACTTCTAACCATAAAATAAATATACTTAAGTTACTGAGACTTTACCTTCTTCCTTTTGGAGTTGGAAGATTTCCATAACGATGCTTGAATTTTAAGACCTCACAACTAGGGTCTGTTTTCTACAGAGACTTTCCTGGAAATTCTACACAGAAGAAAAATATTGTATGCCATATATGGTAATGCAGCCTACTTCCTAGTTTTGAACCAGATGGGCTAAAGATAAAAAGATGAAATCCAAGTTTCTTCTTAGTATATACTTAATAGTATGTCAACTAAAACTATTACTGTCTATTCATCCAGTTATCTTTTGTGTTTGAAAATTATTCTTGCTGGGACAAAGGGGTTTGAAAAACCTGGACCTGGCTTTGGAAGTTTCTGAAAAAGGGCCATTTTTTATGACTATTCATCTCACCAAAGTGAAATGTGAAAACTAGGGATTATAGGCTGTTAAAGTTTTCACAAACAATAGCTAGGAGAAGATAGACAGCAAGGGGCAGTAGTACTGGACAGCCAGAAACATTATTTCTGGTTCCTGGCCAACGAAGTGTATTTTATTGGAAGATGTCACTGCCCTTCCTCACTGTGCGTATCATATACATTTTTTAAATTATCAACTGAATTAGAAGCATTAAAATATCTGGAAAGAGTGTTTTTCCCTTCAAGTATTCCCTTCAAGAATTTGAAAAAAGAACTCTTTTTTATGATTGATACATTTCTATAGATTTTCAGTTCAAGTATACAACTTGATTCTTTCCTTTGCACCTAGAGATCCTATTTAATTTCTTGTTCTTAACCTCCTTTCCCTTCAGCTGATAAAGTGCTGCTATGATGCCTGTAATTTCATCCTCATATCTCCATTATTAACACATTCATACCAAATGATTTATTTTTACTTATTTTTATTTTTTTAAAGATTTTATTTTTGAGCAATCTCTATACCCAATGTGGGGCTCATGCCCTACCAACTGAGCCAGCCAGGCACCAGATAGCAAATAATTTATGATTCCAGCATTGTTTCTCGTTGACTCATGCTAGTCTTTCATAGTTTTTTGCGTTTGAACCAGTTATTTTCTTAACTTGAAGCTCTCCTACTTCATCTATCAAATATTTTATCAAAACCAACTTACATTATGAAGAGTTCAAGGATTTTCCAGGAAGAACTACTTGCCTCTTCCCATGTGGTTCTACAACCCTTTACACATGCTGCCATTTTAACATTTTTCATTATGTGTACAGATGTGTCTAGAACACCTAGAACACTTAGAACACCTATAATACACACTCTATTGAAACCACCAAGCATAATTCTGGGTACAAAATAGGTAGCGAAATGCTTAATATATAAAGAGACAGGATGTGACAGCTTTATGAAGAAAAGCTGGAAAGGCATCTGAGTAGCTCAGTTGGTTAAGACTCTTGATTTCGGCTCACGTCATGATCTCACATTTGGTGGGATCGAGCATCATGTCAGGCTCTGCATTGACAGCGTGGAGACTGCTTGGGATTCTCTGTCTCCCTCTCTGTGCCCCTCCCCAGCTCTCTCCTTTTCTTTCTCAAAATAAATAAATATTAGTAGAGGAACTAGGGTTCAGAGAAAGATGTAAGAATAGAGAGTGTCTCAAATATTGCCGATTTTATAGCTTTCTCTGTAGAGAAACATCTATTTTATCAACGTTTATTTATTTTTGGGACAGAGAGAGACAGAGCATGAACGGGGGAGGGGCAGAGAGAGAGGGAGACACAGAATCGGAAACAGGCTCCAGGCTCTGAGCCATGCGCCCAGAGCCTGACGCGGGGCTCGAACTCACGGACCGCGATAGTGACCTGGCTGAAGTCGGACGCTTAACCGACTGCGCCACCCAGGCGCCCCGAGAAACATCTATTTTAAACTAATAAAACACTGTGGTGCCCGAGTGTCTCAGTTGAGCATCCAACTCTTGATTGCAGCTCAGGTCATGATCCAAGGGTTGTGGGCTAGGGCCTCATGTGGAGCCATGCTCAGCATGGAACCCGCTGGAGATTCTTTGTCTCCCTCTGTCCCTCCTGCTTGTGTGCTCTCTGTCTAAAATAAAAAAAAAATAAAAAATAATAATAAAACACTGTTTTATTCTTATACACACACCATTACTTTGATATGTGTTATCTTATTTGGATGTAAGACTATTTAAGGAATGAATATTTTAATCAATTATTATAATGTGCATAAATTCATTGAGTCAAATGAATACCCCTCAAAAAGCACAAAGTAAAAAAAAAAGATTGGAAAAAAAGTACATATTTACTATAATTTCTAAAGGCATATTTTATTAAGATATAATTTGGTCCATATATTTTAAAAGTGATATTATAATACCCTACATATTTTAAAGCCTAAGAAATTTGTGCTGAATATATTGCCAACCTAATGGAATATACAGGAAGTGTTAATTTAAATAAAAACAAATAAGACTTTGAAAAAACTTCAGTGACCGCCGAAATGACACAGACTGTGTTTTCCTCCCATTTGGTTATCTAAATATGCCTCATGTATTCTAAACTCTCTTTGAGTACAGTTTGATCCATGCTTATAATGAAACTAAGAATGCATATAAACAAACCTAATATAATTTGGTAGTTTCAATGCATAAAGTCAAGAAAATATGTATTATGTATACATATATATCTAGTTTCTATGGTGACCTGGTCACTTGGAATATAGTTTTGCATGGACAATAGTACACAGTCATCACTTTGAATTTCCTGACCTATCTTTTCTGCTTAAATGCTGCATTAGCAGATTTTCGTAGCTAATGTTTAGCATATCTTATAAATTGTATTAATGTTGTCTGTCTGGAGCTCAACAGTTACTTCAGAAAAGACTTGAAGTCTCTTTGAAAGTTTTTTTTTAGTTAAGTAAATCTTGAGATTATACAAACAAAATAAATAGGAAAGATGCAGTGTATTACACATTTGATTTAATTACCCATAGCTTTTAAATTATAAATAAAGAGAAAACTGGTATGTATAAACCTATGGATTTAAAGGCATTTTGAGGAATCCTTTAAAATTAACACAGTATTTCTATAATTAGCCTAAGGTAGTATCTTGCAGTGTCGATATAAAGTTGATAATATCAGAGAAAGAACACTGGTCCAGGCATCAGGGTCTCAATGTCAGGTCTGTTAGTGCTACTTATGTTGTGTGATGCAAGGTAATAAACTTTTGAAATTCTCAGTTACCTTATCTATAAAATTAGAAATGAAAGATAATTTTTCCTATGAATTAGGTCCAAAAGCATATATAAACTTCAAATGAAAAAATAGTAATGTATTTTTAACAGCCTTAATGATTACATGTTTTGTAATAGCAAAAATATTTTTCTTATAAGTGATAAAAATGTGGAGTCCCTAAAACAATAAAACAAACGTTTATATGTAAATGCTACAAACATTGTTAAATTTTTGTTAAACGTTTATATGTTAAAAAGCTACAAAAATTGTGTTAAGGGAAGTTGTGCAAAAAATAAGAGCTCATACACTAAGGTTCAAAGGTGTCAGGTTAAATTAAAATAGTGTAGTAAAAATGTCATTTGCTTTTTGTTGCTGTTGCTTATCTGTTATATTATACTTGGTTAAATATGCAATGTTTTTAAAAGAAAAATACAACTCTTGATTTTTTGGCAATATTAATATAGCAATAAATAGAGGCTAAAGAATGTATTATTAGTTCTTAATTGAAAAAAAAGAGAGAACTATGAGTGCACCCTTGATTGAGATACACAGTAGGATAACACAGTATCCCTAAGATCACAAAGCACTTAAGAAGATACACCTTTGTGTCAGATGTACCTTGGGTTCTCATCTGAATTTACCAAACTTGGGTGAATTCAGACAAGTTAGTTAACTTCCATAAAGATTGGTTATGTCAGATGGAAATGGGGCAGATAACATAAAATGCCCCATAAAATCAATTTGGAGGTTATAAGTAAATGTGCAAGAAGTTCTTACCATAATACCTAACTAGTAGATATTAGCTTTTCAATAATATACTATAGTTTATTGGATAGAAATAAAGGAATTCTGTTCTTGCTTCTAGAGATGTAGAAGCAAATTTGTAATATGGTCATCCTAATATTAAAAATGTCATGTGTTTCATTAAGGCTTAGTGGTTTTTGCTATGATATTTTATACAGGAGTGGATGGTGTTAAAGGAGGATCGTTTAACCTAATGTAACATGCACTATTTTTGTTTTTATTTATTTTTTTCTTTAAGCTTGGCTTCTCTCTCTATTGCCAATATGCATAATGTAATTAAAAAGCAAGGAAATATGTGAATATATTTGTGGTAGCTAGTTGTAAAGGAAGATGACAGTAACTCTAGGATTTTGAGTGATTGCTGTAGTAAAATTGGAAGTGAAATGATTATAAATTGCAATGAAGAGAATTTAGGAACAAGAATTATTTGATACTCGGACTACGTAAAAATGTCATGCATTCATTTAATCCTAAAGTTTTGTTGAAACAAGTAAATGAGAATATGGTTATAAGATTAGGGAAGAGTGATTTAAAATTTTTTTAACTTTATTTATTATTCTGCAGTGAAAGTGTTTATGGGTGCATTGTCATGGATGGCTAGGAGAAGTAAGTGAACTGAAATAGAAGTATATACCACGACCTGACATTAAGCACCAAGCATCTGTTGTCCTTATACTTTGTTATTCAAGTCTTAAAGAGTCATGTGTATGTTTGCACATGTGTGTATCTTGCATGTACACATGTATGTTTGTATATGTGTGTATGTAGAATAGAGAGTCAATTTATTAACTCCAGGAAATCAGACACTTCTTAAAGGAGAAATGAAAAGAATAGATGACATTACAATTTATCACTTAAAAGTAATCATTCTGAAAATATGACTATAGTGTGGGTTGCATTCACCATTCTTTGTATAAAAGAAGCAGAGGAGAAGTAGTAACATTGGAGATAATGAAGTATATTTGATAATAAAGTGTAAAAAAAAACAAGAGTGAAGAATTTCCAGCATGATCCATTTGACAAAATAAATTATTAATTTTCATAAGGAAAAAATTCATAAAGCAGTTAGAAAAGATAAAGTGTATAAATTAGGTATATATATATTTTTTTTTCCCAAGAGAAAGGACTTAATACATACTTGCTGGGATTCAAAGGAAAAAGAAAGATAGGTTAGAGAGATATTCCTTGCTTAGGCTACTATTTCTAAAGCCTTCTGGGGCTCCATAGGTGTCCCCAAATTGGTAAGTTATAAAAATGTCTTACTTCTTATGTAGATAGAGAAAGCAGTGAACAGATTTAGGCTGCTGTTACTAAGTGAGATTTAAGTGACATTTTAGGTAATTAAAAGGAGAGAAAAGGTGTATTATTATTTTTAAATCTTTGAAAGTTGGAACTAGAAATTCCAATTATCACTCTATGTTTATACGCAAAGTGTAGAGTTCTGTACAAACACACTGCGATCTACATTGAAACATTATTTTTATAATACAGGAAACATATCCCGTCCATTTATTTGGCAATTACTTTATTCTACTGGAATTCTGTTCATTAATATTGGCTTATAATAACTTAAATCTCTAGGTGGAGAATATGAAATCCAACTTCTAGGAAATAGTATAGTGATGGTGTTGTTAGTATTTGGCTTGTGCTTTGAAAATCAAAGGTTAAATGATCAAATGTATGCAACATTGATTTAAGGAAGTACTAATATCAGTATTGAGAACTAGATTGAACTATGTAAATTTTGTCTAGAAAGTTCAGAATACACGTGAGGTATAATATAAATGTAATACATTAACTCTCTAGCCAAACTCCAAAAGTATTCTTTCCTCCATCCCTATACAACCCAGGGATTCCAGGATTGTCCAAAAGATATTTACTTGTATCTGCATTGCTTAGCGTTATAATCTTTTTAATAAATGGTGTTGGAAAAACTAGATACCCACATGCAAAAGAATGAAATTGAATCCTTATTTTGTACTACTCACAAAAATTAGCTTGAAATGGTTTAAAGACTTAAACGTAAATCCTGATACTCTAAAACTCGCAGAGCAAAAGATAAGAAAAAACCTCCTAGATACTGGTCTTGGCAATGATTTATTTTTGGCTCTGATACTGAAAAGCACAGGTAAGAATAAATAAACATATGCGACTACATCAAACTAAAAATCTCTGCACAATAGAATTGACCATCAACAAAATGAAAAAGCAACATATAGAATGGGAGAAAATACTTTTAAACTTTATATCTAATAAGGGGTTAATATCCAAAACATATAAAGTATTCATACAGTTAATAACAAAAAAAATAAAAAAATAAAAATAAAAAATAAACTGATTTAAAAATAGGCAAAGGGCCTGAAATATACTTTCCCAAAGAAGACATACAAATGGCCAACATGTACATGAAAAAGTGCTCAATTTCACTAATTATCAGGAAAATGCAAACGAAACCACAGTGAGATACCACCTAACACCTGTTAGACTATTATCAAGAAGACAAAATAAATTTTGGTAAGGGTGTGGAAAAAAGAGAACCCTTGTACCTTACCGATGGGAAGATAAATTGGTACAGCCATTATGGAAAACAGTATGAAAGTTTTTCTTTAAAAAAATTTTTAATGTTTCTATTTTTATTTTAGAGAGAGAGAGAGAGAGAGAGAGAGAGAGAGGGAGAGAGGGAGGGAGTGCAAACAGGGGAGGGGCAGAGAGAGAGGGAGACACAGAATCTAAAGCAGGCTCCAGGCTCCAAGCTGTCAGCGCAGAGCCTGATGCGAGACTGTGAGATCATGACCTGAGCCTAAGTTCAGTGCTTAAGCAACTGAGCCACCCAGATGCCCCTAAACAAATTTATTTTTAATTATACCTCAATAGAGTTAGAAAATAAGGGTACTAAGTAAAATCTATGTGAAGAAATGAAAGAAAAATATAATTAGTTTCCTTCTTTTTGATTTTACGTATTAGATAATTTTAAGCTGATGAATAGTTTTTTTTTATTTATATATGAAATTTATTGTCAAATTGGTTTCCATACAACACCCAGTGCTCATCCCAAAAGGTGCCCTCCTCAATACCCATCACCCACCCTCTCCTCCCTCCCACCCCCCATCAACCCTCAGTTTGCTCTCAGTTCTCAACAGTCTCTTATGCTTTGGCTCTCTCCCACTCTAACCTCTTTTTTTTTTTTTGTTCCTTCCCCTCCCCCATGGGTTCCTGTCAAGTTTCTCAGGATCCACATAAGAGTGAAACCATATGGTATCTGTCTTTCTCTGTATGGCTTATTTCACTTAGCATCACACTCTCCAGTTCCATCCACGTTGCTACAAAAGGCCATATTTCATTTTTTCTCATTGCCACGTAGTATTCCATAGTGTATATAAACCACAATTTCTTTATCCATTCGATGAATAGTTTTTAAAACATCTTACTTTTGTAACTCAGTTACCTCTTACGCACCCACTAATAATATTTACTGATATAAAAGAAAAAATAAATGCGTAATATCTGAGTTCCTCTAAGATCCCATGACTTAAGCTCATGTATTAAAAAAGATTTAGGAACTTAAAATATTTCTGAACAGCAACTGCTTGCAGTGATAAGTGTTAGTGTTTTGTTTTGTTTTTTCCTTTCCACCAGATGTTGGTAGAGTTTCAAAGTAGGAAAATGCCACTTTAATTGGCTTTGTTTTTTAAAGATTTTCTTAAACAAGGTTACATTCACCATTTTTGATGTAGGGCCTGCCTCTCTCCTCACCTGTGAGCCGTGCAAGGTAGGAAAAGAGTTCCTTGGCAAGGAAAGAATGACACAGTAAAATATTTTATTGTACTGATTTATTTTTTGGAATTGAATCTAAAGAGAAAGGAAATGAATGATCTACATGACGTCACATTTGGAGATTTTCCTTTACAATAAAAATATGAAAAGATTCATTTATAACTAATCAAATTGTTTTCAACTATTCGTTTCTTGAACTAGACAGAAATTGATAATTGAAAGAGGCAAGAATATGAATGGGGGTGAATTGTGAGGAATACTTCTTTTGTAAACTTTTGTCGCTAGAGGTTTTAGGTTTTCTAGTTGTCCTGCCCTAAATTATACCATATCTTAAATAGGACTGTGTTGTGTTTCTTAACTTGTCTTGTTTCTTTATTAACTTCCACACTTAAAAAAAAATGACAATATTCATTTCTCCATTACCCATGTCTTAGTTTGAGTAAAAAAAGTTGCATCAGCCAATTATTTTTTCCTTAAGGTATTGGGTAATTTTCTTTATGAACATGCCCTATAGCCAATAACTAAATGTTCCTATCTGTAACCTTGAGAAATATTGCAATTCAGTCATAAAATTTTTCTTTTTATATATGGGAAATATAGTTTATTCCAGAGTTATAAAGTCCTAACTTTTTGTATCCTCTTTTGACCTAAATTGTAATAGTCATATTCTATATGTATGATATTAAACTCCAGAATTTTTACTTTGCTTGTGCTTAGCTGTTGTATTTTTTCTTTATAGCAAAGAATTATTTAACTATCAACATTGTTTTTTTCTTCCAAAACTGCAACATAAATAATAGTTTCTAAGTAACTTTGTACTGACCAGTTATGGCTATCAAAGCTTTATTATCAAAGCTTAATTAAAAGCAATATCTCAAAGCTATAATGTATGTGGATGGGAATAGATATAAATGCCTTTTACAAAAATTACTATGACAGAGTCACCTGTTTATATCAAACCGAATGGTTCACGGCATGGATGGTTATTAAAACCATCAGATCTAAAGACTAATATTTGCTGAATATAGGAAACATACCTTACTCAGATATATTGGTGCATAATCTAACAATCAAAAAAATAAGTCAAATTATGTGACAGTTAAAAAGATGAGAAAAAAATATGATCAAGTGTTCACATGTTTGTGTTATAAAATATTAATTATATCTACTCTTTGTGAATGACAGGGCTATGTCATTAGGTACCAGTTCTACTGAAAGATATGTCATATCTTAATGCTGCTCAAGTGGCCCAGATTAATTAAAATGCACACACATGCGTGAAAATGAGTAATTCTCCTGTAACAGCAATACAATGTTGACCTAATAATGTGTGGCTGAAATTTTTGCTTCATGTAAGAAGGCAGAAAGAAAACTTCTTTAGGGATTAGTATTTCGGGAGTATTTAGGGAGCGGCATTGTCCAAAGGAAAAGCCATAGGATTAAAACTGACTAATGCTTATTAATTCCATGACTTTGGGCAAGTGAGTTCATCTTTAAGAGACTCATCTTCACTTCTCTTTCCCTTATCTGTAAAATGGAAAAATAAAAATTGCCTTTTAGAACCAAACAATGTAAATCAGAAATGCAGAGCATGATAGCTGATATTTTAATATTGTTCAAAATTTGGTAACTGCTTTTACAGTTGCTGTTACTTCCAGTGTAACTGCAAGTACAGAGTTTGCTGTTGGTAGTGTTGGCTGTGACTCTTTTGCACTAAAGAATGATTTCTTTGTAAACTAACAAAATGGCTAAGGCACTTATAAGTTAAAACAGCCAAACATAGTTGGAGGTCCAGCCTTCAGCTCCTCTTTTAAAATGCATTGTAAAAAGTGACACAAAGTTCGTGGGATGGTTTTTATAGTTCTTTAAAGATATCTGGATCCTGAAATAAAAGTCAAGCAAAGATCTGTGCTAAAATCAGTTTTATTCTCAGAATCCATGTAGCTTTAAGTTATGTTTCAAATTATGACTAAGAGTACAGAATAAGACTATGAAAGGAATTACTCTGCTTACTCCTCAATTTCACAAAGGAACAAGATTTAGAGTTTAAGTGACTTGAACAAAGTAGTCACTCTTCAGAACCAAAGTTAGAATTAGAACCATTTCCCTCCAACAGGTTGCTTTTCTAAAGTAGCCCAGGAACCACCTAATAATGTCACATTGTTTTTCATCCACCTTGCCAGTTGACTATACATTGGTTCAGACTATTTCTACTTCATCATTCCCTAATTAAAACATAAGACAGCTATAACTACTGCATTGAATGAGAGAAGTCTACCAGTTTTTGAGGAGGTATTTTCGCTCAATATCCTGTTAACACAGTGCCCCATACTTCCCAGAGACACGGCATTCAGATACCAATGACAAGCAAAAAGATCTCTCTAAATCAATGGATCTATCAGTGTTTTCTCCATTCCCAGATTTTAAGACTCTCTTGGTTTCACCCTTCCAAAATTCTCAGTTCCAGATAATATTATAATTCATGTTATTCCACCAAATGAAAACCAAGTAAAAGTGTAATTTATGTTTCTATAAGATATTATCATTTTTTTCCAGTTGGGGTAAGGAGTATGTTGGAGAGCACTTAAATTCTAAATTAGTTATAACCTTAACTAATCAGTGCACAGATTGCTTATTAACAACAAATAATAACACTGAATTTTTAAAATAGTATTTTATGAATCACAGTTGCACTGTGAAAAATGTAGAACATACATAAATAAAATAATTACCTAAACTCTTAACCCCAAAACTAAACATTACTATTGTTTTATGGTATGTGAATTTCTCTAACTTCTTTTAATTGGAATGTGGCTCTTTGTGGATCTTGAGATAATTTTAAATGTGAAAAATTTTGCATGGACAATAGGACTCCTGTAATTTTGATATTTAGTCACATCTTCATGTTATGATTCTAAGTTCATACACTCCCTCCTTGATTTGTTTTAGCTTTTCAAAAATTATATATAGGGATGCCTGTGTGGCTCAGTTGATTAAGCCTCCGACTTCAGTCAGCTGAAGTCATGATCTCACAGTTTGTGGTTCGAGCCCTGCATTGGGCTCTGTGCTGACAGCGCAGGGCCTGGAGCCTGTTTTGAGTTTCATTTCTCCCTCTCTCTCTCTGCCCCTCCCCTGCTTGCATTCTGTCTCTCTTTGTCTCAAAAATGAATAAGCATTAAAAAAAATTAAAAAAAAATAAAAATCACATATAAATAGACATACATGATAGATGGAGATATATAAGATAGGTAGGTAGTAGATAGATAGATAGATAGATAGATAGATAGATTTTCTTCAAGTTCCTCTAAATTCTTCCCTTATGTCAACCTCAGAGGTAGGGTTTTCTGGTGTTCTCTTGTCTTGAGGACCTGTAAAATTTCATAGACCAATTATACTTTGTCCAGATTTTTCTATACCCAGTGCTTTGAATTAAAAAAAAAAAATCTAAAATTTTCCAAATCTTATAATCCAGATTTTAATGTTTCCTTCTTATTACTACTGGGTCAGAGATCAAGATTTTGTTTCATGCCCCGCTAAATTTATTTCTAATTCTTTGATCCTATCAAAATCCATAAAATTAAGAGATGTACTGAATAATTTTATTTCTAATATATATGATATTACACTTCAATAAATATCAGAATTCACTAGATTATGCTGTGGTAAGAACCATAGCATTTTGTTTCTTAAAAAACCAAGGGGTAATTCCTTGCTTAAGCTACATATCCATCATCAGTCAACTAGAAGGTCATTATTCATGTACTTATTTTCTTCACTCTGGGATCCAAGCTGACAGAGTGACCATTATTTCCTGGACAGAGGAAAAGAGAAGGAAGTGAAGCATGTGCTGACTTTTTAAGCTTCTGCCTGGAAGGGACACATATCACTTTTGTTTATGTTCAATAAGCCATATCAAGTCATGTCACCCAACTCCAAATGGATAAGAAAGATGAATTCTACCGTGTGTCTGAAGAAACGAAAGCCAAAATACCTGTGAATAGCCTCACATGTAGGTAGAGGGTATGACATATATTTTGTAATCTGTTTTTCTCATGATTTAATTAAAATATTTTACCCCAGTGTAACCATTTGCAATTATTTTAACTACCCAACAGTATTATTTTTATGAATATAAACCATAATTTAGCAGATTTCTCAGTTTTTACCTAAAGGCTCATTTACATTCTTATAAATATAAACCATGCTGCTGCTTTCTTTATTTTATACATACAACTGCACAAAATTATTTCCTCAGGCTTTATAGTTCTAGAAAAATTGCTGACACAAGTACTATTGCTTAGATCACTCTTCACAGAACCAATTCATAGTTCTACTGTCAGCATTGTTAGTTTCTTCATATCTTGTCCAAACATGAGCATCATTTTGTGTTATCTTTTGTCACTCCAATTTGTAAGGAATGTGACTTCAGTTTTTAATAGACATTTTGTTCATTACTTACAAGGTTTTCATTAGTTTTATTTTAGTAATTTGGATGTCTATATGAATTCCCCCAAGTTTAAAAACTAACTTAAACCAGAAATGAAAATAATTTATATATTCTTGACATAAAGGTAGGCATATAATAGCTAAAAGTATTAAGGAATGCAGGCACAGCAAATATATTAATTTTTAATTAAATAAAATTAATTAACAAGAGTATATTTTTGTTAAATAATAAAAAAGATTATTCTTGGGTAAAATTTACTTAAAAATTACTCTGTAAGTTTACTATTTCATCATTCCCTATAAGTCTAAGCTTATTGAAGAAACCTTATTTAGGTATTACTACCTGAGGATATATTAGGATCGGGAATACTAATGCAGAACAAAATGTTACATTTGTGTTATAACTTTTTTAGAGTTTATTTATTTATTTTGAGAGATAGGGAGAGCAGAGGAAGGGCAGAGAGAGGGAGAGAGAGAATCCCAAGCAGTCTCTGTGCTGCCAGAGCAGAGCCCAACACAGGACTTGATCTCATGGACCACTAGATTATGACCTGAGCTGAAATCAAAAGTTGGATGGCCAACTGACTAAGTCACCCAGGTGCCTCTATGTTATTATTTTTATTTATAATTCACTTATAAAGTTTTTTTTATTTTGTGTTTTCAACATTTTTTGATATTTTTAGGTGAATCTTTTTTAAACAACTTAAGAATCAATATTTCTTTTTGCCCTCACTATGGAGACCTTCTCACTCTTAATTTTTAAGTTAAACCATTTCCATTTTTTTGGCATCACTGATATTATCCTCCCATATTATTTTGTATTTTACTCTTACTTTATAGCCTTCTATTTGAGTGAATTTGGGGGAAAATCTGTTCCTTCCCCAACCTTTTTCTTATGGGCAGTTAGGGTATTTACTGTGTATTTCCTGAACTATGTTGATTCCTTTATTGTCCAATTGTGGGAATTGTTATGCAGATAATTATTTGAAACTTTAACTGAAATCCAAACTTTTTAGATTTCTTAGTCATGGAAAGGAAAGAGAATAGAAACAAAAATCACAAAAGAGTCTACAATTCCTATATATCTACAAAAGGGACTTCATTTCATGAGATATGTTTTGAATTATTTTCCATTGCATTTGTAACTTTACCTGAAAATGTCTTATCTGAATGACAGCTGCCTTCAATCTTTGAGACACTTTGTTTTTGATTCAATAAATATTTTTTAGTTTATTGTTTTTAAAGACATTGTGAAAGGTAAAAAGACATCAAAATAATGGTAAATCTGTACAATAAATTTTCCTTGAGATGCTTGAAAGCATGCAGTGACACCATGAAAATTTCTTGGCTTTATACTTTTTATAAAATTGGCTTTAAAAATTGTTCTATTTCCAGGACTATGTGGAAGTTTAAATAATTTGTAATTATCCTAAATGTTATAAAATAAACATTTATTGAGTCATTTTTATATGCACGTAACATACCAACAAATATTAGTTAGTTGATCAATAACATGCCTGCCCAAAACTCCTTACTCTATCATCAAAGCTAAAATTCACAGACCCTACTTGGAAGGATGTGTATATGTGCATGTATTGGGGTGCAAATTTATAGAAGTATTCAGGATTGGAGTTATAATGACTGTTTTCTTAAGAAGCACACATACATATGCTGAAGATAAAACTACCATAATCATCTACAACAATGATCTATATAAAAGATTTTAAACCACAATCATAATGCAGAGCATCATCAGAAGAAAAGCTGCATAGCCAAAGTGCATTTTGAGTAAGGAATCTACATAATTTTATTCTTTTTTTTTTCTAAAAATCTTGGAAAGATAACAGTGTTCTAATACATTTTGAGCCTTTGATATCACACTTGCTATTCATAAAATTTGTTGAAGAATGTTTAATTACAAAGCCCAAAAATTATGTGCCATATTTACAAAAAATATTTTAAAAAATTACTTTACATGTATAAATTCATTTTGAAATATGGTGAGCTTAACTATATGAAAATTACTGATTTACTTGCTTTTTATGATCATTATACCAAGCAGTGCTAAGTGATCATGTATCAATGTCATTTGCTATAGACTTAGCTACTTGTGTGGTAGAAACCCAGAGTTTCTTTTTTTCTGTCTCTCCATGTCTAGAAATGTTATCTATGAGAAACATGAGAAACTGCTCAAGATTTACCCAGATGTTTATACAAATTAATGATTTAAAGGAGTAAATAGATAGTAAGTGATGTTGGGTGATATTATTAAGTGGTTTCTCTTAGTTATAAACTTATTTATAGAGTTTGCAAGAAGTCCAGATAAGGCCAATAGCCTATAGGCCAGCATAATATAAAAATTACAACTAATATAGATACAGATATGTTAGTAAAAGTAATTCAGTGATTTTTGTCACAGTTAGATTCTGATATGTAAATATCTACTAAAGGAAAAAAATGAGAGGATTCATAAAATAGGTAATGAATATTATAGATACTTCCTTGTATTTAAAAACCGAAGTTGAACTTAATGTGAAAATAACTAAAGCCATTGTACTGCATTTAACTTGGTGATTTCAGTGAAGGAATATGTCATCAGGTACCCTGAAAAGGTCAGTACTCATAGTACTATTTATGAGAAAGTAAGTGTAGAAATATATTAGAGAGAGACAGTGTTTTCCTGTTTTCCCGAAATAGGAAATGAAGTGGAAACTGAATGAGTCATGAGAGTTTAAGAAAGATGTAGTAAAAATTGATCCATATCATTTCTTTATGGTTTTACAAAGTATATATGAAAGCCTTAGAAGAAATTAATATCAAGTGCATTTGAGCAAATAAAAGGAAATACTTCACACAGCATTGTGGAAATATATTGCCTTTAGAAGGTCATAGAGTCAAAAACTGTAACTGATTAATAGGACCAATGATAATATTTGTATTGGCCAACAGGAGGAAGTTGGGGCCAGCTCCATGCTAGCTTCAGGGACTTTTCTCTGAACTTCATCCAAAAGCACTTCTAGCTTGGGGGCCCTGAGTGTGCTTAATTAACTCCGTCTGACCCAGTCATATAGAGTAAAGGCATCAATCTATCAGATTGGCTCACTTTCTTCCAGGGAGTTGTAGGTGAAGGTCTTCTACCTATATTTGGATTAATGAAAACAAATTGTCTCCTCTTCCAACACACACACACACACACACACACACACACACACACACACATGCATGCACACCATAGAAGAAAACATGGTGTGGTAAACTCAGCACTTTGATGAGTTCATAATATTTCCTGTCCTGAATCTATGGACATAATGTAGTATAATAGGCAAAATATACAAGTAAGAGTCAGAAAATCTGTAGTAAAAAATGGTGTCTTCTTTTACTGACTGTGTGACTTCAGGCAAACCATAGACAACAGGCTTCTTAGGCTTATTTTTCCCCATGAAAATAAAGGAAACAATCATAATAAAACTCCGAGGGATATAAATCCTAAGTCATTAATAAAAAATTTAAATTACATTTTTGTTGAAAATCTATTCACAATTGGAGAATTCTCTACAATATATGAGGAGAAAATAAAGCTTATTTTGGACCTTCCTGTATTTTTTTCTTTTTATGAGTCTTCACTCTTTGTAAATACTAATTCTGTTCGCCAGATGCCAGAGTCTGTACCACTTCCTGGCCGACCAGTATATATGCCCATTTATTGCACATTATTTTATTTGAGCCCATTCAAGAAAACTACTACCTTAGTTAATAAAATGAAGGTAAGTAAATGAAGGTTAATGATGGGAAAATTACCTACAAAGGAGGATGTTTGACTTGGTCTCATTGTCTCTTTTCCAAGGTTCACTGTCTCCTTACATGTTTTTCACCAAGATAGCTTCAGGATTGCTTGCTCCAGCGATGAATCATTGGTAACTAAATTTTGGGAACTTGATTTTATTTATTTATTTATTTATTTATTTATTTACTTACTTACTTACTTACTTACTTACTTACATACTTACTTTTGGTAAAGACGGTTAAAACAGGCAGCAAAAAAACTGAGCCTTCTCCCATAATATCAGTGGAGCAGCTGCTCAGTAAGATACATTTTCCCAACCATCCTCCCCTCCCCTTCTCCTGTGATCTCTAGGCATCCAAGTAGAGTGATGTGATAGAAAAATCCTAACACGGAAAAATCCTGGTCTCTAAATCACTATGTAAAGGAAACCTGCCTGCCAACTATAACACTTACATTGAACTGCTTTAAGAATTAGAAATAAGCTTTTATTGTGTTAAACCACTGAAATTGTGGGATTTATTTTTTAAACCTACAAATATTACTCAAGCCAATCCCCAGTTATACAGACTAAATAAATTTAGACCATGCACGCAGACATTTGTAAGTGCTGGGAATAACAGAAAAAGTGAGTTTGAGATAGACCTTGGTACTCTGAACTCCTGCAATTGCACTTTATTCAAGGTTGCAGACATTGCTTTTGGATCTCATCTCTTTGGTCTGCTTCCATACGTAGGATACTATCTTAGCACTTTTCATTCAGAAGCCAGACATCTTCCCTCTGAAAGACAAATGCAGGAAAGTAAAGTCCAAAGAGGAAAAGAGGAAGGGGTATTTTTTAAAAATCTACCAATGTAAAGAGGCTTACCTTATGCTTGTTTTCATCTTCTAATTATCAGCCACTTCTCAATGTGAGTGAAAGGGGTGATGACACCCCTTTGAAGAAGATTCAGTTTACTCACAAAGTTATGTTCTAATCCAAGGATGATGATAAAATAATTACTATCTCAACATTTTTAGAAACTACAATATTCAAACTAGAAAAATATTTATAATATATGTTATCAGGAATATAATTGCTTTACAACTCATTTTCCTATTTTCCTTCTGTCTTCTGATCAATAAGACAAAGATCAGAAAGCCACGCTTTTTTTGGTAAAAAAAAGTCAGATAGTAAATATTTTGGACTTTGCTGAACATATAGCCTATGTTGTAAATACTCAACCTTTGCACTGGAACATGAACATACCATAGACAATACATAAATGAGTGTGGCTTTGTTCTAATAAAAAACAGGCAGTGGGCTGCATTTGGTCTGCAATCATACTTTACCAGTCTCTGATTTAAGAGACTAATTTATTAATTGTTCTATTTTTAGTTCCTTTTCTTTTCCAAACTGATCACAGTTTGATTTCAAATAACTCTCTTATCTGTAAGGAATGTGGTAAAGTGGGCTTTGTGGATCCCAATTAGAAACTCAGCTTTTCCCCTATCAAATTCTGATTCAGTTACAAAAAATTAAGGTAGTAGATAGTGACTTAAACATTATTCTGTTGCCAATATATTGATATTTGAATATGTGTCTTGGATATTTCCAAGTTGAATTTTTATGAACCCTAGAACTAGATCAATTTGCCTGCTCAGTTAGGGAAGGTAATGGGCCATTACAAGCTTCACTATGGAGGAAGACCTCTGTATAACAAAGTTTGGAGGAGTGGTGCAGAACAGAGTATACTTGCTTGTGTGTAAGCTCAGTCCTAATATTAAGGAAAGAGAAATGGGTGAATACAAATCTCTAGTCTTTTGTTAGTTTGTTTCCTTGTAAGTCCATTATTCTAGTTAAACCATTTTGGTCTAGTATGTTTTTGTCCAAGGGTGAGAAGGCATGATGGAAGGGTTGGGTGGGGCAGAAGAGTTCGGCCATCACTCAGGATAGTGTGTTCCCACGAATTAAAGAAATTCATCCAGTTGAAAACAAGACACAGACATAAATACCAATTGTACTGCACAATACAGTTGCCATAAATTACCAAAATCAAAGTTAAAGAGATTCATACTCTGAAGTCTCATGTTTAATGTCACAGGACCTAGCTTGAACCAGACATTTTGCTTCCTCAAATGCTACTTCATGTGTGTTTTTTTTTTCCTGTATCTTGACCCAATGTACCAGATATTGCAGGTGGCATCTTCATATAGTACCAAAAAAAAAAAAAATGCTTTTAGACCATGTTATCTGTATCTAGTTCTCCAAGAAAAGTTTTTTGCACCTCATTACATCCCCAGCAGAATTAATTGCTTCCTTCCCTAGTGTTTCATTAAGCTCTGCTGAAAATGCCAGAAGACAACTTTTAATAAAGTATTATGATTAATTATACATATTTGTTTTTCCTTACCTAGTTGACCATGATTAACATGCTGTATTCCTACCATGTGCATCATGGTCAGTCAGGAAAAGCAAATATGTAAAATTATCCATAATACCATACATGGATGAATATTAATATATGCTTATAAATATATAATATAGGACTATAATGTATATTATAAATATGTTATTAAGTGTAATGGTGATAAGTAATTATCTTTAAGGAAGAATGAAAAGTATTGAAATTCCAGTGTCATGAAAGTCTATGTGTGACTGGGGTTTGGGTATTGCAGGAGATATTTAAGAGCTTCCCCATATCTCTCAAATTATGTCTTCCTGATTACCACTCTATGGATAAAATATAGGTTACAAATTTTGTGTAGTTTTAAAATAGGAGGCACAATTCAGGAAGATTGTTGAAGAGAGTAAACTGACAGGATTATATAGGTATGTAAAGGATGAATGATCATGAATTTTTCTTATATGAGGTATTAAACAATGTTTGATCTTCTAAAGAATTTTTAATTTATTAGATAATTCACCAAATTTCTAATTTTTGAAATAATACTTCTTTTAAACAATATGTAACTTAATGATTTAAGATTTTTTAAAATATTTCACATCACCTACTAATAATAGTTATTTTCTCTTTATTTCAATCTTCATATATGTTTATATATAACTGATGTTTGAACGAAAAAATATTGCACAAAGAAAAACACAAACTAGGGTTTTGAAGAATTTTCCATATTTTGTCACTATTGAAAAACTGTTGAGAGAATAATGGCTGTGTGATATTTACCAAGGAAAGTAAATAGTTTTTACTCCACATATAGTATGTACCAGACCCCATGCATGTAATTTCATTGAATGACATTACAAGTCTTATTTAACAAACAAACACTGGAGGTACTAAATGTTGCAAAGAGGAGATGTGGAAGAAGTCAACTCTATTTAAAAAAAAAAATAGACATTACAGTGGTAATGTCAATATTATGTTTAAAAACATAAAAGTGATAATTAGATATAAATTAAAAAATTGTGTTCAACCAGTAGTTGTTGAGCTCTTTGTCTGTACCAGACTGGACTTTAAGAGTCTAAAACATATACAGTTTAAAATTAGAATAAAAATTCACTCTGACAAAAGTATTCTCTTAGGAATTTAAATCTGTTAGCTTTTGTTATAAACATATTTTTCTTATAAAATTTAAATAAATTTCAGCTCTATTTGTATATTCCCATTCAGGAAGTTTTACCTGAGAATCAGTCCTGGGGGGAAAAAAAAATAGATCAGTTTTAAACAGAAGAGATAAGCTGAAAGATCAGATAGCTTTGTTGGATTATACTTCACAGCTTTTCTTTTTGTCTCTTACATCCCATTAATATCTTTATTTTGATTGACTATATTGGATACTTGCAGTGTTTTTCATATCTTTTAAAAAATTATTGTGATCTTGGGGCCCCTGGGTGGCTTAGTTGGTTAAGTGTCCGAAATCGGCTTAGGTCATGATCTGATGGCTTCTGAGTTCAAGCCCCATATCAGGCTCCATGCTGACTGTATAAGCTGCTTGGGATTCTAGCTGTTTGCTCTCTTTCTGCCCACCACCCCCTGCCCCTCCGCTCATGCTTTAGTGACCCTGTTTCAAAAAAAAAAAAAAATACTATTTCCTAGTATAAAATCAGGTCTATCAGAATTTCTTGGTATGTAAACATCAAAAAACATAATTTTTGAAAATAAATACTTTTAGGATTGTGAAATCAATATGGAAAAGTCTAATAAAACAGTTTCATTCATACTCTAGTTTGTGTAATTAGTAATGCAGATTTTTAGTTGTTTCCCCAAAGCAGGTCACATAATGTCTTTCTCTCATCAAATGTTATCAATACCTTCTATTTTAACCCAGTACTATTTCTGTCAGATTCATTTTAAATAAACATGTAATTACTGAGAAAATTGTGTACAACTTTTTAATACTCTATATGTCTATAGCATATATATGTATATACACGTGCTTCAGATCACTAGGGACAAATACACAATAAGCAGATCTGAAAAGACACGGAGTGTTATGTAAACTTTGTTAGGCGCTTTTGAGGTTTTGCTTAATTGTTACTTATTTAAAAAAATCTACAGGATTCCTGGATGGCTCCGTTGGTTGAGTGTCCAACTTTTGATTTGGGTTCAGGTTATGATCCCAGGGTCATGGGATCGAGTCCCATATTGGTCTCTGTGCTGAGCATGGAGCCTACGTAAGATTCTCTCTCCCTCTCCCTCTCTGTCTCTCTCTCTCTCTCTACCTTCCTCCCTCTCTCTCCCTCTGTCTCCCCCTCTGTCCCTCTCTGTCCCTCTGTCTCCCTCTCTCTATCTCTACCTCTTGCGCTCTCTCTCAAAAAAAAAAAAAAAATCCACAGCATCTCCTATTGTATGAGATTGAAAAACAGCACTCACAGGTAAAGAGTGGTACTGTGCGCCTAGGTTAAGGTGCAGAATGTGGGTTCTCTCTCTTTCTTTAAAAGGTGTTCTTTATGCTTTTGGCCATATAACATTCCTTTTAAACCTAATCTTATTTTGTTATTGGACTACCTTGTTAGATAGAGCTGGAATCATTTACCTTCTTTTTGTTTACTCTGTCAATCTTATCTACCAAGACATGAAGAACATCTGTGATTCTTAGAAGGCGCTTGCATACTACATTCCTGAGCATAAACACCTGAGCAAGAACAATTACCTGTTTCAGATTTATGAACAAAACTGTAAGTGCAATGTCAGCCCTCATTTTTACTAATAGTCATTAGAAGATAAAGAGGTAACTCTGAGGACTGTGAAAAATAGGTAATATGGCGATTATGTAATCTAAATATGAGTTTTGCACATTAACTTAAATTGTACTGAGATGCTCCACTTAAAGTGTCAGTGGACATCAGGAGGTCAGAGAAAGTTTACAAAACATCTTTAAAAATATATATATATATTTTAAATTACTCTAGGATTCCAAAGAAGTTGCAGGTACTAAGAAAGGAGGAATGAGAAGGGGTTACTATAATCCCTCCATGTTCAGAACCCACAAAGCTCTTTATAAATCATTAGGCTTTGTCTTTAAAAATTGTATGAACTTGTTTTGGGGGTCCTTTAAATGTTAAATTGTGATTTTAAATAGATAGTTTTGTAGATGTGATATATTTGATAATCCTTTCTGATTAATATCAATATTCTAAAATACCAATGTGAATTCAAAAAAGCCCCAGCTTTTTCATTGAGACATATTATTGAGTAGATAAGTATGATAACATTTTTAAATTATACAACCATATGGATCAAATAAATTGTTTTTCTGAAATATTTTCTTTGAATTATCTTATTCTTGCATAAAGTACTTTTTAATCTAATATTTTTAATCAGTGTATAACTAAAAAACTCTGAAAATAGCTCTTGGGGAATTACTTTTTAAGTCTTTCTTGGTTTTTGGCCTGTGACACATTCAAACAATGATGTCTATGAATAGTGATGTCTGTGTCATTGGATCTTGTGCTAGATATTTGTGTTAGCATGGGGTCTGCCAGCCTATAGCCTCTTCTAAATGATCTTCACCCAACTCACTCACAGGCCCTAATGGAAAAGGACCCGTGGCCACCTCATTGTAACAGTGCTTCTGGAGTGGGAGTGGGCACCTGACCAAAGAACAGCCAATCAGTATATCAGCCAGCCCGTATGATCTGATCTGTCAAAATTGCCTAAGCCAATCAGACATCGTCTCTCAGAAATGTAAATTAAGAAGTTAGGTGTGGCAATTTATGGTGAAAGTTGTTATAAGTACTCGTAGAAAACTAAAGTTTTGAAAGAATGTAAGCTACAATTATGAAGAGGCAAAAGCTGTGGGTAAACCAAAGCTATAAATTAAACACATGCCCTCACAAAGTGGAGGAAGACAAGGGATTTGTAGTGCAAGGGAAAGAAGTATAGGAAGTAGTGGGGGCCTTTTCACATCAGAGTGAAAAGCTTGTAGCTCTGTTCTACTGTTACTGCCCTCCTTGAGGCTGGGATGTTTGGCTTCTTACAATACATCTGAAATTGTGTTCTTCACAAGCACATGAACTTAATTAGATAAATGACAAGGTAGAGTTTTTTGTTGTTGTTGTTTTTATTCTCAAGTTAGTTAACGTACAGTGTAGTCTTGGCTTCATCAGTGAAACCCAGTGATTCATAACTTACATATAACACCCAGTGCTCATCCCAATAAGTGCTCTCCTTAATGCCCATCACCCATTTAACCCATTCCCCAACCCCCGTACCCCCATCAACTCTCAGTTTTTTCTCTGTATTTAAGAATTTTTTTTTAATTTTTTTTCAACGTTTTTTATTTATTTTTGGGACAGAGAGAGACAGAGCATGAACGGGGGAGGGGCAGAGAGAGAGGGAGACACAGAATCGGAAACAGGCTCCAGGCTCCGAGCCATCAGCCCAGAGCCTGACGCGGGGCTCGAACTCACGGACCGCGAGATCGTGACCTGGCTGAAGTCGGACGCCTAACTGACTGCGCCACCCAGGCTCCCCAAGAATCTCTTATGGTTTGCCTCCCTGTCTGATTTTATCTTATTTTTCCTACCCTTCCCCATGATCATCTCATACATTTCTCAAATTCAATATATGAGTGAAATCATGTGATTGTCTGTCTTACTCTGACTTACTTCACTTAGCATAAAACCCTCCAGCTCCATCCACATTGTTGCTATTCCATTGTGTGTGTGTGTGTGTGTGTGTGTGTGTGTGTGTGTGTGTACACACATAGCGTCTTCTTTATCCATTCATCAGTCAGTGGGCATTTGGGCTCTTTCCATAATTCGGCTATTATTGATAGCACTGCAGTAAACATAGGGGTGCATGTGCCCCTTTGAAACAGCACTCCTGTGTGCCTTGGATAAATTCCTAGTAGTACAATGGCTGGGTCATAGGGTAATTCTATTTTTAATTTTTTGAGGAACCTCCACACTGTTTTCCAGAGTGGCTGCACCAGTTTGCTTCCCACCAACAGTGCAAAAGGGTTGCCCTTTCTCACATTCTTGGCAACATTTCTTGTTTCCTGAATTGTTAGTTTTAGCCATTTATTTGACCGGTATGAGGTAGTATCTCATTGTCGTTTTGATTTGTATTTCCCTGATGATGAGTGATGTTGAGCATCTTTTCATGTATCTGTTTGCCGTCTGGATGTCTTCTTTGAAAAAGTGTCTATTCATGTCTTCTGCCCATTTCTTCACTGGGTTATTTGGTTTTTGGGTGTTGAATTTGTAAGTTATTTATAGATTTTTGATACTAACCCTTTATCCAATATGTAGTTTCCAAATATCTTTTCCCATTCTGTTAGTTGCTTTTAGTTTTGTTTATTATTTCCTTTGCTGTGCAGAGGCTTTTTATCTCAATGAGGTCCCAATAGTTCATTTTTGCTTTTATTTCCCTTGCCTTCAGAGTCAAGTAAGAAGTTGCTGTGGCCAAGGTCAAAGGGGTTGCTGCCTGTTTTCTCCTGTAGGATTTAAAAAAAAATTTTTTTAATGTTTTTATTTATTTTTGAAGGAGAGAGAGAGACAGAGCATGAGTGGGGGAGGAGCAGAGAGAGAGGGAGACACAGAATTCGAAGCAGGCTCCAGGTTCTAAGCTGTCAGCACAGAGCCCAACGCGGGGCTTGAACCCATAAACTGTAAGATCATGACCTGAGCCAAAGCCAGACGCTCAACCGGCTGAGCCACCCAGGCGCCCTAACTCTCCTGTAGGATTTTAATGGTTCCTTGTCTCATATTTAAGTCTTTCATCTGTTTTGAATTTATTTTTGTGTATGGTGTAAGAAAGTGGTCCAGTTTCATTCTTCTGCATGGTATAGATTTGTTTTAAAGTATAGGATAAACAAAACCAAACCTTTGATTATCTTTAGAAAAATGAAGTAAAATGGCAAAATTCTTTTTTAAGAATTTTGTAAGTTTCAGCAAACAGAAATATTAGTATAGCAAAAACAGTAAATTTTGGGGCCAACCACAAATATTCCACTTAATAGCTGTGGGATCTTTAGTGAGTTACTTAACCCTGTTGTATCTGTTTCAACATCTACAAAATGGAGATAAAATTCATACCTATCAAAGAGAATTTTAATATGATGAATGTGTTATTACATCTAAAATTCTTAGAGGAGTGCCTGAGGCATATAAGATCTCAGTGACTTAATTTTATTTATTATTATGTTATCATAATCACATGCTAAAGTACATGTCATTTGTTCATTTAACCACCAACACTGTCCTAATCCTTTTGTGTCAGAAAATGATGCTCGTTAATAATAATAGCATAGACACTAATAATGAATGTTTGCTTCTATAGGAATTTATTCACATAAAATTAGTTTATATGGTTTATTTGAATGAAAACAGAGCCAAGATACAAATTCTTTGTCTTTATAGTAGAGTTGACCATGGGGATAATGTTTATAACTCTCTTTTAGAGAGGAAGTAACTATTGGCTGTAATTCAAGTCATGAACAGATACACTGAGTAAAGGAACTGCAGAGTATTAACTTACAGCCATTTCATTCAATGGAAGACATGGAGTAAAAGGGAACATTTCTACTTAGTGTGAGGCTTTGAACTACTTTGGACATGCTTTGCTTTCTTTAGTTAATTATAGTTAGCAAAACCACTGGAAGGAAACCATATTGGTGGTGAATGACAACTGTTGATAAACATCCTCTTCGTTTGTAGCAGAATCAGAAAGGAGGCATCCCTAACCATCTATTGGAGGGTTCATCAATTGCGAGACATTTAAATAAATTGCTTGGCACAGTAGCTAATTTTAGGTTAAAACTCTGGCAAATAAATTTATCATAAAGTAAACAGATAAATTATAGCATATTCAATCTTGAGTGTATTTTTATTTTTTTAAATTTTTTTTTCTCAACGTTTTTATTTATTTTTGGGACAGAGAGAGACAGAGCATGAACGGGGGAGGGGCAGAGAGAGAGGGAGATACAGAATCAGAAACAGGCTCCAGGCTCCGAGCCATCAGCCCAGAGCCTGATGCGGGGCTCGAACTCACGGACCGCTTGATCGTGACCTGGCTGAAGTCGGACGCTTAACCGACTGCGCCACGCAGGCGCCCCTTGAGTGTATTTTTAAATGGTTATAGCAATGAACGTGTTCCAGGAAAGGTTTCCATTTCCGCTGTTGCTTGATTTTTACACTCCTATTGGTTAAATTAATCTTCAAATTATTGATTACCATGTAACATTGTGAATTGGTCTTCTATAGCGTGAATCTAACTAGTATGTTTGTTTTATCATTAATCTTGTTGGTCATTATATCATTTACTGTTCATTATAGCAAGAGATAAATTGCACAAATGCTTAATATTGTTAGTTCAGCTTGGCTGCTTTCTTTAGTGACACTAATTCTACAGAGCAGTTGGGCAAAATCAATGTCTTATGCACCATTTATATTAAATTATGCTTGTTATATGATTGAATCAACACTACATAGAGTTTTCTCAAGTTAATTGATCAACTCCTACAAAACAAATTAATATGATACATCAAACTTATGGAGTTGTCGTCCAGAAAGAATATAATAAACATCAGTGCTGAAAGAAAACCACTATTCCTCTTAGAATACTGAACTCCTCAACCCAAATGAAATGGCTAGCTAAAAGTATTAGCAGAGAGCATGCAAATGTAGATTTAATGGGAGATATTCCTTCTTTTCTGAAAAGAGGTCATGTATATATGTGAAGTGGTATAAGTGCACTTTTTAAAACATTTCAGTGTTGTTTGCTCCCCTCCAGTTACCTGACCCTACCCAGTTAACAAAAGACAAAATTTGAAAAATCACTTAGAAGTTTTTTTTTCCTTTACTAGTTCAAATGGCTATAATAGGAGCCATCTCCTTAAAGTTGATCTTAGCAAATATTCTATGAGCGGCTTTCTGTTTTGGCAAATTAACTCAATTTTAATATTGTTATAAAATACATTTCAATTTCATGAGAACACAATGTCAAATTTATCCTACTGTGTTTGAATATTACTAGGTTTTAAAATCATTAACACAAATTCATTAGAGTGTTGTGTGGATTAAAGGTGAGTGTAAGAAAATTAAAATATAAATTATTAAATCAGTTTTTTCAGATAATCTAATTCTTGTGTTTTTTTTGTA
>NW_024412377.1:73408204-73422798 GCF_014898765.1 Herpailurus yagouaroundi
ACACACACACACATGTATATATATATATGCACATGTATATATATACACGTGTGTATATATATGTGCATATATATATACACGTGTATATATATATATACACATGCACACACATATATATATGTGTGTGTGTATATTTATATATATATATAAACTTTTGCCTCATATAGGCAGGTATTATATAAGTAAATGTAAGAAAGAATATGTAATTCCTCTGTGTCTATATGTGAATTAAAGAAAAAGATTAATTTTACATAAAATATTTTACTTTAACATAATATTAAGTTTAATCATCTGGGTGCGTTTAAAATAACTAGTAAATAAGAGAAGAAATGAAAATATCTAACATAAATAATCAGTGGCATCCAGCTAACTACCTGGTACTTCACTAAGGAGAAATGAGTGTAAAACTGGAAGAAAACACATGTTGGTCTACATTAACTTGGTTTTGTAAAGAGGATGGAAAGATGAATACCTTTGAATAATATTCTGTTTATCTATGTTTAAAGATATAGTGGCTTGACACTATATATTAATTTAGAAAAGTTAGAGTATGGGTCTCCCTTTCAGTTCTTTCCTCCACTCAATGGCATGCCATTTCATTTCTCTGTCAAAGTACTCCTTTAGTGTTTAGATGTAATCCTTAGGAAAGGAGGATCTTGATTGTGGTGGCATCACAATTCCAGACACCAAGTGACATTACAGAGCTGTAGTGATCAAAACAACATGGTACTGACCAGAACTAGGAACATAGATCAATGGAACAGAATAGAAAGCTCCAAAATAAACCCAAACTTAAAAGATCAGTTCATCTTTGACAAAGCAGTAAAGAATATCCAATGGGAAAAAGACAGTCTCTTCAACACATGGTGTTAGGAAAACTAGTCAACTATATGCAAACGAAAGAAACTGGACCATTTTCTTTCACCACACATAAAAATAAACTCAACATAGATTAAAGAAATAAATGTGAGACCTGAAACCATAAAAATCCTAGAAGAGAACATAGGCACTAATTTCTCTGACGTTGGCAGTAGTAACATTTTTCTTGATATGTCTCCTGAGGCAAGGGAAATAAAAACAAAAATAAACTGTTGGGACTACATCAAAATAAAAAGTTTCTGCACAGCAAAGGAAACAATCAACAAAACTAAAAAGCAATCTACTGAGTGGGAAAATATATTTGCAAATGACATATTTGATAAAGAGTATCCAAAACATATAGAACTGATACAAGTCAACACTCCCAAATCAAGTTATCCATTTAAAAAATGGGCAGAAGACATAAACAGACATTTCTCCAAAGAAGACATCCAGATGACCAAAAGACACATGAAAGATGCTCAGGGGCACCTGGTGGCTCAGTCGGTTAAGCATCCAACTATTGATTTCAGCTCAGGTTATGATCTCATGGTTTGTGAGATGGAGCCCTATGTTGGGCTGCACACTGACAGCACCAAGCCTGACCTCTCTCCCTCTCTCTCTGCCCCTCTCTTTCTCTCTCTCTCTCTCTCTCTCTCAAAATAAATAAACTCAAAAAATAAAGATGCTCAACATCACTCATCATCAGGCAAATTCAAATCAAAACGACATTGAGAGATCACCTCACTCATGTCAGTACGGCTAAAATCCTCAACACAAAAACAACAGGTGTTGGCAAGAATGTGGATAAAAAGGTACCCTGGTGTAATGTTGGTAAGAATGCAAACTGTTGCAGCCACTCTGGAAAATATAATTGATGTTCCTGAAAAAGTTAAAAATAGAATAAATACCCTAAGATCCAATAATTGCACTACTGGGTATTTACCCCCAAAATGCAAACACACTGATTCAAAGGAATACATGTACCCTGATGTTTATTGCAGCATTACTTGCAATAGCCAAATTGTGGCAGCAGCCCAAGTGTCTATTGATAGATGAATGGTTATAGAAGGCATGGAGATATACATAATATATAATATATATATATATCATATTATATATATAAATATATATATAATATATGGAATATTATTCAGTCATAAAAAATGAAATCTTGCCATTTGCAACAATATGGATGGGGCTAGTGTAATGCTAATGAAATAAGTCAGTCAGAAAAAGAGAAATACCATATGATTTCAGTCATATGTGGAATTTATGAAGCAAATCAAATGAGCAAAGGGAAAAAAAAGAGAGAGAGAGAGATAGAGAGAGAGACAAACCAAGAAACAGACTCAGCTATGTAGAAGAAACTGGTTACCAGAGAGGAGGTAGGTAGGGTAGGTGGGTGAAATAGGTGGTGGGGTTTAAAAAATACAATTATCATAATGACCTCTGAATAACGTATGGAATTGTTGGATCACTCTATTGTACACCTGAAAGTAATATAGTATGTATGTTAACAATACTGAAATTTAAAAATGTAAAAAAAAAGTATTCATATAACAAAAACTGCAATAGGTATAAGAAAAAAAAAAAAGAATTGACCGAAATACCTCTGTAACTGTAAAATTAGTAACTGATAATTGAAGATGTAAATTAGAATGCTGCCATCACTGTAAAAACCGTAATGCTAAATAAATGGTACCCGCATACTATTTTAGTATAAAATATTGATATTCCTATTTATATGGTAATATTTTGGCTTGGAATTTCATAGACTGTTTACTCTTATTCCTCATAAAAGCTTATTGCAGAAAGTTGAGATACCATAACATTTTCCTTTTATAGTGTCTGTACCCAGTTGTACCTGATTCATAGACATTGTAGGGTGATAGAATAAATTAGATCACTTAGGACCCAAATATATTTTATTCCTGTAATTTTTTGATTGTTATAAGTTAAATAAATTTCCTATAAATGGCATTTTCTTTCTTTTAGCATAGTTTCATTCTGAAGCAAGGATTAATTACATGGTAGATATCCAGTCTTTGTGTGTGTCTTTACAAAATTAAAATGAGAAAAAAACATGGTCTTTTTTTTTAATGTTTATTATTTTTGAGAGAGAGAGAGAGGGAGAGAGAGAGTGGCGGAGAGGCAGAGAGAGGGAGACCCAGAATCCAAAGCAGGCTCCAGGCTCTGAGCTGTCAGCACAGATCCTGATGTGGGGCCCAAATCCTTGAACCATGAAATCATGACCTGAGCCAAAGTCATATGCTTAACTGACTAAGCCACCCAGGAGCCCCTTGAATGGCCTTTTTTTTCCCTTAAATTTTTGTCTGGATATTTTATAACACATAGACACAATGATAAGAGACAGCATTTCGTGTATACTGGCATGTGCCTTTATTATAGATTAGTAATTTAGGGTTTTGTTTTAGGATATAAGTTGCAAAATCTGAAAAAATATGGGCTTGAACATTTAATGTATTTTTTTTTCCTTGTGCGAAATTTGGTAAAACATAGCTGGAACTGGTGAGGACTCCATAATACCATCAGGAATCTAGGATCCTTTGAAATTTTAATCACTTATTTCTTACTTGTGAAAAATTGACTCGTAGTTCCAAGAATGTTTCCCACGTCTTGCCATTAAGTCAGTTTTCCTGACTAGAAGAGCAGAGAATAAACATTACACACCATGGTTTCAACCATGCTCCATTCCTTCACTGATTCATTTTAAGGAGATCTCACCAAAGGTACAATCAACAACTTCCCTTTATATCCTATTAACTAGAATTGTGTAATATGAGTACTACAATCTACAAGGGAAATTGTAAAATGCAGGCTTATTCTCCTTGATGAGATTAGGATGATTTTCGTAGGTGAGAAGGAAAAAAAATGGATATTGGTTATGGAAATTTCAGTCTTTGCCTTGGTCTGTGCTACAAATTTACAGAATAACTTTATTATTAATATTACTATATTTGAATCATTTTCAGAGCCTACTCTGTCCAGAAGCTAGGTAACATCTGAGAGATGGCCTCTGCATAGAAGTGTTTTATTTGAGTAAAATCAATATGAATATTAAGGTTAGGCAGCGGATTTTGATTCCTTATTTCCTCTCTTACCCAGATGTGTGAACTTAGGCAAATACCCTGATTGAAATTGCGTCAGTAACTATATACTGTTGTTGAGTGAATTAAATAATCTATATAATGAATATGGCATATATTGGTAGTCAATAATTGTAATTTTCCTCCTCTCACCTATCTGATGTTCTTTTTTGAATAGGACATTAAAATCTTTCCTTCTATAAATCAATAAAATTTTCAAAAATTCCATGAATGTCAAATCCTTACTACTTCAGTGCCGTTATCATTATCATAACAATTTTCATCATTATTAATAAACTAAATTTGAATATAGGACTCAGAACTGTAAGCATTTCAGTTTGCTCATTTAGGAAGACATTTTAACTGGCAGAATCTTTTGAACTCAAAATTAATTTGCAAGATATTTTATTGCATATTTTTTTTTTCCCTGCGACTACTGCAGTCTTCTTGGTTCCATATTATAGGCAGTTCCTCTTTGTCATTACTGGGTTTGTTTGTTCTTGACATTACTGTTTGGTCCTTTTTGAAATTTACATATCAGATCTCAACCAATACAGCTATTATTATTAATATGTAGATCTTACGGTAACTTACTTAGGAAGAATATTACTTTAAAAAGTATAAAAAACTAGACATATATGCCTAGTGACTTAATTTTAAGCTGCTCATACATTTCTGACTTTTTGATATATTATGTGTTTAAGTTTTCAAATATTTAATCTTTAAAAATAATTTTCTATCATTATATTTAAAATTTAGAGGAACGATTAGAGTTTTTCCAGCTTCTTAACAAAATAACATTAAAATATGAAAGTGTGTTCCATTTTAAACTGAAAAGTAAGACAAATAAAAAAAAAGTGGGTGTATCTTTTCATCTCAAAACAAACTAGGAAGGTTTTATAATTTATAATAAATAATGGATATGAATGCATTTTTCCAGTAGAAAAACATTTTATTAAAATTAAATGTAAAAACATCAAAATATCACTCAGAAAATCAATTATTATAAAATTAAGAGATTATTCAATAAACATAAAAATATTGAACACACAAGACATAAATGCTTGCCTATTTCTTGAATATATCATTTGATGCTCAACCTAGTAGGACAAAGGAGAAAGTATTCTGAAATAATCATGAAATATATATGTTTGTATTTTGGGCTTTTCCCACCCAAGTCTCCCAAGACTCTATGAAGTAATTGTTTCAGCCTCACTTAACTCAAGTCTGCTTCTCTGTGATCCTTCATAAACCCTCTGGTTTAGATGGCTTCATCAGCTTACCATGCAAATCTTCATCTTAGAGATTTTTTTTTTTGAGCCCTTCTTACTTTCCCAGCCCAATTTCAAGAACTACCTTAAATACAGTCCTTTAGTGGAAGCCTCCCTGAATGCCTCAGTCTTTGGGTATAACTTCCTCAATCTTCATAGACTTTGCTACCTTATAATATTTATCATCTGGTGTCTGTCCCTTCTTTGCAACTAAATAATGAACTCCTTACCGGCAGAAGTAATTTTGAATACTCAAAGAATGGCACATGATTTATGCATACTTATTTTTCCTGATGACATAAAGAGCAGTTTCAGCAAAAAACAAAACTATGAGCTAACTCTACAAGGGATAAGCAAAACTTCAGAGGATAGATAATATTTAAATGGTTGATGAAAAATAAAAGGAAGAAAAAATCCTGATGTTTGAATCAACATTGCTTCAAAGATGATTCATATAAGGAAGACAGAACATAAATACATTAACTCTAGCCATTCATGAAAACAAAGACTCCTTCAGATTCTTTGAACTCATAACAAATGAAATCAGACTTAGAGTCCAAAAGAAGGACCAGGCTCCATATCTGCGTAGTTTAGTTTACTTGAAAGATGCTCTGTGAGATTGTATTTGCTGTAGGCAGATAAGATGATTCCTTTTCACATGGAAGACCAGCATGCTGGAACATTGTTTTGTCACAACATATAAAACAGGAAACTTATTGGCTATGTAAATTCACATTAGTATGTTTTTACCCCAGATGGATTGAATTAGCTGAAAGTAATAAGCAAATCTGCTACATCATCAGAAGCTTTCCGATCTTTTTTATTTAACCATAGCGAGGTGTCCAGCATCTCGGCAAGTGTAGCTGGAATGTTTGTCATATTAAAAAAAAGAAAGAAAAAAGAAAAGAAAAAAAAGGTAATCATTTAATAAAAATGTCCACTCAAACAATTGAAACAGAAAACTATCTATAGAATTCCTGTGTCAAACTCCCTTTATTCTTTTTTCCCTAATATTCAAAAAGGAAATAATAGGTGACAATGGTGTGTTTTTCCTTTAAAAGTTGTAACTTCACTAATTGATAAGCATTATTGTTCACAAAAATTTGTAAGTTTTTTGAGGTTATTTGTAAGACCATTGGAAGATATTCATGAACTGAGAGCCATATGCAGTTGCTTAAGGCTTCTTTGAGAAACCATAAATTCCTCTCTGTTGATGTAATATTTATGACTATAATTTGGTGAAGCAAGGAGAAAATCCAGCCTTTATCTTTCCGGTTTTGCTTCTTTAATTTTGATTTTGAACAATTGATTCAGGCAGTGCCAGGCAACAAGTAAGGTAAGATACTTTCTTTTTGACTCCCATGATATTCATAGAATTTAGTTTAAGTTATCATAAATACAGATGATTTTCTTTTCATTGGTTTAATATTTTCTTCCCAACATATATCACATCTTATCGTTTAAATGCTTATTTTCTTATGGTGAAATCACATCTGTTATGCTTTTTACCGAAACCTTCTCTTGCCTCTGTAACAGATTAAGTAATCTGGAGTATGAAAAATAAATCTGCTAAAAGAATTCATAGATTTTGTTTTCTTTATCTTAGAGTAAAATGCTACAGGAGGACAGAAGGAAAAACAAGAAAAAGTTGCTTATGTGTTCTCTAAAATCAGAATATTTCCATTAATTTTTATCTAGAATACATATGAACCCCAAAACAAATTTCTTATCATAGTAATAGTTATTCTTTGTTATTTTTTAATCTTTTATTTTACTTTTGAGAGAGAGAGAACGAGAGCAAGTGGGGGAGGAACAGAGAGAGAGGGAGACACGGAATCCAAAGCAGGCTCCCGGATCTGAGCTGTCATCACAGAGCCGGACATGGGGCTCGAACTCATGAACTTCAAGTCATGATCTGAGCCGAAGTCGGACACTTAAACAACTGAGCAACCCAGGTGCCCCAATTCTTGTTATTTTTGTACTTGGCAAATAGTGATCAAAATACAAAATATGTCTGCAATTTTTAAATTTTTTTAATGTTTATTCATTTTTGAGAAACAGAGACAGAGCATAAGCAGGGAAGGGACAGAGAGAGAGGGGGACACAGAATCAGAGGCAGGCTCTGGCTCTGAGCTGTCAGCACAGAGTCCAACGCAGGGCTCGAACCCACGTACTGTGAGATCATGACCTGATCTGAAGTTCCGACGCTCAACTGACTGAGCCACCCAGGTGCCCCTATTTGCAATATTTAAAAACCTTTCCATAATGTTTTTTTTCATAAGCTACTTAATATTTTAACAGCATACATACTAATAATTAACATACAGTCAAGTATGAGTATCAACACAGACAGTCATTAAATGGACTAAGTAGTAAAGACATCATATTTTGATACCCACTTTTTCAAAGCTACTTTCCATTCTTTGTTTATTTCCTTTAACTATTTTATCACATTAGCAGCCATCAGACTTAAGTTCTTTGACTTTATTCTTCTCTCTTTCTATGTAGAGTGGGAAACAAGGGAAGCTAAGTCTGAATCACTGAAATTTTATCACATTGGTCTGCATCTTATTTTCTGATGTGGTCACACAGAAGAAAACCAGTCTTTGTACAAAAGTGCTTCAAGCTTTTAAATACCTGTGAATATTCCTTTTGATTTTGAATGTTTAAAATATTAATTCAAATATCTGGGGGTATGACTTCCTCTTTAATCCTCACCTAGATCTTGTAGACCTTTACAATATAAAACTTACATATTTTATTCATTCTAAAACAATATATTCTATTTTTTATTTCAAAACATATGGCCTTTAATTTTTTGGTTTTGCATTTTCTGTTGGAAACCAAAATTGCTGAAAAGGCACTTAAAATCTGTATTTTACATAAATAATACATTTATATTGTTGTTTATTTCATCTGTGTTCTTAAATGTTTTTAACATGTGTCAGAGATTTTTATTGAATTTATTTTAACAATTGCACTTCTAATTTCCAAAGTCTATTTCTTCTTTAAATAGACTTTTCTTCTAGCATCCTTTTCATCTTCTCAAAATTACACTGAGGTTATGTATCACAGTGTTTTTAAAGTTCTCTTCTTAAAGGTCTCTTGTTTCATCAACCATCAGGGCTTTTTTCTTATTTGCAATCTTTCTCCTTCATTAATACGTGTTTCCCCAAAGTGTGGTGATTCTTGTTGGACCATTAAGAATATGGGATCTTGCCAGAGTAGTTAAGAATGAAGAATTATATTGATTTTTCTAGGTGGCTTGTGTGGATTTCCTCAGCTGTTTTTTTCAAATTGGTGTGTTTCCCATTAGGATTCCCTCAGGAATGGGAAGCCAACTAGTTGTTCTTATGGAGTGGGGAAAGACTGAACATGTGGACTGTTACATTGCTAACAGAAAGGAAGTCAAGTCACACAACAATTTCAGAAATTAAGTTGATATGGAAAAAGATTTACATTATGGTGTTTATTTTGTAGAAGTGAGGCTCTGAAGATAACCTAGAAATCCATCACTGGAAATAGTTTATAAAACATGGTTAATGAATGCTGCAGGTTGCCCTAAAGCAGTAGAAGTATAACCGATAAATATTAAGATAGAAATTTAAGATAGAGGGCACCTGGTGGCTCAATCAGTTAAATGACTCTTGGTTTCAACTCCGGTCAGGTTCTCATGGTTGTGAGATCGAGCCCTGTGTCGGGTTCTGTGCTGAGTATGGAGCCTGCTTGGGATTCTCTCTCTCCCTCTCTCTCTGCCCCTTCCCCATTCACACATGTTCTCTCTCCCAACCCCCTCTCAAAATAAATAAACTTTAAAAATCTTAAAAAAAAGAAATTTAAGTTAGACCTCAAACATTCTAATTTTAATAAAGACTGAATGAGAGGTGGTGAATGAATGCAGTCAGTATGTCCTTTTGGACCATAAATCACTCAAACCTTTATTCTATCCTGTTTTTTTTGTGCATGGTTCAGATTGCTTACTAAGTAATCCAAATTATATAATCCTGAAACCCACACTTCACATTTCATTTTCCTAATTTTCTGCCAGATAAAGCTGACAAAATATTGCCTCATCTGGGCATTCTCTTGACTCTTCCATGTATATGTATGTAGGCAACAGGAATAAGCCATAGGTTTTGAAATGTTTCACAGAGAAGCACCCTCTCTTAGGCGTGGAAGTAATCTCCCAAAATGAACACTGGTTGCCTAAGTATACTTTATATGGCCATTTAGTTTAATTTCTCACACCTTTAGGGACACTAGATGGTGATTGTTAGTAAAAGCTTATCATTCAGCTAGTTGTCATGCACTACTTATATTAACCCAGACACTCCTTTACAGAACAGTAGCTTATCCAGTCTCCACCATCTTTCAGAAGAGAGTTTTAGTGACTTCTAACATTTCTGTAAAACAAATATTTACTAGTGAGTAGTTTAAGTGGCTGGAGTAAAAAGACATGAGAAACACAATTTACCACTCCTTCTTTTGCTGTATTGTCAACTTAGAATAAAGCACAATTAGATTTCTGCTATTTATTTAATTATTATTCCAGAATCAGTGACTTTGCAAGTACCCAAGAGAATCACTTATTTTGGATACGTATTATTTTTATATTTCCCTTAAATGACAATCATCTATCTTGCTTTCTCTCCTTCTATGTTGTATTTTAGCAGATTGGAAGATGATATACATCACTTAGAAAAATGTACTTCTAGAAGTTTCCTTATGCATCAGTGATTTTAAAATTGGCAAGGGCTGCTGGGGGCCCCTGGCCGTTTCTTATTTGTACTCTCTCACACACTTGTGGAAAAAGAAACCTATAACCTTAAATAAAATAAACACTAGGTTCAACTTTTATGTGTTTTCCCCTCTTCTCAGATTATCAGAGACATGTTTTTATTAACAAAACTAACAACAAAAAATTCAAAATACTCTATGGAATTGGTGCCACTTCCTCATTTTCTCCTGTTAATTAATTTATTAAAGAAACATTTCCATGTGATAAGGTGTATGCTCATGCATACCATTTGTTAGTCTGAGCTTGAGTAACTGCTTCTCAATACTTGCTTTCCCTCTTCTCAATTTAGGTAGCAAAAGTCCTCATCAAAGTGTGCCTGGGGTTAAGATACAGTAATTTCACTTTGAATGATACCTTTTGTTCTAGCAGCTGAGCTCCATTTACTCCTTTTCCTGCCAAAGACAGCATTTTTGTACCCTATCCATGACATACTTTTCTCTTTTTTCTTCTTCACTAACCTTTTTTCTTTTGTATGGGCTAAATTGACCCCACATTCTAAGCTTAATGAGTATGTACAGGTTGGCAGGCAGAAAGAGTCATTTATCTAGAGGGCTGAGCCAGCTGCAAGGTACAGAGCTTTTGTTTCATCTTGAGGAAATAAAACAAAAATACTAATATTATACTAATCTTCATGTTCACATGGGGAAACATTTTAGGAATCTTTGGAAAATATGGAATAGATTAGGGACACCACTGAAACTACCAGCACACTGCAGTGGTTGACACCTAGTATGAAGTAGGATCCAAAAGAAATGAAGGTAGCTTTTTGGAATCTGTATCAAATAGAATCTATTAAAGAAATTGGCCATTATGTAAAGATTTAGTTTGGATATATTCTTCTTCAGGAGCTGTGCTTTAAAAATTAAATTTGAAAAGATCCTATAAGAATAGCTATATAATGGTTAGAAATAAGTATTAGAACTAAGGAAATCTTATTGGAACAGTCTGTTTAACTACCATAGTGACTTTTGTTTCTTTCAAAATGATGTTTTATGATAAGTTTTTCTCCCCCCCCCTTTTTTTTTTTTTTTTTTTTTTTTTGAGAGAGAGTGTACATGTGTGAATGGAGTATGGGCAGAGAGAAAGGGAGACAAAGAATCTTAAGCAGGCTCCACACCCAGCATGGAGCCCAACATAGGACTTGATCTCACAACTGTGAGATGATGACCTAAGCTGAAATGAAGAGTCGAATGATGAACTGACTGAGCCACCCAGGTGCCCCTGATAAGTTTTCCTTATTATAATTTAAGAGGAATTCTTTCTATTTTAGATATAAAATAAAGACAAATCAACAGAGATTTAAACCTAAGGGAATGAAAGTAATTAGTGTGACTAATTTAGGAAAAATACATTATCAGAAATAGAAACCAACTTACACAAATTATAGTTGACTCATTATTTTCCATCTATTTCATATAAAAATGATGTAAGGCTCTTACCTATACCAAGGAAGTAGCTAGTTAGCCATATATACTAAACTTCTTCAAACTAAACATGTTATTTATAACACCAATTCAGATATAGTTACCCCAAACCTCTTTCCTACCCATAATATTTACATTGTGTTCAAATGACTACCTAACCATTTATTGAAATATGGAAAAAAATGTTCATTTTTAAGGACTTGCGAGAACCTGGAAAATTATATTTGAAAATGTTTTCCATCCTATTCTTGACTTTTGTGCTTTAAGTGTAAGTTAAACTGAACATATAGGAAAGTTTTAAAGACCAATTGGTAAATCTAAGTATTCCTCTGCACCACTATTGTCCTCCATGATGGTTTCCTAAATTTGTGGTTAGCTCTCAGTTCTGTTTCCTATGGTGTTTTGGTTCAGAGAAATCAGATTGAATTCATCTCACTCATGTCTCTAAGCATTTAAAATCCACACTTTAATTGGTATCCTCATGGAGTGGCATTTAATATACACATAGTATGACCCAAATGATTGTAATACATGTACTATGATTACTTTTGTCAGTGACTAAGACATTAGTCATCAGTACAATACATTGATTTATTGCATATGTCAATATTAAAAGCAATTATTTTTATCATCTTAAAATTGTATTTAAGCTAGATATGAGAAATATAGCATTTCTTCCTCTGCTTAGTTCCAGTTTGGCTAAGCATTCATGGCACTTTTTCAGAATCCTCCTTTAACATAATGTTCCCTGCAGCCAATATTAATTGTCCAAACGTGTGTTGAAATAAAAATCACTTAACATTACTGCTATAAATATGGTGATCATTGGGATTCAAGGGAATGAATATATTTTGTTCAATGTAATATTAAAAAGTCTAAGCTACTATCCATGACTATGTTTTCCAGCTTCCTCTGCATCCCCACTCTTCCACAGAGCAGTTGCTCCCACAGTAAACTCATTAAAACTCTGCCACTGCCTTTGGTGGAATAGAAACATAACTGGAGGGGCGCCTGGGTGGCGCAGTTGGTTAAGCGTCCGACTTCAACCAGGTCACGATCTCACGGTCCGTGAGTTCGAGCCCCGCGTCGGGCTCTGGGCTGATGGCTCAGAGCCTGGAGCCTGTTTCTGATTCTGTGTCTCCCTCTCTCTCTGCCCCTCGCCCGTTCATGCTCTGTCTCTCTCTGTCCCAAAAATAAATAAACGTTGAAAAAAAAAAAAAAAGAAACATAACTGGATAGGTAATAAAGAAAATTAGCTTTTTAGAACAAATTCTGCTTTCTAGGCCTCAGCTTCTTCATAGGTAATCTATACTTAACACTTAAGAGTCAATGAGTTCCTGTTTAGTCCTACAGTATGACAATTCACTGAAAAGTAATGGTTTTGGGAGGCATTAATAATTAGGCTTCAAAGTTTCTTACTTCTGAGGTCTTAATACTCTGCTATACTTTTTATGGTTTTATAGTATACTTTTTATGGTTTTAGAGTATGGTTTTTATAGTATAGTATAAAAGCAATTGTGTAGTTATTTAAAACCTCTTATTTATCACGATGAAGCCACTGCTAATATGATGATCAGTTTGTGGTTGAATAGAGTTACTTTTATTCCTACACAACTCTCATGAAGGAAATTATGCTGTGGGTAAAAAATGTAAAACTACACTTTTATTATTAAAGTATTTTTAATAATTCTTTAGAATATATATTCATGTCAAAATGACTCTATCTATACTTAGGCCAAATATGGCAGTGCATTAAAATCATAAAACTGATAAATTCAAGGCCCAAAGACCTCTTTTTCATTTTTGTTTCTTCCTTTTTGTCTAAGAAAATAAGCTTTGTTTTTGAATTCTAAAGGTAGAAGGAAGTGGGAAGGACTGTCATTTCATTTTGACTAAATATTTCCTGTTATTTCAAGTTCTTCATGGGAAAATATATATGATATGCTATCAAAGAAAAAGTAAAGCATAAAAATCACACCTGTATAAACAAATGCATAGAAAAAAAGTAAAAAAGAAAATAAATCAAATGTAACAGTAGCTTTTGGTGGAATTAATATAGATGATACGTTTTTTTTTCTTTTTTCTGTAAATCTTTAATTTGTCTCAACTGATATTTTAATGATTTTTCCCAATAAATACAAATTATTAAAATATTATAAATGATGTACTAACTGTAGTAATAGATAAATTTAAGTGAGCTCTATTATAAAGTTTAATGGTTACTAAATGAAAGAAAAATGAGCAAGGGAAAAGTTTCTGGGTTCCTTGTGTTCACACAAGTGCCCTTCTGTCTTGGCACCAGCATATACAGGATTCTAGTTAATTAACCTTCTCCATCACGCCATGTATGTAGCACTTTCTTTACTGCCAGATTCAGATGGTTTCTATCTATACTGTTTTCTATGATTCTTTCTGCCCATCCCTTCCCTAACCCTTATCGGGTATTACTCTCTTCCTCCGCACCTCTGCTGCACTCACTCATTTCTCTTATAATTGGTAGCACTTCTGCCTTGTGGCATATTTTTCGTTTGCTTATCTTCTTACTTCAGAAGCTTTAAAGGTTCTTCCAGTTATTGGCCAAGTTTGATTTTTTTTTTCATATCTCTGATTTGTTTAATGCTAATTGGTATCTTACTTGTTATTTTTTAATTTTATTTTTACTTTTACTATTTTTTTAAATATTTCATGTTTTAATTTAAATTATAGTTCATTAACATATAGTATAATATTGGTTTCAGGAGTAGAATTCAGTGAGTCAACACTTACGTGTAACACCCAGTGCTTATCACAAGTGCCTTCCTTAATACCCATCACCCATTTAGCCCATCCTCCTGCCCACCTCCCTCCAGCAACCCTCAGTTTGTTCTCTATAGTTAAGAGTCTCTTATGGTTTGGCCCCCCTCTCTCTTTAGTTTTTTCCTTTCCCCAATGTTCATCTGTTCTGTTTCATAAATTCCACAGATGAGTGAAAATATATGCTATTTGTCTTTCTTTGACTGACTTATTTTGCTTAGCATAATACATTCTAGCACCATCATGTCATTGCACATGGCAAGATTTCATTCTTTTTTGATAGCTGAATAATATTCCAGTGTGTGTGTGTGTGTGTGTGTGTGTGTGTGTGTGTGTGTGT
>NW_024412377.1:73422808-73484702 GCF_014898765.1 Herpailurus yagouaroundi
GTGTGTGTGTGTGTGTGTGTGTGTGTGTGTGTGTGTGTGTGTATGTGTGTATGTACCCACATCTTCTTTATCCATTTATCAGTTGATGGACATTTGAGTTTTTTCATAATTTGGCTATTGTTGATAATGTTGCATTGAACATTGAGGTGCGCATGCCCCTTAGAATCAGTATTTTTCTATCCTTTGGATAAATACCTAATAATGCAATTGCTGAGTTGTAAGGTAGTTCTATTCTTAACATCTGGAGGAACCTCCATACTGTTTTCCATAGTGGCTGTACCAGTTTGCATTTCCACAGTGTAAGAGGGTTTCTCTTTCTCCACGTCTTCGACAACATCTGTGTTATTCATTTTAGCCATTCTGACAAGTGTGAAGTGGTATCTCATTGTAGTTTTGATTTGCATTTCCCTGATAATGAGTGATATTGAGCCTCTTACATGTGTCTGTTAGCCATTTGTGTGTCTTCTTTGGAAAAAATGTCTATTCACGTCTTCTGTCCATTTCTTAATTGGATTTTTTGTTTCTTGGATGTTTGATAAGTTCTTTATAGGTTTGGATACTAACCCTTTATCACATATGTCATTTGCAAATATCTTCTCCTATTTCCTAGGCTGACTATTTTGTTTTCTAGATTGTTTCCTTTGCTGTGCAGAAACTTTTTACCTTGATGAAGTCCTAATAGTTCATTTTTGCTTTTGGATATATTACCAAATTCTGGATGATTCTCACTTTATATGAAGGTTCACCTATTCTTCCTCACAATATTGGAGAATGAAGAAACCAGAAAAATTGTAAATTTAAGGTTTTTTTAAACTAAATTCACCTTTTTCTTCATAAGTAATGGAAATTCTAACCACACCCCTTATCTTTTACTGTGTTAGCCATTTTTTTTGAATGACATATGTGTTATTCATCCTGCTTACGTTGAATAGTTCTTTTACTAAAAGGTCTAGATAGTCATTTTAAATGTTGATAAAGTAACAGCAATATAAATGCTAATGAATCTTTCCTTCAAAAAATACCAATAAATATTAGGAATGAATGAAAAAGTTGGGCACAATACAAAGGGGACTTACCTGGTTGGTGACTCTTCATTTATGCAAGCTATGAAAGTAAGGAGATGTTATTACCATGGTCTGTTTTGTTCAGATCAATGATGAAACATCTGCAGGGAATATTAAAATTCTCATGACACAATCACACAACATGTTTAATTTTAGGAAAGGCAGCATTTTCAAACACTTTTACAGCTTCCTTAGAAACTGTAGCATCAAAATCAAATACCACTTAATCAAATGTATCTCAGTTATTCAAATATGTGATGCCATATTTTATAACTAATGATGCTCAATGATGAGAGCATTAGGAAAACCTACAAGGTCATAAAAAAGTCATTATTTCTTGATCTTGGATTGTATTTTTTTAATATCCTGATTAGAATACTTTAGTGTTTGGGAGCAATATATAGTACTAAAATCAGTGCGTTAATACTAGTTCTTTAAACTTTATGATAATATAGACATTATTTCTTAAACTAATATTTTAAAATTCCGTATTTTACTATTTATCTTTATTTTCAGTTGAAATTTCCATAAACTGACACTAAAATGTTTACACTATTTTTTTCCTTTTTTTAAGCAACTTAAATCTGTAACATTATTTGAATTTCAGCTTCTTTGCACTTAAAAAAATGTTTATCCCAATCCTTAATTTCATCAGTATTTTTTCAAATATTTACTCAGTAAAACATGGTTTTTACAATCAGTGTAATCTTATGAACATATTTTTTAAGGATAAAATGTGTGGTAGCAATGAAAAGTTACAAAATGTAAGAGAATGTCAATGCCTCAAAACAATATTATAGAAAAACTATTATTCCTAGTTAGACTTTCTAATTAGTCTATATTTTTTAGGAAAATGAATTTAGTTAGTTTTCTTTACAATTTACTTATGTAAATTCACCAATCCAGGGTTTAGACACACAACAACCACATTAATCATGGTACAGAACAAAACTATGCCAAAACGTACCCTGTGTCTCTTTACAGTCAATCCCCTTCCTCAACTACTAGCTTCTGGAAAACAGTGTTATACTCTATAATTTTGACGTACCTATAATTTCATATAAACAGAATAAAAACCTATGTATTATTGAAGCTCATTTCCTTCCCGTGGCATAACGATTTGGGGATTCTTTTTGCTTGCTACCTGTGTTTGTAGTATTTTTTATGCAAAGCAGTTTTCTATGTTATGGACTTACCATATTTGTTTTTATTATTCTCCTATGATGGGCATTTGGATTGTTTCCAAATGAGTTATTAGCAGTAAAGCTACTATGAATTTTTGAATACAAGTATTTTTATGGACAAATATTTTAATTTACCTTGGATAAAGGATTTGGATTGCTGAATTTAGGGGAGTGGTATATTAAAATTTATAAGAAATTGCCAAAATGTCTTTTTCATATATTATTTTTCATTTCCACTATCAATTGAGACATTTAGTATTGCCAGTTTTTTTTGAATTTTACACTGCTATTGTGTAATTTACCATGATTGAATTTTTATTTCCTAATGACTGGTGACATTGACCATCTGTATATGTGTATATTTTTCATTGTACCTATTTTTCTAGAGTTATCTTTCAGTCATTTGTCCATGTTTTTCATCAGGGTGATTGTCATTATTAGACTGTAAAAACTCTTTATATATTCTGTACCCATGTTATTTATCAGATTTATGTTTGGCAAATACTTTTTCCTAATCAGTGGCTTGATTTTTAGTTTCTTAAAGTATAATATAAGTTGTAAAATTATTGTCAGTTAAAAATTCAATTTATCATTTAATTTTTTTATAGTTCATGCTACTTTTCCTCATGTAGGAGATCTATTGTTAGGGGTGCCTGGGTGGCTCAGTTCGTTAAGCATCTGATGCTGGATTTTGGCTCAGGTCATGCTCTCACTGTTCCTGAATCTGAGCCCCACATCAGGCTCCATTCATTAATAGTGTGGAGCCTGCTTGGGATTCTCTCTCTCTTCCTCTCTCTCTGCCCCTCCCTCACTAGCTCTCTCAAAATAAATAAATAAACTTTATTTTTTTTTTAAATTTTTTTTTTCAACGTTTATTTATTTTTGGGACAGAGAGAGACAGAGCATGAACGGGGGAGGGGCAGAGAGAGAGGGAGACACAGAATCAGAAACAGGCTCCAGGCTCTGAGCCATCAGCCCAGAGCCCGACGCGGGGCTCGAACTCCCGGACCGCGAGATCGTGACCTGGCTGAAGTCGGACGCTTAACCGACTGCGCCACCCAGGCGCCCCTAGATTGGCGTCTTTTTAAAAACCAGCTGTCTATATATCAGTCTTTCCGGAATCTGTTATGTTTCAATAATATTTTTACCTATCCTATTGCAATACCATACTTTCTTGATCACTATAGCTTTAAAGTAATTCTCATTTATTTGTTTATATTTATTTATTGAGAAGGAGAGGGGGAGAGAGAATGGGAGAGCATGAGGGAGGGACAGAGAGAGAAGAGTAGAGAAAGAATCCCAAACAGGCTCTGCACTGTCAGCACAGAGCCCAGTGCTGGGCTCGAACTCACAAACCTCAAGACCATGACCTGAGCTGAAATCAAGAGTCAGACACTTAACTGCCTGAGCCACCTAGGCACCTGTAAAGTAATTCTTAAAATCAACATTTTAGTTGATTCCACCCTTAGCTATTGTGAATAATGCTATTATGAACATGGATGTGAAAAGATCTATTTAAGTCAAGTGCTTTCAATTCTTTGGGGTATATATGTAAAAGTAGAATTGGTGGGCTACATTGTATTTAAATTTTAATTAATAGGTTCATAGTGTTGAATCATTTCACGTTTTTACCAACAATGCCCAAAGGTTCCAGTGTCTCTACATCCTCTACATCCAACACTTATTTTTTTGTTGGTGTTGTTTTTCTTATAGTAGTCATCCTGATGGGTGTAAAGTGATATCTCATTATAGCTTTAATGTACTTCCCTAATGATTAGAGATGAGCATCCTCTCATGCATTTATTGGTTATGTGAATATCTTCTTTAGAGAAATGTCTATTCAAGTCCTTTGTGCATTTTCAAATAGAGTTGTCTGTTTTTGTTGTTGTGCTATGGGAATTCTTTATATATTTTGGATGTTAATTTCTTATCACATAAATGATTTTCAAATATTTGCTTCCATTGTTTAGGTTGTCTTTTTCCTTTGTTGATTGTTTGGATGCACCTAAGTTTTAAATTTTGAGTCAAAATTTTAATTTTAATAGATTAAAATTTAATCTGTTTTTCCTTTGCTGCCTGTACTTTTGGTGTCATAGTCAGGAAATCATTGCCAAATATGATGTCATGAAAATTTCCCCCTATGTTTTCTTATAAGGAGGTTATAGTTTTAGCTCTAACATATTATTATTTGATCAATTTTGAGTTAATTTTATATGTGGTATATAACATTAAGGAACTCATTCTTTTGCATGTGAATATCGTTTCCTTGATAGTATTTGTTGAAAACACTGTCCTTGAATGATCTTAGTATCAAGATCTTATTGAAACTCATTTAACTACATACGTGTTTATTTCTGGGCTCTTATTTTAATTTATTGGTCTATATGTCTGTCTATGCCTGTACTACACTGTGGTTTATATAGTAGCCTTATCGTAAATTTTGAAATCAGGAAGTGTGAAACCTTTATCTTTGTTCTTTTTTTTTAAATTTTTTTTTTCAACATTTATTTATTTTTGGGACAGAGAGAGACAGAGCATGAATGGGGGAGGGGCAGAGAGAGAGGGAGACACAGAATCGGAAACAGGCTCCAGGCTCTAAGCCATCAGCCCAGAGCCCAACGCGGGGCTCGAACTCCCGGACCGCGAGATCATGACCTGGCTGAAGTCGGACGCTTAACCGGCTGCACCACCCAGGTGCCCCTATCTTTGTTCTTTTGTAAGATTGCTTTGGCTATCTGAGGTGGCTTAAGATTCCATTTGAATTTTAGAATACCTTTTTCTACTTCTGCAAAAGAATACCATTGGGAGTTTGATAGGCATTGAATTGAATCTGTATGTTGCTTTGGATAGTATTTACATCTTGATAATATTGTGTCTTTCAAACCATGATCATGAGCTATTCTTCCGTTTCTTCATGGCTTCTTTAAATTTTTTCAACATTTTGTAGATTTTACTGTAAAAAATCATTTACAGCCATAATTACATTTATTCTTCACTATTTTTTGATGATATTGTATGTAAATGGAATTGTCCTGATTTACTTAGATTGTTCAGGGTGTTGATGAAAAGTAATGCAACTGATTTTTGCATGTTGATTTTGTATCCTGCAACTTTGTTGAAGTTGTTTATTTTAACAAGTTTTGTTTCACTTTGCTGTGTTTTGTTTCCAGTGTGGAATCTTTAGGCTTTCCTATATATAAGATAATGTCATCTGCAAACAGAGTTAATTTTATTTCTTCCTTTCCAATTTGAATACCTCTTTTTTCTTTTTCTTGCCTAATTTCTCTGGCTAGGATTCCAATATTATGTTGAATAGAAGTAGTGAAGGTGGACATCCCTGTTTTGTTCCCAGTCTTAGAGGATAAGATTTCAGTTCTTCACCATTAAGTATGGTGTCAGCTGTGTGGACACTTGATTTTTAACCTTAACAAATCATTTCCTTTCTCTTGGTTTTTAAATGATTTGGAATTATTTATTTTTGACTTGTATATCCCTTTCAAATTATTTTTATTATTCTTTAATATTTATTTCTTTCAGGAGTATAAAATATATGTCAATGTGTACTATTATTATACAGGAAAAGGAATTTTGAGATTTTTAAATTATGTTAAAAAACATATAACTATACCCTGCTCTGTAACTGACAATATTATTCACTAAAGCCTGGTAAATGTCTAAAATCCAGTGGCGTATAGTGGATGAATTTGTTCTTGAAGAGATATTTTGAAACTGTCATCATAGTGTTAAATCCCTAAACATATTTTCATCAAATCATAACCTTCAGTTTAGTTATATTTCTGTTCTCTTTGTTTTGCTTACTGAAAAATGATAATAATAATAAAAATAATGTATTAACTTGAGGATGTCTTTAACATCACAGCAAGTGATTAAAAGCACAGAGTTATTGGCCATCATGTCTTCAAAGTCTGTATGTCCACATAAATTACATTCTTTTTCTGTCTTTTAGTAAATGGTTACTTTTATCCCTTCATTTTCCTTATTTGGACTATGGATTGATATATTTTAGTTTAATGTAAGTTTTAGAATGTGTCATGTTCTAAATTTTGAAATGAGACATTAAAAATATACTACATAGAAACTCAGTTCTTAAAGATTTGAACTAAACTTACAAGTTTTAAATCTAATGCTATTTTAATTTGGCTCAGAAGAAAAACCTGTAAGCTGCCAAAGATTTACATATTTAATTTAATTGCTTTATATTACAGTGATAAAACCAGTTTCTGAAGGCATAATGGGGAGGCCCAAGATTAAAATTCAATGGAAAATTAAGCCATGAATTGGTAGCCACGATTGATATAAACCCAGAGACTTAAGCTTATGTATTCGGGACTCTCAAGACAGAAAAGCATAGTGATGGAGCATCCAATTAGGTAGTTTTTGAGTTCAGTCATTGTTGTATCCTTAAGTTTTAAATGAAAGTAATGATGAACTCTTGGGTGTCTTCTTTTAGTCTGACTTAAACTTGTATCTTTATTGCCATATTTTAAAATGTTGATTTTGGAGCAGTCTCCAAAAATATTCAGGGATAGTGATCTCATCTGATAGCCCTTATTTGATATTCCCTAGGGGAGATTTAGATAAATGCAAACCTGTATCATATCTTAAAAATGAACATTTGGGGGCGCCTGGGTGGCTCAGTCGGCTAAGCGTCCGACTTCAGCTCAGGTCACGATCTGGTGGCCAGTGAGTTCGAGCCCCGCATCGGGCTCTGTGCTGACAGCTCAGAGCCTGGAGCCTGTTTCGGATTCTGTGTCTCCCTCTCTGACCCACCCCGTTCATGCTCTATCTCTCTCTGTCTCAAAAATAAATAAACGTTAAAAAAATTTTAAAAAAAAATGAACATTTGCTAGTATACAGAAATAATTGTAAAATTAGTGTTTCTAGTTTTCTGGACTTTATTGAGGATTAGATAAAAAATTAAAAATAGATAAAATATAGGCTTCTACTATAGTAAAAGTATAGATAGTAAGAACTATAGTTTAATGATAAACCCTCTTAAGCATTGGAATGAACAAGATTTCCTGAAGTAATGTGCGTTTAGTTAGAGCAGAAGTTCTGGGGAATAGCTTCTGAAATCATTTTCTATTCCTGAGGGCATATATTTTGCTTTTAGCTTTTCTTTTTTTTAATGAACAAGGAACACTTTACATATCATGTTTCTGAAGGCAATGTATAATTAGAAATTTACTATATGGCATATTTTAGAATTCCTTGATTAATTTAATGACATTGTATCTACATGTTAGTGGTCTGGGAGAATACCAAAAACCATTACAGTCAAGAAGGTGGTGTTAGATCTTGTGTATGAGTTAAAATTGTTTTAATTAAAAAACGTTTATTTAGAATAGAAAACAAACCTCAATTACAACTTGATGTGTTTGTGTAAACCTTTATTTTTTTTTTAACCAAAATGAGTAGTATGTTTGTGAAAAGTTAAAATTGAGATAAACAGAAAACCAATATATTTTCCTCATGCAATTGATGCCAACAAGTAAAATTAGGATTACTTTAAAATTGAAAGTTTACTTTAAAATTGAAATTCAGGGGTCACCTGGGTGGCTCAGTCATTTGAGTACACATTGAGCGTCAGACTCCTGACTTCATCTTAGGTCATGATCCCAGGGTCATGGGATTGAGACACACGACAGACTCACTCCAGGCTGACCATGGAGGCTGCTTAAGATTCTCTCTCTCTTTGCCTCTCTCCCTTTCTCCCTCTCTCTCTGTCTCAAATAAAATAAAAATAAAATAAAATAAAATTGAATTTGAAATTGAAATTCAGTTAATTAAGAGTCTATTTTTCCCTTAGAAATAAGCAAAGCAGTATTTCCTGGTACTTCTCATTGTGTAAATTTATTACATTTTCCTGGTACTTACCTTCTGAATGTAAATTTATTACATTTTCCTATCTTTCTTTCTTTCTTTCTCCCAGCTTTTCTTCTTTCCCCCCTTCCTCACGTCCTTTCTTCCACCCTTCTTCCCTCTCTTCCACTCTTCCTCCTTTTCTTTCTTTCTTCTTCCTTCCATTTTTTATTTTTTACATTAGAAAAAGATAACAGTTACATATTGAATTAGGTTATGGCAAACTATATTATCATATAAGTCAGACATTTCTCTATAATGCTTCCAATTTTATACTAAAACTTCAAAGTATAAAATAAAATATTTCTATATAGTAATACTGTATATTATATTAAATGATAAATATCAAATATATAATTAATTTAATAGAACTAAGATTTATTTATTTATGGAAACTTTTGACTGAATTTAATTTGTAATATAGACCTTGAGTTTTTTATATTACCAAAAACTCTATGATGTAGTTAAATCATCTTGTGATTTAGAGGTTAAAAAACAGTAAGACAAAAGACTGAAAAGCCACGTGACAGATAAAAGTACTGAAACTTGAATCCATATTTGATAACTACTTTCCATTATACCTATAGGCATCAACATGGTACACTGCTATGTTTTCTGAAGTATGTCTCAGATGTGGGAGATAGTTTTTATATAGTTGCCTTATCTGGAGATATCTAAAAATATGACCCAAAACAAAGGTCTAAGTTACAGTGTTGTTTGGGGGTGAGGGGAGGTGCAAGTTCAAGATGGAGAAGAGAAAGAGTACTAAGACAAGAAGGAATGTCAGCTAATGCAGTCATATTATCACAGTACTGGCTACCACTTTAAGGAAGCTGAGAGGAGATACAGTCTTTAGTCTTTAGTCTTTACATCTTTAGTAAGATGGTACATTTACAATCTGTGGGCACACATCAAGGATAGCCATGCCATAGAGTAGTCCATGGAAGCAAGATAGGAAAGAGAATTCATCTTCTGGGCTCCTTTTGCCTCCCAGATCCCATTGATTAATGTTTGCTTCATGGGGAATTAATTCCCCTGAAGTAATATTACAAGTGGAATCACTTGACCCATTTTAGAGAGTTCTAAGAAAAGGAAGATTTCATGCCCTGTTGTTATTGTTTCATACGATTCCAGAAGAAATGATAGAAGCCAGAGACTCTGGTTCTATGAGTGTTCGGTCTGGCTGTGCGATAGGCATAGTGACTGTTTAGCCTCAGACAATGAAACCTAAGGCATGGGTGAGTAAATCAGAGGAGGCACACGGGTTGTGGTTCCATACACTGTAAGTGCAGGAGTCATTTTAGCCTCATGTCTTTTGCACCTGGAAGATTTTGTGCAAGCTTCCTACACTTGTGTCCTGACTTGTTACCTCCCAAGATCCATTAATAAAGCTTTGTGTTCTCCCCTAAAAGTAAAAACCCCAACTACTCTACTTCCTCTAAAGCTTTGGATTCCATTCCTTCTTTGGAAGTGAACTTTTGAGCAACCCGTGCTCCCACCGTTAGAGCTTCTCACTTCTTACCACTTCCCTCAGCATTCCCTCCTTCACACTTTTAGACTGATGCCCAATCTTCAGCTCCTTATAGTTTTCTCAGTTTTCCCGTTCCTTGCCCTTCTCCTCAGATTGAGTTGATCTCTCCACTCATTTTTAACTCTGCCAGAACCTCATTGGCTTTCCCAAATCATTCCTTAAACAAGCCCCTACCCATGTCTCACAAGGCAACCAGTCTTCTCTACTAGGACCACACGGTTCTTCCCACAGCCCTGCTCCTGATTCTTGTGTCAAGCTTTGTAATACCAGCCCTACAGGCATGTAGGGCTCCCCCTTTCCACTAATCTGTTGGTTTTAGTCCATCTTTTCAATTCCCTACTGCATTGCTTTTTACTTCTGTCTAGTTCTCCTTCTTCTACGTTTGTTTATGGAGTGATTGAGGAAAATCTCTTTTCAAAATTTTCCAAATCTTACTACCTGGACTCTTAATCTCTAAAATAAATGAAAAGACAACCTGTTGACTCTCATGTGGTATATGTTGCATCTCTCTGATGAATATAAAATAGAGGAAGCTAGAGAAGGGAGGACTTGGCTGTTCTCTCTTTACTTCATGATTGTGCTCTCTTCTCTCTTACATTACATGAGCTGCAGGTATAGTTCTGGAGTCCAGGAGTCAGATGGGAGCATTTTCCACAGAGTTAGTTCATTGAGAGTTATGGATAAGACATCTATCCATGGATTGACAGTGCTTTCCAGGGAAGGCTATCGTGACTCTGTATCTAACAATTGTAGACACAGGAGAACTTTAAGAAGCTCAGTACCATGGTGAAATCTCTGTACGTTTAATACATAACAAATAAATAATTTAGGGGAGCATTGGTAAAGTGGAAATACAGAGCTTTGAATGAGACAAAACAAGGTTCAGATGGAAATTGTGTGAAAGGTTCAAATAGAACGAGCAGTGGGGCATAAATTGATTTGGTTATTTAATTTCACTGAAATTTGGTTTCCTCATATTCCAAAAAGGATAAATATAACACTTGGGGGATAGTGAGGATATTAGAAGAGATGGCATAATATTAAGCACCTAAAAAACAGTAGGCATTCATTACATATTAGCTCCTTTCTTCCCATCCTTCTTTCTACCTAAACACACACTGCAAAAAAAATGTGTGTAATATGTAGGTATCACGCAGAAAATACTAACTTTGTCAGTGCAAGACAAGTTTTGAGAGTATTTAATTGTGAGGTTTAGTAGAAAAGCTTAAAGGCAAACTTCTTTGCGTGTGTGTGTGTGTGTGTGTGTGTGTGTGTGTGTATAAACAAATCACCTCTGAGGAGAATATATTGTGAGAAAGGGGCATTATGGAAGCTTCTGAAAAAGAGTGGATGGATGCCTCAGAAGACTGTCTGAAAGCAGACATCTTCAGGCTCTCCAGGAAGCAGAGCCCTATATTATGATTCATAATGGCTATTTGGACAAATACAGGAACTTCGGCTAAACATTTGAGTGGTACACTTAGGGAGTTTGTACCAGGACTGCTGCCCACACCCACAGCACCTAATTTTGCATTAGAATAGGGACTCTTTCCTCAATGATGCAGTCAAGCACAGTGGCTAATGACTTGGTGAGTGAATGTAGGTCTCTGTCCTCTGGGACCCAACCCTTCTACCAAATACAGAGTTGCCTAGCGCCCCCCCCGGCCCCCCCGCCGCCCGGAAACATCCCCAGGCTCATATTTTCCAGAGAATTAGAAGTGCCACTTTCAGCAGCCATGTGGACTTCAACAATGATTCCACAAGACTGACCATTATAGATTGGAGACTCCAAACCTTTTTCCTAATTATTGATAATTGCATAACTACCTCTTCTCCCAGATCCTTGAGGACATTCCCAAGTACTAAAACAAAATGTTGTATCAACACAGTGGAGCAGTTGCCCGGATTCAGATTTATTTTCATTTAAAGAAAATGATGTATTACAAAATTTTTTGCACATCTGAGTTTCTAGGGTTTGATTCATAAGGTTTCTAGGTGAGTTTTAACATTTTGTATACTTAATTTGCCTCTTATATCCTATCACATGTATATATTGAAAGAGTTTTGAAAGAATTGATACAAGTATATGTTACATGATTACTTTTCATATTGGTGAACCTATGAATTCTTACACAAAGAAGGAAAAAACATTTTATGAAAGAGGATATCCTATATAGAAATGAATTCATTAATACAGAGTTCATAATGTAAACTTTTATGAAATGTTCAGATGACTTGACAGTTGTCCTTGGTTTCAAAATCCAGTTTTTAATTTATAATTCCATAATGGATTCACAAAATTAAAATATTTAATTTGGTTCACTTGAGTGATAATTAGCCATATAAAACAAAGTCTGTAAATAGTATTAAATATATATAATAACCTCAATCTCTGAACTATCAAATTATAAACCCCCTTTTGTACACAGACTTTCCATTACATACCACCAGATTTTTTTCTGAAATCTCTAAATATAAGTAGAACGTGAAATATAAGACAAAAATATTCAAAACTTTCAGTTATCTGCATATAATCTTAGGTTCTTAGGAAAGAAAGACTTAAGACTCTCTTAATAAAAGGAATGTAATTATCCTCCTTAGCAAAACGATTTGCTACTTATTCTATTTAAATATAGCTTATTCAAAATGGGAACTAGAAACATATTATAAAATAGATTTGTAATATGGTAAATCTGTGTGTGATTCCTGGGTTAGTTGCTTGCCACTGTTTATCCCAGGCAATTTACTTAACATGTCTAATTATCAGTTATGTCTTCAGTAATAGGACATTTTCTACATCATATTCTGGTATATGTACAAAACAATATGTTGGTCATAATACACCTAACATAGGAGGCAAAATGGCACTTAGAATTCATTATTTTCTTGGTATTATACCAAAAAATATCGATTTATAGCCAACTAATTGATAAAAGATAAAAAATTTAGTCTTTTTTATTTATTTATTTTAATCTTAATTTATTTTTAGAGAAAGACAGAGTATGAGCAGGGGAGGAGCCGAGGGAGAGGGGGACACAGAATCTGAAGCTGGGTCCAGGCTCTGAGCTGTCAGCACACAGCCTAATGCGGGACTTGAACTCACAGACCGTGAGATCATGACCTGAGCCGAAGTCGGACACTTAACCAACTGAGCCACCCAGGCGCCCCTAAAATTCAGTCTTTTAAGAAAAATGTTATTTATTTTTGAGAGAGAGAGAGAGAGAGAGAGAGAGAGAACGAGCACATAAGCATAAGTGGGGGAAGGGCAGAGAAAGAGAGGGACTGAGGATCCGAAGCAGGCTCTGCACTGACAACAGTGAGCCAATGTGGGGCCCAAACTCATGAACCATGAGGTCATGTCCTGAGTCAAAGTCAGATGCTCAACCAAATGAGCCACCCAGGCACCCCCAAAATTAGTCTTACCTATTTATGAAGTTGAAATTAGATGTCAAACACAATTTGTAAATCCATTTCAATTTCATGTTGCTTTTGCAAATGGCAGGAGTTTTTATTCCTTTTTATTCTGACACCACCAATCCACCAGCTTTAGAAATCTTAGGGGTTATGCACATTGCAGTTGTTAGTGTTCTTCATGGTAACCACAAGGAAAGACCCTGATGAGAATGGAACACATCCAAAGATAAGCAGCCTAACCATAGCAGAGAAAGAAATAGTGCTGATGCCTTAGCTTTGCCACCTACAATAAATGTATTTGAAAGCAGAAAAAAAAAATGTATTCAATACAGTTGTACGAATCAACCAACTTTCTTTTTTTGCTTAGAAAAATTACAAATTCAGATTCTCTAATCAGTTATGCTAAGATTATAAGATGTACTAAGTAAAGACATTTATTTTCTTGTACATTTATTTTCTTTACACGCACCCAATTTTCTTCATTGATTTGAAATTTTTTACATGTCATTAGAAAAATGATAATATCATCTAAAGTATGGCAGTTAATATTTTGTAGGAGGGGAGATGTTACATGGTAATGACTCAAGATCTACAACATAATTTTACATTTGTAATTCCTTCATTGACAATATACTGGGCTATGGAGAAAAATATTACAGATGAAACTTTAAAAGAATTTTGAATATTTTATTTATTAGTTTTTATTTTTTTTAATTCAAGTATAGTTGTTGGCACACAATGTTACATTAGTTTTGGGTGTACAACATAGTGATTTGACAACTCTGTAAGTTACACTATGCTTACCACAAGTATAGCTACCATCTGTCACCCTACAATGTTACTATATTATCGACTATACTCCCATGCTGTACCTTTTATGGGTAAAGGAGAGTTGGATATACACACTTCCAGTGATGGAATGAAAAAATCAGGACTATAAAAGGTACAGCATAGAGTTTTGAATATATTTAAATAATTTTATCAAAACTAATTTCAACAGCAATTACTGCATAGTAATTAATAATATTTATACATTTTTTGAATTTTTTCTTTTTTTAAAGTTTATTTATTTTTGCAGAGAGAGAGAGAGAGAGAGAGAGAGCAAGTGAGCATGAGTGGGGGAGGGGAAGAGAGAGAGGGAGACACAGAATCTGAAATAGCTCCAGGCTCTGAGCTGTCAGCACAGAACCCGACGCGGGGCTTGAACTCACGAACTGTGAGATCATGACCTGAGCCGAAGTCGGATGCTCAACCAACTGAGCCACCCAGGGGCCCCAAGTATTTATACATTTTTATGTTTTTTGTCTCTTCAAAAGAGCTTAATATTTGTCTTTACCCTTAGCAACTGGTCTAGTCTTAATGTATTCCTAAAATATAATTTAATTGAAATTATTAAAAATAATGTAGAGCATTTGTCAGTGTTTGAATTTTTTAATTTTTTTCTGTATTACCTTGAATGAATAAAAAATGAAACAAAATATGGCATATATGTACAGCAACTTTGTCATTAAGCTAAATAAGACAAAACTAGCTTTTCCCTGTTTAGGTTACTATTGAAACTACAGCAGACCAAATATTCCACAGTGATGTTTTTCACTTAGCTCATTTACACAGGCATATTAGGCCTAATTAGTATTTTTTGGTCATAAGTTATTCTTAATAACCTGAGGACTATTGCATTAGTGTTACAATTTATAGGTCTATAAGAAAAGCAAGTTCGAGAAGGGACAATCTCCTAATTTGCATGTGCTAATTAGATAGATATTAATTCTAATTTTAAAATCAGTAATTTAATATTTTTGGTAAACTAGGACAAGATAGTAATTCTAATTAGTTATACCAAATTGTTACTAAATGGAACAGATTTAATAGTCCCTTTGAATCCGTTAAGAAAAGTTTGGTTGCAGTAAATATCTCTGTGTATTGTTTTGACCTCTGCTTCAACTACACAATCCCAATTTGTTTTAAATGTTTTCCCAGGTATAGGACTCTATGATTAATATCTCTTGCTGTGTTATCTCTGCTGCTAATGAAAAACATTGGGTGTTCCTTCACTTCACAGAATGCAAACGCAGATGAAAAAATTTCACAGGTGAACTCCTTATGAACACTTCTAATTGCTTAGGAACAGTGTTTGAAAATCTCGAGTAATTTGCCATTATTATAATGAATAGCATAAACTGTAATTTTTCATAGTAATTAACTTGTGTCAGCACCATTATTTTTCATTAATTATAAATGAGAAAGAATGAAAGAACACCCGCAGGAACAGATGTGCGAAATTGTCTCTTAGGTTCTGTTTTAGATTTTGTTTTATGTTATTCCTTTTTTTTTCCCCTACTCAATATACTGTTTTGGGTATACTATGGAGCATGAGGAAAATGCACATGGTGATACCTGCTTGGGGCAGAAAGGGACAAAAGGCATTTAATTAGATTGTTGCCTATGAAGTCCATCCAGTGTTTTAATAAAAGTTGTTACTGATGTGTCAGATAAAACTCCTGAAACAAACAAACAAAACTGCTACTTTATTTTTAGTAAATACAGCTAAGATAATTTGAGAAAATGTATTTTGACTATCTTTCTTTAGTGACTAATATAAAAGCCACTCTCCAGTTTTGCCAGATTTTAAGCCTATGGTGTATTAATTGAAGTCAAATTTAAAAAAGCAAAGGAGGAAAGGAAAGGAAGGAAGGAAGGGAGGGAGGGAGGAGAAAGGAAGGAAGGAGGAAGAGAGGGTGCACTTTATGGTGATATTTGTGTGGTTGGTTGTATTTGTGTATGTGTGTGTGTGTGTGTGTGTGTGTGTGTGTGTGTGTGTGTGCGCGCGCGTGTGCACATGTGATTTTACATACAGGTTTCATGTGGTTTCTAGAGGCCAGAATTCAAGTATATGTTGGGAATTTTTGTATCAAATCTGTTTTTTTTTTTTAATTTTTTTTTTCAACGTTTATTTATTTTTGGGACAGAGAGAGACAGAGCATGAATGGGGGAGGGGCAGAGAGGGAGGGAGACACAGAATCGGAAACAGGCTCCAGGCTCCGAGCCATCAGCCCAGAGCCCGACGCGGGGCTCGAACTCATGGACCGCGAGATCCTGACCTGGCTGAAGTCGGACGCTTAACCGACTGCGCCACCCAGGCGCCCCTCAAATCTGTTTTTAACCTCTTATGTAATAATTAATTTAAAATTATTGTATTCTAAATTTGCTGTAACCTCATAGTACATTAGGGTGGTAACCTGACTAGCAGAAATCTAGAGATATCATGCTTCCTCTTGGCTCTTTATAAGTTTTGATCAGAATCATTCTTTTCTCACAATCATTCTTATCACATGATGTCAAAACAAGGCTGAATTGTCAGTTTTGTCAAAGGTGAGTTCTTCTGGAAATCGCTTTTTATTTTATCATAATCTTTCTCAGCATTGATACACTTATTTTTTCCTAGCTTATTGAATTCCTCTAGATCCTTACTATAACTCAGATACTTTCCTACCCACCAAACCCAATTAAAATTTTCCTGCCTTATATCATGGTTTTGATTTACATCTATATATTTATGCTTTTAAAAAGTCTGTTTATATATACCTATTATTTGGACCTATTTAAGTGATTTTACCTCTGTTGGAAAGAATTACTTATGGTCAGTGTCACTGTACCACAAGTAACAGTCGAACACCAAGGTGTCATTTGTACCTTGTTCTTTGAAACAACTTAATTTTCTATAGAATGGTATTGTTACCAATTTGCTTTAAGCTTGTGACAGAAAACAAACTAGGGTATTTTTTTAAATTGTGACATTTCTATAAATATATTGGTCTTTGCTACTCAGCATGCCAATATGAAGTGGTGAATATATGCTACTTTTTTGATAAGTAAATAAAAATGTATCTTCCTTCTGACAGCATGGTAATGGGAGTTAGAAGCATATAAACACATACACAGACACATGTATATACATATGGGTTTTTTAGGTATAATTTCTATAGCCACAATTTCTTTTTTGTTAAATTCTGATCAAATGTTTATCTTAACTGAGAGAAAATCCCTGTAAAGGTTATTTTACAATAAATATGTTTACTTCCATTTGAGCATATCCCTCTGTTGTGCTTCTTATCTCATGCTACTCAGTGTCTTGACTAGCCTCCTTGCTGTGCCCTGGCCGAGGATATTTGCTCTTGTCATTCTCTTTACCTGGATTGTTCCTTCCACGAATATCTGCAGCACTTACTATCTCACATTCTTCAAATCTTTGCTGAGATGACACATCTTGGGTGATCTCCTATTTAACCTTGTAAACATTTTATTATTGCAACTTTCCCCCCTCTACTATGTAATTTTTTTTTCCTCCATAACATTTAATGCTTTTCAGTGCAATGCAACATATAATATGTTGTCCGTGTCTCTTAACTAAAAGGTCTCTTTCTTGAATATAAAGGGCTTTTGTGTTGCTTATTTTGTTCCCTAAAATATTCTAAACACCTAGAGTACACCTAGCATTTAGTAGGCTTTGAACAAATATATGTTGAATAAATTTATCCAAAAACATCTTATTGAGTCACTCATTGTTTCTCTTGATGCCATTGATTACACCTTTGCCTTCAACCTCACATTATCTTTCAGTTTTCAGAAGAAATAGAGAAATGCTAAATTTGTAATTTTTCATGATGTATTTTTTATGCAGCTAGCTTAAATGAAAAGACATATTAACTGAAAAGTTCGTACATTGGGTGCCTTGAAAAATATTTTGTTAACTTGTAAGTGAACATGCTTCCTATTATTTTGGAACACATTTCAAGATGATACTGTAACTGCTTTTTTATAACCCGGGATTTTGTTCTGACAGCGGCGAAGAATGGAACCAATAAACAAGGTTAAGGGCAGCACAGGCACCACATTTATTAGGGCAAAAATGAAACAAAAGAGAAAAAACTCCCACTACCCGGGAGGGCTCCTTAAGGAGGAGGTCACTAAGGTGTCTGAGAAGGAGGCTTATATGGATTACAGTGGTGGGACCTTTTGAGGGGGCGTTACTGTGCAGCTGCTGAATCAGGATATGGTCCAGGGTGGTTTGTTCCAGGGAGTGGGTATTTTAGAAGGCCTAGTACTTTCTGCTCCATTGTTGTTAACAAGAGGTCATTTATGCCTGTCTACCGAAGGTCAGTCTGTCTCCTGTCTCAATACCAGCAATAATAAAGTGCAATTCAATTTTCAAATTACAAATTTAGTTTAAACATCTTTCTTTTATGAGAAATAATATGGTAACTTCTTCAGATCCTCAGACATGTGAATCAGTTCGGAACCAGTGTGCGATCATCTCACAGAGCCTGAGGTGTTCACAGTCCTAAAGTCTAGAGTTACTTAAATAAGTGATCATAAGCGTAATTTAGTGATGGAATGAAGGTGAAGTTTCACTGTACATGCTTCCGGCTTCTTTATAGATCCTTCTTAAAGGAATCAGGAAAACTATTCATTGAAGAACTCAGACTGTGAAATAACTCAGGTCTAACTAAAGAAGGGGAAAGGCTGTTTTTGGCTTAGGGCTGTCATTCAGACATCTCGTTATCCATATCTGTAGTTTGTATTTTTTTATTGTTATCTGGTCTTTCTTTTGTTTTTTGGTTATACAAATCACTTAAGATGTCCATGCATTTCTTACTGGTTTTATTTCTGGTAATTTCGTAATTAACTACTAAGAGAGCTCCAGGAATCAGACCGTTCCCAATGATCCTGTTTCCCCATGCCTGCCCCTCACCTCCATTTCCTGTTATATACTTTGTCTTGTAATTAACCAGTACCTCCTGTGCTCAGCCTCAGTGGGCATTTCTTCCCCCTGCTGATGTAAGGAAACCATATTCAATTCTTGTCCTCTCCTGGCCTTCCAAGCCTCAAGCAAATGACCAATTTGGCATAGTTTATTTAGATTTTGCCACTTCCCTAACTATAGTAGATCTCAGGGAAAGAAAGAGAGGAAAGTGCTGTAGGAGTGAGTACCTGTCAGGAGACTTGAAGAGGAATGGATAGGTGGAAAACTCATAATGACCTAATTCAGCCCCCTTGTCTCCCAAAATCTTTGCATTCTATTCTTTTAGACCAAGAGATCTCTCCTATTGGATGGCACTTAACTAGGATTACTTACAGTCCTGTTCTTTTTTGTATTATCCAACCTTCAAATCTATTAGAACCTAAGGCAGCTTCCTGAATGTCTGCCGAGTGCTCCAGTGTCAATACAGTCAGTTTGGATCAAGCTTTTGGTTGATTATACATTCTTGGGCGCTTTCAAAAGTCTGTTTCTTCAGATATTCTCCAGGCTTTTGAAATGCTAGGTAGCCAACTTTGACCTTTTTTTTTTCTGGTATACTCTTTCTGTTCCCTAAACTTTCTGCATTTCACCCAATCTTCCACCATCAGTAATGGCTGAACTTAAATTTTGCCTCCTACCTAAGAACAAAGAGTAAAGATTCAGGGTGGGGGGTGAACTTTCTTTTATGAAAAAAGAGTGGCTTCTGCAAGAAGAGAAATGCAATGGGTAGTGTTTCAAGTAAGTTTAGTTATTCTTATGCCATAGTCCTCCAAAGTTCCTAATGTTATTATTACAATTATTAGAGTCCAGTAATTTTCCTGGTAGAGATAGGATGAAGTTGTATATCAAATAGGTAGGCCACTTTGGCAACAAGCTATGTCTATGTCTATGTCTCTGTCTATATCTGAATGTTTATATTCCCAATTCTATCAGCACCACCATAAAATAATTTATTTCAGTATGGTTATGTCTTGGGGCAATGTCTAGGTTATGTCTCAGGGATTTGAATTTGTCACCTTAACTTATACAGGGTCTGGTGCACTAAATTATCCAACCTAATGGATGGTGTCAGTGTTATCAGCCCCAAATGACAGCGTTTGTGTTAAATTGGTGGAGGAACAAGTATCTAGTCGCTGTGAGTTTTACTATCAATTTGCTTACATGATTTCATGACCTATTTTACCATTATATACCTATGACTAAAGACTTCCCATTCCATGTCTTTTATTGTTTCTTTCTAATTTTTTTTAAATGTTTCTATTTATTTTTGAGACAGAGAGAGAGCATGAGCAGGGAAGGGGCAGAGAGAGAGGGAGACACAGAATCTGAAGCAGGCTCAGATTCAGCTCAGAGCCAGATGTGAGGCTCAAACTCACCGACTGTGAGATCATGACCTGAGCTGAAGTTGGACGCTTAACCGACTTAGCCACCCAGGTACCCCTTTTTATTGTTTCTTTTTTTTTTTTTTTTTAATTTATTTTTGGGACAGAGAGAGACAGCATGAACGGGGGAGGGGCAGAGAGAGAGGGAGACACAGAATCGGAAACAGGCTCCAGGCTCCGAGCCATCAGCCCAGAGCCTGACGCGGGGCTGGAACTCACGGACCGCGAGATCGTGACCTGGCTGAAGTCGGACGCTTAACCGACTGCGCCACCCAGGCGCCCTTTTATTGTTTCTTAATAACCAATTCTGAATACTGCACTTTTCTTAGGTAAATCTTGTCAAAACCCAGTCTGGTACCAAGTTTGATGCTGATTAGGATTCTTTGATTGTGATCAATAAAATCTGACTCACAATTTATCAAATAATTTAAAAATTAAAAAAAAAAACTATCATGTTATGGACAGTATACTGGGTAGTACCCAGAACCAAGAAAATGAGAAAAAAAATTTTTTTGATTCAGACATAAAATAAACCACAGTAACTCTGGCTATCTTAGAAATAGAGACTTTTTGGCAGCGTTTAATGTGCCATCATCTGACTGACACAGCTTCAAAATTGTTGGGATACTGCATTTCCAAACAAGATTCCAGCTGCGTAGATGAGAGCAAGGTTATAATACTACTAAATTTGCTGTTAATTGATTTGGCAGGAATTAACCAAATAAGATAATATGGGCCCCAAAACACTGTAAGCATTTTATACATCTTATCTTATTTAATATTCAAAATAACCTTAAGAGGCAAGTATCATTAATATCTTTATGTGACGGAAGAGTAAATTGGCCCAGGTCACAGAACTAGGAAGTAGTGAACAAAGATTCACACAAAAAGGGTCTCATTCAGCTTTGGGTTCCACCAGTCTTCTGTGTGACAAATTCACAGACCAGAACTGTACTTATGATTTTACAACTTTTATTTTTCTCCAGTAAAATAATTTTTCTCATTATTTAGGTTGAATCTTTCTTTTACAAAATTATAGATCTTTTCTTGTACCTACAAGAGTGTCAATTCTGCAAACACAACACTTTGAAAATTATGATAATTAAAGCAACAGATCCAAATTATAGGAACTCATTCAAAGCAAAGAAGTAAGTCTTTTACTTATCCATTTCAAAGTTAGTGGTTTTATTGTGGGTCCTTTGATTATGATTTTCTAGTTTTTCACATTGAGGCTTGAAGGTGTTTCTTAAATGCTTAATTTTTGCAATTTATTAAAAATTTTTGTGACCTAAATTGTAAGAAACATATGAATTCCCCAAAGATATTTAGTTGGAAATAAAATTTCTCACATTGTAGGACAAGTCTTTCACATGGATCTGCTGAAAAAATTGTGTATTAAACAAATCCTTTATATTTATTTATTTATGCTCTGACAAAGAGTAGGAAATGTCTCCACAATTATACAATTTCTGCTAATTTTTTTTCATTATATATTTTGGCATTGTGCTTCTTACTATGTTTTTATATTCTTCGATATGTCTTGTGTGCTATTCAGATAACCCCTATTAGTCACTCACAGACATTTTTCACAAAAAAATCTTACTTTTCAGTTGCTATTTCTGTTCAACCCAGTTTCTTTATTTTTGAATTTTCCTGATAAAACTTTCTAAAATTGGAATTTAATTTTTCATTGTGTGTGTGTGTGTGTGTGTGTCTGTTTGTGTATGTATAAAATACTGAACTTGAAGTTGTAAAGCCTTGGAATATAATACAGAATTTCTAGACGAGTTGATATGGATGCTCATACTTATTTGATTTCATGCTTTCTATTTCTGAACCTTGATTTCTATGGGTTTATTTTACTTTATTTTAATACAGATTTCATTTGCTTTTATTAATTTATTTTTGTAGTATTATTGGGAAGTATACATCCTTTAAAAATTCTTATCATTCTAAAAATAATTTTTAAATTAATTATAAAAGTCAATAATAAAATATTTTACCATGTACCACCAACATACATCATTCCTATAAAATGTGAAGATTAGTAATTTATATCCTTCCATATTCTTCTATATTATTCTGATTTGTGTAATACGCATTTAAGATTCTTCCATTTCTTTTCAGGGCTTAATAGTTCATTTATTTTTAGCACTTGATAATATTCCATTGTCAGATATACCATAGTTTATCCATTCACCTACTGAGGGCATCTTCATTGCTTCTAACTTTTGACAGTTGTGAATAAAACTGCTATAAATATCTGTGTACAAGTTTTGTGTGAACATAAATTTTCAATCCCTTTGGGTAAATACCAGGGAGGGTGGTCACTGAATCTTATGGTGAGAAGTGTTTAGTTTTGTAAGAAACCACCAAACTGTCTACCAAAGTGACTGTGCCATTTTGCATTCCCACCAGCACGAATGAGAGTTCTATTGTTCTACATTCTTGCCAGCATTTGGTGTCCACAGTGTTTTGTATATTGACCATTCTAATAGATGTGGTCTAATAGACCATTCTAATAGACCATTTTATTTTAATTTGCATTTTACTGAGGACATATGATGTGAAACATCTTTTCATATGTTTATTTGCCATCTGTATATCTTCTTTGGTGACATATCTTCCAAGATACTTGTCTTATTTTTGAATCAAGTTGTTGTCTTTTTTTCTTCACTTTTTATGTGCAGAGTAAATATAATTTATTTTTAGAAGTAATGAGTCATTAACATATACTTACTTCAAGAGGTAATTAAAAGTAAATTGATAGGAGTTGACTGTAAGGCTCAGAGATTCCTTTTTTTGAGACATAATTAAAACATCTCAGAAATGAACCCCATTTGGTCATGGTGTATGATCCTTTCATTGAATTGTTTGCTAATATTTTGTTGAGAATCTTTGCATCCATATCCATCAAGGGTATTGATCTCTATATAGTTTTATTTTCTCATAATGTAGTGTTACCGGACTTTGTTATCAAGGTAATTATGGCCACATAAGATATATTTGGAAGTGTTACCCCCTCCTCAATTTTTTGGAACAGTTTGTGAGGGATTGGACTTAGTTATTTTTTAAATGTCTGATGGGATTCACCAGTGAAACCACCTTTTGGGTTTTTGTGTGTTCAGAGATTTTTGATTACTGATTCAGTCTCTACTCATTATTGAACTGTTCAGATTTTCTATTTCTTCATGATTAAGTCCTTGTAGTTGTGTGTTTCTAGGATATATCTTCTAGGTTATTTAATTTTTGGCATATAATTGCTAACAGTAGTCTCTTATGATCCTATGTATTTCTGTGGCACCAGCTATAATGCCCCCTATTTCATTTCTTTTTTTATTCATTTGAGTCTTCTCTCTTTTATTCTTGGTCTAGCTAAAGGTTTGTCATTATTTTCTTTTTATCTTTTCAAATCACCAGTTCTTAGTTTCATTGATCTTTGCTATTGTTTTTCTCATCTGTATTTTGTTTTTACTTCTGCTCTGATCTTTATTATTTCTTTTCTTCTATTAATTTCTGGCTTAGTTTGTCCCTTTTTTGTAGCTCATTGAGGTGAAAAGTGAGGTTCTTTGAGTTCTGTCTTGTTTCTTAATGCAGGCATTTATTGTTATAAACTTCCCTCTTAGAACTACTTTTGCATTGTTTCATAATGTTTTGATATTGTGTTTGTTCATTTCAAGATATTTCTTGATATTCTTCTAATATCTTCTTTGACCCATTGGTTGTTCAGAAGCATGTTTTTTAATGTACAGATATTTGTGAACTTTGCAGTTTTCTCTTTCTTATTGATTTCTAGTTTTATACCATAATGATTAGAAAAGATACATGGGAATTTGAATCTTCCTAGATCTTCTAAATCTTCTTAAATCTTAGAACTTCTTAAAACTTGTAAGATTTGTTTTGTGGCATATCATATGATCTGTGTTGGAGAATATTTTGTTTGCATTTGAGAATAATGTGTATTCTGCTTATGTTGAATGGAACATTCTATAAATTTCTATTATGTCCATTTAGCCTTGTGTTTGATTCAAGGTCAGTGTTTCTGTGCTGATTTTCTATCTGAATGATCTATCCATTGAGGAAAATGGGTTATTGAAGTTTTCTACTAAATTTGTATTATCTATTTATCCCTCTTCAGATCTGTTAATATTTGCTTAATATATATAGGTATCTCAATGTTAGGTGTATATATTTTTTATTTTCATTATCTCTTTTTGATTAACTGACTCCTTTATCATTATATAATAATCTTTTTTGTCTCTCATTTTCATTTTTGGCATAAAGTCTACTTTGTCTGGTATAATTATCAGTATTCACATTTTCTTCTGTTTCCTTTTGTTTTTAAACAATTTTTAACGTTTATTTATTTTTGAGAGAGAGTGAGCATGTGAGTGGGGGAGGGGCAGAGAGAGGGAGAGAGAGAAACCCAAGCAGACTGTGTGCTATCAACACAGAGCCAAATATAGGGCAAGATCTTGACTTGAGCTGAAACCAAGGGTTGGATGCTCAATTGACTAAGCCACCCATGCACCTCATCATTTGCTTTTGTTTCCTATTTGCATGGAATATCTTTTTCATCTGTGAGATATTAGAAAAAAATATATTCGTCTTTGCCGCACGTTCTTGACACAGAGCTCCTGAAATCCTTCCAATTTACTGGGTAATTAGAATGTCTTTTGTTCTAATAAGATGATTCTGGATAGACTCCTAGATGGCTCTTGTTTGGGGTTTAGTCACCAGAAAGACTAAGCTTGGAGTTTTTGGTCCCCACTCACCCCCATTCTCTTGAGAAGATAGAAGAACTGAAAATTAAGTTAATGATCAATCTTGCCTATGTGATAAAGGCCCCATAAAAATCCTAATAGTATAAGGTTCAGAAAGGTTCTGGATTGGTTAACACATCTATGTACTGGGAGAATGAAGCACCCCAACTTCATGGGGACAGAAGCTCTTGCATTTGGGACCCTCCCAGACTTTATCCTATGTATTTCTTTGTCTGGCTATTCATCTGTATCCTTCAGCATATCCTTCAATAAGATGATAGATGTCAATAAGTGTTTTCCTGAGTTCTGTGAGTTGTTCTACCAAGTTAAAGTAATCCAAAAGGGAAGAAAGTCATGGGAAACTCTATTATATAGCCAAGTCAGACAGAAGTTTTAGGTAGCCTGCGGACCTCCTGTTTGTGATTGGCATCTGAAGTGGGGGACAGTCTCATGGAACTGAGCCTTCCTATGAGACCTGATGGTATCTTCAGGTAGGTAATGTCAGAATTCACTTAATTGTAGGATGTCCAGCTGCTATTGCAGAGAATTGCTTTGTGTGGGAAAATTTCCACACATCTGATGTCAGAGGTATTGTTAGTATAGTAGTGTTCTGTATAAAAGTAGACACATAGGAGGAAGAGAACTGTAGGTCATCCAATACACCAGCCCTTCACTTTGAGTCCATGTGTGTTGTTAAAGCTGAAGCGAGTCTTGCAGACAGCATACAGTTGCTTTTTTTTAATCCTTTCAGGTATTCTGTGTCTTTTTATTGGTGAAGTCAGCCCATTTACATTTAGAGAAATTATTGGTACATAAGACATACTAATAACATCTTATTAATTACTTTCTGGCTGCTTTGTATTTATATTGATGTTGTTTTCCTTCTGTTTCTACCTACCTTTGTGAATTGGTGATTTTCTGTAGTAATATCATGGTTCATCTTTCTTTATCTTTGTGAATCTACCCTAGGTTTTTGCTTTGTGTTAATGTGAGGCTTACAAAAATCATCTTACAAATACAATAATCCATTTTAAGCATATAGCAAATTGATTGCAAAACCCCTACCCTTTTATTCCTTTCTTCATGTTTTCAATGTTACAATTTACCTCTTTTATATTGTGTATTCAGTAACAAAGTATAGTAGCTATAGTTATTTTCATACTATTTTTCTTAGACTGTTATACTACATATAGTTAAGTGTTTCACACACTTATATTGCAGAATTGGTTTTTAAAATATGACTGTATATTTACCTTTATATCCATGTTACTAATTAGCATCTTTTCATTTTTTCTGAAAAGCTTTGAGCATTTCTTGCAAGGCAGGTGTAGTGACCATTAACTCTACCCCCTTTTCTTTCTCTCTCTCTCTCTCTCTCTCTCTCTCTCTCTCTCTCTCTTTTCAGTCTAGAAAAGTCTTTATTCTGCATCCTATCTGAATGATAACATTGCTGGATAGAGTATTCTTGATTGGCTTTTTTTATTCTTTTGACACTTTAAATTTATTATTATACTGTCTCCTGGCCTGTGAGGTTTCTGCTGCAAAATTTACTGATAGACCAATGAGACTTCTTTTGTAGGTCACATTCCTTTTATTCTCTAGCTTGTTATTTTGATTCTATCTTTGACTTCGGTTTTTGAACATTTCATTATAATGTGTCTTGAAAAAAGAGTATTTTTTGTTGTTTATTTTTTTAATGTTTATTTATTTATTTTGAGAGAGTGAGAGAGCATGTGTGCACTCACGTGTCAATGGTGGAGAGTCAGAGATAGAGGGAAAGAGAGAATCCCAAGTAGGCTCCATGGTATCAACACAGAGCCTGCTGTAGGGCTCCATACCAAGAACCATGAGATTATGACCTGAGACAAAATCAAGAATTGATTGTTTAACTGACTGAGCCTCCCAGGTGCCCCTTGTTGTTTTGAAATGAGATAATAAGGTAATCTATACACTGTGTGAACTTGGGTGTCCAAATCTTTACCCAGGTTTGGGATGTTATCAGCTATTATTTCTTTACATAAGCTTTCTAACCTCTTTGTCCCTCTATTCTGGAACTCCAGTTAATCTGGTATATGTACCTTTGATCATGTCCCATAGATTAGGTAGGCTTTTTTGTTTGTTTGTTCGTTTTGCTTATTCTTCATTATTTTTTCCTTGTTTTCCCACAACTAGGTTGTTCAGAATTCCTATCTTCTGACTCAATGATTCTGTCTTCTTTTTGGTCTGTTCTCATGTTGATGCTCTCTTGTTGCATGTATGTATGTATGTATGTATGTATGCGTGTGTGTATTTGTTTGTTTATTTATTTATTTATTTATTTATTATTTATATTTCATTCATTGCATTCTTCATCTCCAGAATTTCTATTTGGCTATTTTGTATGACTTTTGTATTTTTGATGAATTTCTTATTTTGTTGATGAAGTGTTCTTCTGATTTCATTGAATTATCTTTCTGTCTTTTCTGTAGCTTGTTAAGGTTCTTCAAAACAGCTATTTTGAATTCTTTCTTAGCTAGTTTGAAAAGTCATGTCTTTGAGTTTGGGTACTAGAGGATTATTGTTATCTTTTACTGATTACCTATTACCTTCATTCTCCATTTTTCTCTTATTTTTTTATGTTGCAATTTTCACATTTCAAAATTACTCCTATCTTTATTAATTATGAGTAATAATTAGTAGTAATTTACTAATTATTACTCCTCCTATCTGTACTTCTTGTCCTCCAGTGTTAGACTTTTTTTCATTGATCTTATATCTAGGATTTTTTCCAACTTTGTATCAATATACCTGCTCCCCACTTCCTTCTCCCCCTTGTGATTAAATTCTTAAGTCTGTATATTTTCCCTTGTTTTGGCAACTCAGTAGGCTGGCTGCTGGAAAACTCTTTTATTTTCCAGAAAGTGGCACCGTAGTTTGAGTTCGTATTTTCTCCTTTACTTACAGACACTGCTTTGATTTTCTGAGCATATTTGATATGCAGGGAGCACTTTCCTGATGCTGTATCATAAGCATTCACAAGGAGCCAACTGCAGAGTGATCAGAGAAGTGTAGGTTTAGCACTAAGGTGTTGGGGGTACCCATGGGTGGGGGTGGGAGTTCTTGGGTGAGGTTCTCCCAGCAGCATTGGGCAGGCTTCTTGTGAGAGTCCTTAATAGTCAGCAGGAACTGCATCCCAGTGTTGCCTTTTGATATTCTTTTATGCCTCTTCCCTGATCCCCTCACTGCTCCCAGCCTTGGACATCCCGCTTCAGTATTCTGGGTGCTGCTGGAAAGCAGTGGGTTTCTCAGAATCCTACATAGCTGGAATATCAGGGTACTTACGCACTACTCTACTTTTCCTCTGTCAGAGAGGTCATTGCTAGCTAGTTCAGCTCTGTACTATGTGGTTCTGAAGGAGAGACAATGCTGGAAAAGTTCCTCCTACCCACTTCAGGATATCCAAACTCATGTTTGTTTATTTATTTTCTTCCAAGGGAGTATTAGAATCTCTCCTCAGGAAGACTAGACTTCTACAAAACCTCTCTTGTGTCTCAGTGGCCAAATCATCACTTTCTGGGTTATACCCTACCACGACCAAGAAGAAATTGTTTTAGTATGTGGCCTCTGCTGATTCCATAGACAGAACTCAGGTCTGTCTGCGTAAAACCCAATGTACAGATGGGCAAGTCTTCTCGCGAGTCCTTTGGCATATGGTGCTGGATCCCACAATTCCTAGAGGTACTTTTGTTTGTGAATTTATGCTGATTTTTAGCAGTTGACAAAAGGTAGACAGGTTATATTGCCATGATGCTGACATCACCCTGATTTCTTATTGTTGAGTTTTAAGAGTTATTTGTATATTTTGGTTATCAGTCCTTTATCAGAGGTATCTTTTGCAAATACTTTAACAGTTAGTCTGTGGCTTGCCTTATTCTCTTGATGTTGTCTGAGCAAATGAGAATTTCTAATATTAATGAAGTCTAGTTTGTCAATGATTTCTTTCCTGGAGCCTTTGTTTTATCTAAGAAGTCATTATTGTATCCAAGATCATCTAAGGTTTTTATATTTAATTTTATTATTTTTCATTAAAGTGTTAAAAAAAGAATATGCAGCAGCTACTTATGTGGCCTGTAATGTCTAAAATATTTACTACATTGCCTTTTATAGAAAATGTTTGCTGACCCTTTAATTACCCAAAACTAATATGTAAGTGAAGTGTTCAGAGGTACACAGAAAATATTCAAAGGAAATACATAGTCTTGTATTTTTACATCAAAAGAACTTTATGCCCTAGGTAAAAACAGATAAAATAACATCAATCAATAAATGAAACATTTTAAAGGAAACTTGATATGTAACATTTTCAGTTTGAGGACCCTCAACTTATTTAGGTTTGATCAGTAGCAAGAGTATGTAAGTATGTAGTTATAATTACAATTGAGAAATATTAACTACAATGCAGAATTTTACATTATAGAAATTACACATCCAAAAAAAAAAAACCCCGAGAAATAACACATCCATCTTTTTTATTTACGAGTATTTTGTGGGACATTTTATAAATGTTGGTTAGAACATCTATATGTATCTGTATTTTACTATGAAATTTTTGTCTGAAGGATTGCTGGAAAAAGCCATGTCTTTAAACCTATGTTAAAAAGGATAATGATTAGTTTAAACATTTTTAAATCTTTTTAATGTTTATTTTTGAGAGAGAGAGAGAGAGAGAGAGAGAGAGAGAGAATGAATGGGGGAGGGGCAGAGAGAGAGGGAGACAGAATTTGAAGCAGGCTGCAGACTCTGAGCCATCAGCACAGACCTCGATGTGGGGTTGAACCCATGGACTGTGAGATCAAGACCTGAGCTGAAGTCGGACACTCAACCGACTGAGCCACACAGATGCCCCTAAACATTTTTATTCCAAGATTTACCTACGGAAGTTGTTGAGGCTTAGATAATCAGTTAGAATGAATTTTTCTCCAGTTCTCCCTTCTTATTTCATAATGTATCCTCACCTCTGATGATGGAAGATGTAGATGTTAGGCATTGACAATACGTTCTCTGCACAGGTTATAGTACTCTAGTGAGAATACAGATATTAAAGGGCACATTGGTCAAACCAGTAAGTTTAATGTAATTGTCAGAAAAAGCAGCAACTTTGTGTAAATACTTAATTGTCCTATTATTTGACTTACTTTTAATTCTATATATGTATTGATACCTATAAATTTCTCAGCTCAAATGATAATTAGGATTTTTATCTTATTAAATTAAAACATTCATCATATTTTATTGAGTTTTAGTTTTAAAGGGATGATAGAGGAATTCTTTCTTTCATGGAATAAATTAATATGAAATGTAAGTGTCATTTAGAGCAAGTCTGGTCTAGGACAAGTTTAAGTGAGATGATACATTCAAGATAAGAGAGCCATGGATGCTAATTGTTTATTTTTTTATGTTTCTCTCCCTTCTCCATGTTTGATTTAGTACCAATATTTACCTAATGAGCACAGTATGATTTAATGTTTTAACGCTTTTAGAGATTATGAAAAACAGTGGGCGTTTTGATTACTGAATCTCCATATTGTTTTTCTTAGTAAACTTGTCTGATATTTAGTTTCTATAAAATCAAGTGGTAATACACCTTGTGACATCATCCTGGCCTTAACTGCATGGAAAATGATTACAGAATCTGAAGCCTTACTATTCTTACTGCTGCTACTAAGTGTATTGGGTTTTCTCTGCATTTGGTCAAAAAATTACCTAATTACTTGAATTATTTAAGGGATTTTCTGTACTTTGCAACTGAAGAAAAACATCAAAACACTAGGTCTTGAAGGCTCCTATGCACCCCCCAGAAATTCCACAATAAGCTGCTTGGAAAAATACAAGAAAGAAACTAATAATTCTAGCACTCTACCTTCAGTGATGAATGAATATCTGACATATTCAATCTCCATTTTCATTAATAGATGATCCCACCCTTCCCTGGCTTTGGGGATTTTGAGGTCTTCCTCTCCCCATCCCTGATTGGAGAAGAATTCAGTAGTTGTGGTGAGTAATGGCTTGTCTACTATTTAATTTGTCATTCTTAACCACTTCCTTTATTTCCATTTAAAGAAAGTTTGCACTTATAATTTACTTCATTTTCTTTTTTAATTCACTTACAGTTCAGTTAAATTCATTCAGTTAAGACAATTTTTCATGCTTATGTACACATTACTTTTTCATCTTTTTATTTACCTTCTCTTTCAGTTTTTCTTTAGTTATTCCAAGAAGGTCTTTGTTGACCTCTCCCTCTTTTATTTAACCTTTTATATTTATTCCATTTGTGGGTCAAAGAATGATCTCTCTTAAGCACAAAAACACAAAAGAAAGGTAATGGTAAATATATATCAAGGAAAACGAAAGTCATAAAATTTAAGTGAATTTAATTTTTTTTTTCAACGTTTATTTATTTTTGGGACAGAGAGAGACAGAGCATGAACGGGGGAGGGGCAGAGAGAGAGAGGGAGACACAGAATCGGAAACAGGCTCCAGGCTCCGAGCCTTCAGCCCAGAGCCTGACGCGGGGCTCGAACTCACAGACCGCGAGATCGTGACCTGGCTGAAGTCGGACGCTTAACCGACTGCGCCACCCAGGCGCCCCAAAGTGAATTTAATCCTAAAGAAAAGCATGTGATGGGAGTGCCTAGGTGGCTCAGTCATTTAAGTGTCTGACTTCGGCTCAGGTCATGATCTCGTGGTTTGTGATTTGGATCCCTGCTTTGGGCTCTGTGTTGACAGCTCAGAGCCTGGAGCCTGCTTCAGATTCTGTGTCTCCCTTTCTCTCTGCCCCTCCCCCACTCATACTCTGTCTCTCTCTCTCAAAAATAAATAAACATTAAAATTTTTTTTTTAAAAGAAACGCATGTGATATTAAACTTGATAAATATTGACATTGCTTAGAATTCCCCATATGGATCTCTTTTACTTCCATCTACCATCTTTTATTCCATCTACCTCTTTTCTGTCTACCTCTTTTATTCTCCTTTAGTGAAAACTCTTTATCCTTCAAGAGTTAGAATTCATATTAACATTTGAATCCCTATTCAATTTTCTGTTTATTTCTGCTATTTTTATATAGCAGACTTACTATACACTGACTTACATTAGAAATCTTAAGTTTCAGAGTGACATGTAATAAAACTGATATTTGTTTACTATACTCTGGAACATAATTAGCATTCAAAATACTGTTTCTATGAGCAGTCCGTTTGACTTTTAGAAAAAGATATTTTTTGAAAGTTGGAACCTCCCATTGTTTTGAAACACTGAATGAATTAACAAGAAACTGAAGTAAAGAGTTTAAAAACAGTCTTTAAAATAGGTCAATAAAAAAAGACACCTGAAATTATATGAACTCAGTATTTCCATTGGTAGATCTTTTCTTGGGTAATCACCAGTTTGTTCATCAAAGTTAACATTTTACCAGCAGTGAACAAGTTTCCCCCATGATTAGAAGCATCTGAATCTGAGCAGCACTCTTTGGCATAACTCTAAATTATATGCCATTTATTTAGGCAGTTACTGTGTAATTAGTGTGTCTTAATTTGAGCATTAAAAATGTATTGAGTTCTACATGCAGCATTTATAATTACAAGATCAATTTGTGGTTAACTGATTTCACTCCTAAGATTTTTGTATCTGGAATATTTAAATGAATTTCCAAAATTGCCACAGTAGAAAATTTTGTATTGGAGAGTACTTCAGTAACAATAAATCATTTGTATTTTATGGTAGATTAAAATTGAAACATGCAAAGTACAAAACCAATGAAAGAACCAATAATATAGTAGAAACAAACTATTATACACACACACACACACAATATACATACAAGTATGGTCATTCCAGGTTAAAATGCCTTATTTAGGAAGAATAGAGCCTTCACTGAAGATTTTTTTCTATTTTTCTGAAACCAGGCATTTTAACGTGGTGTGATACTTTCTTAAATTTTGTTTTATGGCCTCCATAAGCAATGTTCTGAAAATATTCCTATTTGTATTTCTGTATTGCCAGAAAGATTAAGTCTCCTCATATCTATGCAAGTTCTTATGCCACTTAAACATCAAAGTGACACAAGCTTGACTTTCTCCCAAAATCAAGCATAAACATGATTGACTTAGTAGATTGTGTCATGATATAGACACGTTTATTCTTTGACTAAAGTTGATAAACTGATTTTACGAGGGAAAAAATGAAAGTTTTGGAATGCCATTACTTGGAGTTGCAGAACATTAAAGAGCTATTTAAGAGCGTACATCTGGAGCAAAGCACAGTCTGCTGTAGGAAAGCATAATTAGATATTTAGTTTGGTGTGCAAAATTTTGCATGAATGACCCTGTTAATTTTTCCTGTTAAATCAAAACAAAAAATACCCCAAGGCTCATCTCAAAATTGCAGCTTCAGCAAAGTTGGTGTACAGTGCATTTGGGATTTTAAATGATGCACTGGGTTACCAATTTGGGCATTGAAGGAAGTATAAAAGAACAGAAAACATAAATTGGAAAGGAAAAGGAAGATTTAACTGGAGATTTGAAAACAAAATCAAAATAATAAAGATATCTATTAAACAATAAAATATTTAATATTTACCACCAGGGCTATATTTTTGGCTTAATATAAAAATTGGAGGGGCACCTGGGTGCCCCAGACTGTTAAGTGTGTGGCTCTTGATTTTGGCTCTGGTCATGATCTCATGGTTCATGGGCCCCACGTCAGGCTCTTTGCTGACAGGGCAGAACCTGCTTGGGATTCTCTCTCTCCCTTTCTCTCTGCCCCTCTCCCACTCACACACCCTGTCTCTCTCTCTCTCTCTCTCAAAAAATAAGTAAATAAGTAAGCATTTTAAAAAGTGGAAATTAATATCATTAATATATAATTTTGAAAATTAATATATTATACTTAATATAATTAATATGCTTTAATATACTAATATAATTAATATAACAGAAAAGAAGTGACAAATCTGGAGAAGGTATTATAAAAGGGTATAAATTTCACATGGCACTATCATATGTATTTAAGTTCCAGACCAGTTGCTTTGTCTGCAGAGTAGTCCCTTCACTCAATTTCACCCACCTAGTCTTAAAAATGTTACTGATTGGCCTCTACCCAAGGAAGTAGCCACTTCAAATTAAGCAATATTTTCTTTCTGGAATTGTTTCAGCATGGATACCTGCCACAAGCTCAGCTAATCCTATTCCCAATTCTAAGGGTTCCATGGAATGGAGGGAAAGAAAGAATGAGAGGCATGAAGAAAAGGAAGAGAAAAGGGAAAAAAGGAGGGAGGAAGGGAAGAAGAGGCAAGACAGAGGGAAGGGGAGAGATGGAGACAGAGATAGAGAACCAGATACAGAGAAATGGATGAAAAAAAAGAAGTTTGTCTTTAGTGCCCGCAGTACAACATTTCATACCTCTGACTATTGTGCTATTTGTATTAACAAGTAGAAGATCCTTTCTGTAGGAAGAGTGAAGAATGAAGCAGAAATGTATCGAGAAAAAAAAATGAAAGAAACAATGTCTTGATGACATCTAAATATGTGGTTCCCAGTAGATTTTAATTTGAGTTATATCTTTGTCAGGTTCTTTGAGAAACACCAAACTCTCTTTTACTTAAGTTGGTTGAATGGACTTCTGTTACTTGCAACATAAAGAATCTTCATTTAGTGAAATACAATTATGAGAGAGAGAGAGAGTGATTGTAGAATAAATGTTTTAATAAGTAATTTAGGATTAAAGATTAAGTGAATAAAGCAACAGTTAATTAGAAAACAACATGTAATTATGGTTTAAATATAATCATGTAAATATTTCATATTAAGAAAAGTTTTATCTGTAGAGGAAAACCCAAGGTAGAGTTCTGGACTAAGGCAATAAAGCTACAGCAGACAATTAGGTATGACAATTCAAAAATGTTTAGAATTTACGTTTTTTCATCCATCTATAATTTACCACAGAACACTCTTATGAGTAGAGTCACTGTTGCAAATTATGGCCTGTCAAGAATTGGATTAGTGAGATTCAGCATGTTTCAATCCATTTTCTCATAATGACATCCCATCCACTTCCAATTTCAATCTCTAAGTGCTATCTGTATTTGTTTTATATTAATGGCCTGGCACAATTTCTGTTGCAATAAAATTCTTTATTGATAACTTCTCCCAGAGAGCTTTTGGATAAGAATGCTATTTTGATTAATAAGAGCTCGGCTCTCTGTTAAATGTCCCTATTAATAATACACTAGAGGTGCTCTAAAGATGAATGTCAGTAGCCCTTTGTCAACACTTCATCTTCCAAATATCCCTTGCCTCAACACACAATACACAAACATCAGCTGAGCACCAAGACAGTAGTCAAATACCTGTACTTAGTGACTAGAGAACAATGATAACAAACATAGGCGGTTTTTAAAGACAACAGAGCTTGTCATATGATGAAGAAAACAGTATATCACTGATTAGGGTTTATCAGAAAAGCAATCAGAATAGCTCTTTAGTTTTTGCTGCATTTTTGTGCTTGGTTGGATGGGTAAGAAAAAGGACATCCAGTTTAATCCCTGTGCTGTTTCAAGCTTTTAGAAGGGAAACGGTCTAAATGCAAAATATTATCAGTTGCATTGTTTCTATAATTTAGAAGGAAAGAACAGCAGTCTCCTGTCACATAGTTTATTCCCCTTTCCTCTTGACATCCGTACTTCTTCCTTAGGTTCCATTTATAAAATATATCAGAGGATGAGCTTATCACTAAATGAATCTAAGAAATAGTGTGAGACTTTGATTGTAAGTTTTAAACTATTAACATAAATTGATTATCTCTGCTGTCTGGTTTCCTGACTCAGTTAAACATAATTCATCTTTGTTGAAAACATGTTTTAAGGTGAACTTTATACTCTATCAATGTCAGTAACACTGCATCAAATTAAAAGTATAAATATATTCTTTCCTTTTCTAGTTTTCCCCCATTTTTTTTTCATTCCATAGTGTGAGCATTACTGAATACTAGGCCCATCTACATTGCTTTTGGTATGCTTTCCCCAGAGAACTTATACCAAGCCTCCAACTATGCTATCAGTACAGATGACACAGATCTAGACCTAGAACCTACTTCTGATTTTAGTTTTCATTATAAAATTAGGGACATTCAACTTTCGGAATTACAAAACTATGAAACACCTCAGAGACCATATTCTTCACTTCTCTTATTTTATAAGAGAGTAAATTATGGTAAAATAACATTATGATGTGACAAAAGAGAAGCAGAACCAAACAGAAATCTATGCTTTTACACTGCTCATTTTAATTTTGGACATGATGTTACACTAAATCACAGACTAATCTTTTTTGAGTCTCAAATATTTAAAAGCAGTGAGGTTAAATAAATGTCACCTCTTTAATTTACTCTTAGTGGTCTAACTTTGATGTAATTTTGTATTGTTATTGCTTAGAAATTATTTGTCAATATATAGGAACTTTCTAATGAAATCGGAACATACAGTTCTTGAGATTAGAAATAAATTTGAGTTTAGAAAAGAGTACTTCAAAAATCCATGGTAACAGCTACCAAAAACTAGATGAAAGAAATACTTTTAGAAAATTAGGGTTTAGGGGCGCCTGGGTGGCGCAGTCGGTTAAGCGTCCGACTTCAGCCAGGTCACGATCTCGCGGTCCGTGAGTTCGAGCCCCGCGTCAGGCTCTGGGCTGATGGCTCGGAGCCTGGAGCCTGTTTCCGATTCTGTCTCCCTCTCTCTCTGCCCCTCCCCCGTTCATGCTTTGTCTCTCTCTGTCCCAAAAATAAATAAACGTTGAGAAAATTAGGGTTTAAGAACCCCTGAAAAAATAGAAAATCTAACAGAGAAGTAAGAAGGATGAAAGATACAATAAGCAACTTGAGACTTCCAGAGAACTCTAGCCTAGGAAAAGTGCAGGGGTGAGTTGAAGCTAAAATTTAACCCTTTCAAAGCATAAGCTGTTTTTATAGAGCCAGCAAATCACTAATGCAAAAATGTAACAAAAATAAATATTAAAAAATAAAAAAATGAATCTAATTATGGATGTTCAACTTTATTAAATATTAACAAATGTAATTAAACAACACAGTATAGACAATTGCAGTCACTCCAGAAAGGCAAGAATAGATTGTTCTAATTCCATTAATGCAATTCAACTTATTAATTGAGAGATAGAGAAAATGTAGTATGGAGGAAATTAACAAAGGAAAACAAAAACAATAAACACTATGGGGAAAAAAGGTAGGTAAGTGGACTTCTCTAGAAATCAGTGAAATATATATTTAAACAATAAAATGACATTTCACCCTCAATTTATCAATGATAAAATAAATTATAATTAGTGACATTAAGGGCTCAGATAAACAAGTACTTTATTTTGAAATTTTTAGGGTAGTGTGTATTTTTATATTTTTAATAAGCATATTTTTATATAGGAATTCTAGTGCTAGAAATATATCCTATGCAAATAATTATTAATATACTCAAATACTTAACTACAGTAATATCCAAAGCTTTTTAAAATACTACAGTGGAAAATTGGTTAAATAAACAAAGTTGATTACATATTTTATATAATTTAATGATGCTATTTAAGAATAATGCACTCATCATTATAATTTACTCACTGAAAAATAAAATCAACTTAGAAAGTAATATGCCTCCTGTCTCTAAGGCAAAGGGCTGTGTAACCCTGCACACACACACACACACACACACACACACACACACACGGGAAAAATTATATATATCTGCATTATTATGGAAAGAAGTTCTATAAATTTCAACACATTTTCAAAGGCAATTATAATCTTCAAAAATTCAAGAAAACACTATGTGCTAATTAGGATGGTCTTGCAATTTAGAGAATACTGGTGATTTTTTCTTTTTACTGAATATTGAGTCAATTTTATTGTATTTACACTTAAGATTATAATTATTAGATTGTTTACATAAACAATCCATACTCATTGATACCAAGTGGTTGTAAACTTTAGACTGATGCTAGAGGCCACTATAAAATTTCCCTCAGAATCCTCATGTGCTGTTGGTTGGAATGCAAATTGGTGTAGCCACTGTGGAAAACAGAATGGAGGTTCCTCAAAATGTCAAAAATAGAGTTACCCTAAGATCCGGCAATTGCACTACTAAGTATTTACCCAAGGAATACAAAACTACTAATTCGAAGTGATACATGTACTCCAGTGTTTAGAGCAGCACTATCTACAATAGCTGAGTTATGGAAAGAGCCCAAATGTCCATCACCTGAGTAAAAGATGAAGAAGATGTGGTGTATATATAATGGAATATTACTTAGTCATCAAAAAGAATGAAATCTTGCCATTTGCAATGATGTGTATAATGCTAGAGTATTATGCTAAATGAGGTTAAGTCAGTCAGAAAAAGACAAATACCATATGATTTTACTCATATGTGTAATTTAAGAAATAAAAGCGATGAACATAAGGGAGAAAAAAGAGACACAGACCAGGAAACAGACTCTTAACTACAAAGAGCAAACTGGGGGTGGGGGGGGGGGCGGGTACTAGCGGAGAGGTAGGCCAGAGGCTGTATGATGTGTATTTAAGGAGGGCAGTTGTGATGAGCACTGGGTGTTGTATGTAAGTGATGAGTCACTAAATTCTACACCTGAAACTAATATTACACTATATGTACACTTAGTGGAATTTAAATAAAAATTTAGAGAAAAAATTCAGTGCACATTCTTCTTTGCATTAACAAGTAAGTATTTTGAAATGCAATGAAAACTTTATAAAACACATTTGCTAATCTTTTTCTTGTGAATTTCCTTAGAAGTACTTCTGACTAGGCTTTGGTAATGATTAGCATAACTTAGTAGTACATGTGAGATCAAGCAAGTTGTGACCCAGTTTTCCTGAAAAATCAACACTAAGATATGATTAAATATATAAGGATTTTTTTTTTTTTAGAAAAAAATGGCTTTATGAGAGAAGGGGTCTGGACAGGCTGAGAAGACAATGCAAGTCTGACCCTGAGTGCAATAGAAAGAGAAATTGTAATACTGTGCAATCTAAGGCAGGTTTGGCAAAGCCTTTGGGAAGTCTTCAAGCCAAAGCCAGTAAGCAGAGAAGTTTGTTTATACCAGAAACAGATCTGTGTTAGTATCCCTGTTGCACTGGAATCTTGGCTGGGAGCAGCCCATCAGCTCTCTGTGCTTTCAAAAATGTTGTTAGGAATATTAAAGTACAGCAGCTGGATCACTCATTTATTATATTTTCAAGGCTGCCCCAATTAGTATATCTTAGTACTAACTTTCAAAAATATTAATACAATTTTTTATTTTTTTATTTTTATAATTATTTGTTCTATATTTATGTTTATGACATATGTATATATGTATGATGTATATCACCCATACAAATACATAGAAACAATTATATAGTTAGAAATACATATATATATTCTTTTTAAATACATTCATTTCAGTGTTCTGCCTAAAGTTTTGAAGAGCAATGTAATATTATCTATTAGTAATTACAGGATTCAAAATATAAATACAGATTTTATATGCTGTATAAAGTTCAAAGTAGATAAAAGCGTTTTCATCTCATGTACTTCAGAAATTTAAAGAACCTGTTAAGAAAGTAATGAGTATAAAGATCAACTGTATAAGAAATAGGAAAACACGTCCATTTTAGCATGTAGAACCATGGTAAATTGGGAGGAATATCCTAAAATTATTTACAAAAAATAGTAGCTTGCAGGTCTGTGCAATATGTAACTTTCTATTATTCTTTCTCTGGTTTTGACGTTACTTTTATAAGAAATGTATACATTTCAATTAATCAAATTTGTTAACACAAATTTATTAATATTGTATTTTAAACTCGATTGTATCAATAATTTTGACTTCTTTTGTTCTATACTTTTTCTTCATCAGTCTTGTCAAAACACAAAAATCTTGAACAATCTTCTCAACTACTTGTTCTTAAGTTTTTTTTTTAATGTGTTTATTGTTGAGAAGGACAGAGAGAGTGCGAGCAGGGTAGGGGCACAGAGAGAGGGGGAATCTCAAGCAGCCTTTGTGCTGTCAGCCCAGAGCCCAAGGTGGGGCTTGAACTCATGAAACTGTGAGATTGTGACCTGAGCCGAAATTAAGAGTTGGACACTTAACTGACTGATCCACCCAAGAGCCCCTCAACTACTTGTTTTCGTTTTTAAATCTTTGCTATTGATTTTTTTAAATTTTATTATTTCTATCCTTATTTCTTCTCTTATTTTTTTTTTATTTTACTCTGTTCTTTTTCCAGTTTCTTCAGGTGTTTTACCTTTCTTTTCTTTTACATTAAAAGCTAAGTTTTCTAAAAATTAACCTTTGCAATTTTCATGTAATCAATATGTTTTCATGTTCACAGGCTGAAGTGGTAACAGAAAAATGTGTCTAGCTAAATATTAGGGAACATTTTTTAGTCTTTTAAGTAGACTGATGATAGAATGTGCCCGTTGAACACTTTTTAGCGTTCTCTTACTGACCCCTCCCAAACTCTAAGCAGCAAGTCAGAGAAGGTGTATGTTTTTTATGGTACATTGGGACTGGATAATTTTTCATCATTATTGATGCAGTTGAGAGGTTAGTCTGTCCAGAGTGGATGCTGGGGGTAATTAAGATCATTATCAACAGCAGTTTAGCATGCCCAGCATAAGCAGTCTAACCAGTGCATTCAGACCATTTCATATTTTCAAGGTGTTCAGATATATTTTCATATATGAATCATAATAATGGAAAAACTCTCCAATCTGGAGTAAAAGAAATATTCAGGTAATGAATTTAAAGTGTTCATATTGGGGGTCTGGATCTATATTATATTGTCATAGAATGAAAACCCATTTCATTATTGTGACCTCACATTCTTATTTAGGTAGTAAAGGCAAATGTCTCTAAAATCAAGAGTTTATTGATTCATCTGGTGAAAATGCTACTGGCTCAAAAAAAAAAAAAACACAACTCAGAGAAATGTTATTACTTATGGCAGTTTTTCCGTAAAACTTATTTCTTGACCTTAGCAATTTTCCTCTCATCCGGTGCTTCAAGGGGTCAATGCAACTGCACATGTGGTTGCCAGGATACTTGTACACACACTGCCTGATGCGAGCACAAAGTAGCAGCTTGATTTGTGCTCAAAATGGAGAAATCTTGAGGGAAAAGGGATTTGCTAATGGCAACTAAAATTTCCAAATGCTGATTCTCCTATAAGTTAACAAAACAAAGTTTGTAGTGAGTTGCTACCATGCACATGTGTATGAATGTATTTTTGTATCTGTATACTGAAGTTTAGTTGTGAAGATGCATATTTCTAATGTGAATGCCACATGAAAAGAAATAATTTATAGTTGGTATGTGGTTAAGCGTTTGCATTTCTTGTTTAGGATCCGTAGACAATGAAACTGCATTATTTCTAATATTAGTTTGTCATACCTGCTTCTTCTTACAATGTAGTAACAATTGACTTATTTTTCCTAGTTAATGAACATTACCCTTACAGAATTTCTAGAAGAATCTTCAACCTACTATAACCTACTATAGCTGAATTTGCCATTTGCTATTTCCAAACCATTTCCCAAATAGACATCATTCTGAAAGACTATTAACTAAAGAGTGTCTCTAAATGAATTTCTGTGTTGTGAATGAACCGATTGCAAGGCTATTTGAAATGTCCAGTAGTTAGAGTTCTCAGGGAGATGGAGTTTTCTGTAGTCCTAAAAGATACTTAAATGCTTGCATATCATTTCTCTATATAAGCAAGATATTTTAAATTTTTTGAATTATTTTCAAAGCATTGACACTATACAGAAAAATTGTTGGTAATATACTAAAATATTTTCTCATTAGAACTTGATTAATTTTGTTGCTAGGATCCTTCTTAATTTTATGATTGTATGTAACTTTTTCTAACCTATTGACTTTTAATGGAATGAAAATGGTCAAAGATGACTGATATAAAGAGCTAAAAATGAAAGGGAAAAGAGATTCAACTTTTTTAGTGTACTGGGAAATTAAAATCATAAAGGAGATGTGAAGTGACTTATCTGTCATTTACTGTTTAAAAATCACAAACATTCTATAAATTAAATTCCCTCAGTGCTTCACCCTTTCTATGTTTTCAAAAGGAGCAAATACACAGATCTTATCTTTTCTAAAATAGAAATACTCTTAAAGGAATTTCCAGTTGTAAAGAATTTCTGTGTCAAAATCTTGCATAACATATAGACATTTAATTGAGGATATTAATTTCTGTACTCTAGATGCTGACACATAACCATTTAGCATTCATGTCATTGACAGATATTTATTTCAACACCGCAAGCTATAACATATAAAAATTTAATTATGGATATTCATTTCCTTCTTTTAGCCTTGATGTATACCCATTTAACTATCACATCATTGATACATATATTTTCACCAGTACAAGCTGTGAAATGTTAAACTGCAGGCATCTATTGCCTCATTCTAGCTTCATACACATAAAAACTAGGCACCAAATTCTAGACAAACAAATATTTTATTGTCAAATACTTTTAATAAAATGTTATTTTCAATTATTGGTAAGTGAATATGTAATCTTTCAAAGAGGAACTGGCACTGTAAATTTGGATATGAGCGATTATCTAACATACAATATGAAACTGAAATAATTCAATACTTCAAAAATAAAACTTAAAATAGTTTGATTGAATTCTTTTGTAAAAATGAAGCATATGTGTTGTAAAATATCAAGCAATAGTGAATAATCACATAAAATTTAAAATTCAGACCAAAATTCTAACACTTGAAGATAGTTTCTGAGAAAATTCATTTACATTATAGAGACACTCTACTGCACATAAAAAGATACAAAGATGAAGATAATATAGGTTGATAAAGATACACAAAGAGAATACTGTTTTAGAAAAAAATGATTAAAAGGCAACTGCATTTAAACAAAGGAGCTAAAAACAAAGTGCAGAAATTAATGAATTTCAGATAAATCTTGTTTTATCACAAGACATACAATTACCATAAACTCTATTTAAATTTAGGAAACATACTCAGAACTCTGTGGCTACACACTGGGTCACCAGAGGGAACATTGTAAATCCTGATGCCTGAGCTTTCCCCTATAGGTTCTGATTTAATTGATGTAAGAGGGTGTGGCTGGATTATCAGGAGTTTTAAATATTCCTCTAGCATGAAACTAGAGTTGAGAGTAACTGATCTGAAGCAGGGAAAGTTAGAGTGATAAATCTTGAATTTTGTAATATATAAAGTTATAAACTTGCTAATTTTAAACAGCTTGTAAGTTATAAAATACTGTAGCTTCATAAAAGAGGAAATAAGCAGATTTACACAGCTATTATTACTTTATTATTATTATTATTATTATTATTATTATTAATACTTATTTTGCTGACCAGGAATGAAATATATTTTAAGTAATCAAAGAATCCCCACAGTTGTTTAGTCTTAGTTATTTGAATTCATTCAGTGACTACAAATATCCTTTCAGTATGGTTTCCTCTTCCCCTTTGCTTTTAATCATAACTTGAATGGCTGAATTTAATGTTTTTTTTCCATCTATCTATCTATTCATTCAACCATTTATATATTTATTTTATGTATTTATGCTATAGTTTTTTTGGAATGGAGTTCTACGAAATAAATTTCTTGGTTTACATTGTTTTTTTATAAAACATTATAGGTATTACTTTACAGTTTACATTATAGCTCTTAAATATTGCTGTAGAGAAATATGAATTAAAGCAGAATTTTTCCTGATTTAAATAACTTATTTTTTCCTTTTCATATGTTCATGAATCTTGTTTCTCTTTTACATTCTCTAACTTTAATCTCTTGATTTTTATCATTTTTTTCTGGTAAATGATACTTCATTATGACATATCTCAAGTCTTTATTGTCTTTTTAACTCCTCATGTTATGTGTGTGTTCTGTTTTGTTTTGCTTTCCGATATGACCAGTTATCTACATAATGGATCTCATTTGCCTTCAATATCTATCATATATAATAATGATTGTGAATTAAAGGATAAACAAAAAGAACTTACATGAAAAACTGAGAAATAGTGAGCAATAATTTTAAAAATTCTGTATCTTCTACTCAGGCCAATAAGTGGAATATTGTAGAATCTAAGAGGCCCCCTGAGAGCTTCCTTCTTATTCCCCCCACTGCAAAATAATTGTTATTCTGAATATTGTTTTCAATTCATTAAGTCTTTATAGGATTATTGCATATATCATTATTCCTAAGCACTATATAAAATTTTCAATTATATAAATAAATTCATGTCATACATTCATTTGTGACATGTTTCTTTTACTCAATGTTATATTTTTGAAGTGAAGAGAACACTGATAAGTATACCTTACAGTTCATACTTACAGTTCATGTAAGTATACCTTACATGGTGTTGTGCAGCAGTATGCCTCCCATAGTTACATATTTTAACAACACCATTCCATATTTTTTCTTAGCCAACTGACTTGCTTTGGCCAATGGGATATTATCAAGCAGAGGTTTGATAAACACTTGTACATTGGAACTTGTCCTCTTGCAATGTTTCCTATTGGATACCAGCTGCCATACTGTAAATTAGCTGGGCCAAGAATGATGAGAGGCCAAGTGGGGAGAGATTCTGAAGGATGAACAGCCATCTAGGATGCTTCAGTCCCAGCTGGGCTTCCAACTAAGTCAAATTGCCTGATTGACTTTAGCTATACCATGTAGAACAAAAGAAGATTCCAGCTGAAGCCAGTTAACCCACAAAGTATAAAAAGTAGTACATTCTTGTTTTTCTAAACTAGCTTTAGGATGCTTTGTATGTCTTGATAGGTTACTAAAATATCAGGTTTGTCTTATCAGACTTTTTATACTGTCTTTTGGTGATCAAATGATCTTAATTTTAATGTAGCTAAATACATCAAACTTTTTCTTCATGGTTTCTATTTTTTGTGTTCTGTTTAAGAAATATTTCAGGGGCGCCTAGGTGGCTCAGTCAGTTAAGCGTCTGACTTCAGCTCAGGTCATGATCTCACAGTCCGTGAGTTCAAGGCCCACATCAGGCTCTATGCTGACAGCTCAGAGCCTGGAGCCTGCTTCAGATTCTGTGTCTCCCTCTCTCTCTGGCCCTCCCCTGCTCATGCTCTGTCTCTCTCTGTCTCAGAAATAAATAAAAACATTAAAAAAAAGAAATATTTCATGAGGTCATAAGGATGCTGCATTATAATTAAAATCAATAATTGTATTTGTAAGTTAACCCGTGAGGAATCTGTGTGGTTGTGTGGTCGTGCATGTGTATGTATGGTTGTAGTACAATTTTATTTCACTGTTGGGGGGTTACTAATTTTACTAAAATGGTCTTGTTTTATTTTTTTTTTTTTAATTTTTTTTTTAATGTTTATTTATTTTTGAGACAGAGAGAGACAGAGCATGAATGGGGGAGGGTCAGAGAGAGGGAGACACAGAATCCGAAACAGGCTCCAGGCTCTGAGCGGTCAGCACAGAGCCCGACGCGGGGCTGGAACTCACAGAGTGTGAGATCATGACCTGAGCCGAAGTCCGCCGCTCAACCGACTGAGCCACCCAGGCGCCCCTTATTTTGTTTTAAAAGACTGTTAAAAGACCACAACTTAACTGTTTCCATTGCAAATTAAATGTGTGTGTATGTGTGAGTTTATTTCTGGGTTTTCTATACTGTTGGCTTGGTGACTTTATAGCCCTGCATCAATAACAAATTTGTTAGAGTTATCCTTAGGTATTTATATTTTTAAGCATTTATACAAGTTAAAGGAAATAACAGGACTTGAATAAAATTATAAGGATTCCAGATCATTATTTGAGATGATAGGAATTTATTTGAGGGTTTTGAGGAGAGGAATGATCGTCTGATTTCAATTTTAAAACAAACACGGAGAATAGACTAAATCTCTTTTATCTAACTCACAATGTGAAACAGGAATTAAAGCAAGTCAAGAAAGAATGGAAAGCATGGAGTCTGTTTAAAAGCTTTTAAAATAATTTAGACATAAATATATAATTACCTCATGTTGGTGGAGACTCTGGGAATTTTTGAAAGAAAATAATTGAGGAAAGACTAAATTTTTCATTTATTTTTTCTTTCTCTTTTTTTTTTTTTTTTTTTGCCCAAGTTACAGTGTTCAGTTACAGGGTGCCTGGGAGGCTCAGTTGGTTGAGCATCAGACTTGATTTCCTCTCAGATGATGATTTCACAGTTGAAGGGTTCAAGCGCCGCCTCAGGCTTCGTGCTGACAGCACAAGGATTCTGTCTCCCTCTCTCTCTGCCCCTCCCCTGCTAATGCTTTCTCTCTCAAAATAAATACACTTAGGAGGTGTGGAGGAGGGGTGGGGGGAGAAAACAAGTGTTCGGTTACCATTTTCTGGGATAAAAGAGAGTGTGTGAAAATAAGGTTGAAGTGGGGGAAATATAAGTTTAGTTTTGGATCTCTTAATTATGCAGTGTTTATTTTATAGACACACCACTATGTTGAGTAAACAGATATTTGATCCTGAAGTCTCTTGGATAAATAATACCCTAAAATATAAGCTAGGGAATTACCAGAAAATGAAAGGTTTTTAATACCCTGGGACAAATGAGATAACTAAAATAGAAAAGAAAATATATTTGAATGCAATTTTGGAACTCTTTTGCACTGATAGTTCAAGATAAGGAATAATCTTGAGTGATTGATTCATTCAGTGGAACTGAGTAGGAATACTCACAAGGCAAGAGAAGAACCAGGAGTATGTGATATCTTGTCTGACAAGAAAAGAAAGGGTTGCAACAGGGAAGGAAGGCTCTACCATGTTACATATTGTTAAGTAACATTAAATCTGACAAGTGACCTTTGCATTTAACATCATACAGTTCATTGATATCATTATTACAGCTGTATTGGTGGCAGGAAAAGCCTGGTTAGAGTAAGAACAAGAGAAAATTGAAACAGAAAAGACAGAAAACATGCATAGAAAATTCTTGCATAGTAATGGTATGAAGGGGATGTAAGAAGGTGGATGTAAACTGGTGGGAAAATTAGGATCAAAAGAAGCTCTTAATTGTTTTTGTAGTTGTTTATAACATGGTAGAAATGATCACATATTTGCTTGCTTATTGAAAATACAAAGAGAGAATCTGAAGATGCAGGAAATGGAGGGAATTACAAGAATGGTGGCTTGATTAGGCAAGAAGAGATGGAATGTAGTATGTAAGTATAGAGTTTGGCTTTTTCTAGTAATCGTCACCACTCACCCACAGTAACAGGGTACAGGCAGAATATGTGTATAAAGCAAGGAGATGTGAAGGTTAGAATTTGTAGAAATTGTGTTCTTTTTATATCCCATTCTCTATCTAAAAGAAATAAATACTTCAGTTGTAAGTGACAGTGGGGAAGAATTTGTTGCCATAAAGAAAAAAAGTATATCAAACCATCACCTATGACACTAGAATAATTAATATTCCTCTCAAAATACATATGTCTTCTGGGAAACACTCAGGATTGTTTGAATCACCTCCTCTTCATTCTGTTGCCAAGAGAAGGATCCCTGCCCCCAAATAGTGTGAGATGGCTGAACACACAACAGATGACATGGGTTGGATGATATTAATAGCAGTTTTGTGAGGCACACATACTCACAGCCTGGGGAGGACAGGGAGCCATGCAGAGCCACACGGGGGTTATACTCAGGAGCAGAGTAGACAAGCAGGGATTATGGGAGGCTGTCTTTATTGTAACTAGAGGGTGGGTGACACCTGGTTTCTGTAGGAGGATGTAACTGGCTTCTATGAATAATTTCACAGGCTGATAAGGAAGTGAAACCCATTAGGTTGAGGACCTGGTGAAGTATAGCTGCTCTGGCTGATAGCGGAACTAGCTGAGTGGAGAGCCTTTTCTAATGGGGCATTTTTGGTGAAAAGTGGTAACTTATGTGTAGGTCATCGGGGTCTTATGATGTTCTAACATGTCAAGGTAGCACTTAATATTAAATCTTAATTTTAAACCTTACACTACAAGGGCCTACTAGTGGTTGGTAGTGAAATTAATATCACACTAGTCAAAATATTTGTGTGCTTTATATTCTGTCATCTATATTTATTTGTTTTATCTTGTCTTCTTTAAATGCCTATGACTATTTTTAAGGCTTTTTAAAACAAAAATTTTATCTATAATATCTGTGAACGTATCTATACCTTTTTCATTATAGTCTTTTTGTGTTTCTATGGATAATTTTTCCTCATTTCTTCCCTAATTCTTCTAACCCTGCCCATTCTCCTAGGCCACAAGGTGCTAGGTTTTGATTGGTATCCTGGAATGAGCTCTGTATACTTCATAAAATAGTGTTAGTTAGGAAGATGGAGAAAGCAGACTGTGATGGTCCACAGCCTCTGCTTTAGCATGTTGTTTCAAACACATACTCACCAAGTTTATTAGTGCTTTAGGGACATAGCTTCCCCTCCGTTTTTATGACTGCAAGTTTGTTTTACATCAATGAGCAGTATCTTACAGATCACAACCTTTTATATAATAATGGCTCTCAATTGCTCATTCACCACATTTTTCACATAGGACAGAAATGAGGTAGAGATATCAGAGAACTCAATATAGTATAGTAAGTATAGGGGTGCCTTGGTGATTCAGTTGTTTAAGCGTCTAACTCTGGATTTCAGCTCAGGTCATCATCCCAGGGTCATCAGATCAACCCCACATGAGGCTCCATGCTGAATGTGGAGTCTGCTTGAAATTCTCTCTCTCTCTCTCTCTCTCTCTCTCTCTCTCTCTCTCTGTCTCTGTCCCTCTCCCTCTCCCACTTCCTCTCCCTCAGCACCCCCTTCCCCGCTTATGGTCTCGAAAAGAAAACAAAAAAAGAAAAGAAAAGAAAAGAAGAAAAGAAAAGAAAAAAAAAGAAAAGAAAAGAAAAAGAAAAAAATATAGTAAGCATAGATTCTCCTTTAGTTCCAACTATGCTAAGTTGAATATTACTATATAGTTTGAATAGAGCCTATCGGCAGCCATGGAATTCTCATGTTTGGTTGACCTAGAAGTTCTGTACAAATAGGAAGTAAAGGCTAAGGCATAGTTGTCAACTGCCTGGCTGAGCATTAAAGGCATATCACAATACACATGTACAGCCCCTTGGCAGACAAGCATGGGTAGACTTTACTGGTTCTAGAAATTTAAGAAAATATCTGTCCCATCATTAGATGACCACTAAGCTACCCAAGCAGAGGCTTCAGGTCACACACAATAAATACTACAGACTTTACAAAATTAATTTAGAGAATCTGTGGTAATTAAACTACATGGTACTGACATAAAAACGACATACAAATCAATGGAATAAAATCAAGAGTCTGTAAATAAACCCATAAACTCATGGTCAAGTGATTTTTGGCAATGGTGCCAAGAATATTGGTTGGGAGAAAGTATAGTCTTTCTAACAAATGATGCTGGAACAACAGGATATTCCCATACAAAATAAATAATCTGTACACCTACCTGACACTATAAAAATTTAACTCAAAATAGATAAAAGACCTAAATGTAAGAGATAAAACTATAAAAACCTTATAAGAAAACAAAACTGTAAATCTTCACAGATATAAATCTTCATGACTAGGAATAGGCATTAGTTTCTTAGATATGACACTAAAATACCAGCAACTGAAGAAGAAATAGATAAATTGGACTTCATCAAAATTAAAAAAAAAAGAAAAGAAAAGAAACTTTTGTGCTATAGAGAACATTGTCAAGAAAGTAAAAACAAGACAACTCAAAAAATGGGGGAGATATGTGCAAATCTTACATCTGATGAGGGACTAGTATTTTGAAATGTATAAAGAATTGTTACAACACAATAAGATAACAACCTAGTGTTTTAAGTACGTACAAAGGATTTGGATGGAAATTTCTCCAAATAAGTTGTACAAATGGGCAGTAAACACATGAAAAGATGCTTAACATCATTAAGAAAGTGCAAATGAGGGGCGCCTGGGTGGCTTAGTCGGTTAAGTGTCCAGCTTCAGCTTAGGTCATGATCTCACATTCCGTGAGTTCAAACCCCATGTCAGGCTCTGTGCTGACAGCTCAGAACGCGGAGCCTGCTCCAGATTCTGCGTCTCCCCCTCTCTCTGCCCCTCCTCTGCTCATGCTTTGTCTCGCTCTGTCTCAAAAATAAATAAAAACATTAAAAAAAGTTAAAAAGAAAGTGCAAATCAACGAATAATAAACCAATCACATTCATTAGCATGGCTATGATCAAAAAGATATACAATAACAAGTGTTGAAGAGGATTTGGAGAAATTTGAATCCTGATTTATTATTTGAGATAGTATAAAATTATACAGTCACTTGGAAGTGACTTCTGTAAGTTCTTCAAACAGTTAAACATAGAGCTATCATATGACAAAACAATTCTACAAGTAGGTATATACGCCAAAATTGAAAACATATGCTCATAAAAATTGTATATGAATATACATAGCATTATTCATAACTAAAGAGTAGAAACAACTCAAATGTCTATCAACAGATCAATGAATATACGAAATGTGATATATCCATACAAGAAAATATTTGCCAGCCATAAAAGCGAATGAAGTACTGATACATGTTTCAACATGAATATTGTGCTAAGTGAGGGAGTCTGACGGGACATATTACATGTTTTATGATTCTGCTTTTATGAAATGTTCAGAATAGGCAGATTTATAGAGACTAAAACACATTAGAATAAACTGGAATTAGTGCTGATAGTTGCTCAACCCTGTGAACATACTAAACACGTTTGGACTTTACACTTGAGAAGGTGAATTTTATGGCATTTGAATTACACCTCAGCACAAATAATGCAATAATACACCTAGGTAAAAACATTAAAACTATTGGGTGAAGAGCTGATGAAGAACTTCATGATAGATGAATCTGTATGACAACCCCTGAACGTTATTCAGAATGTTACAGACTTACATTAAGTGCTTTCTGATAATGATACACTAGGAAGAACTCATACCATTTAAGAAATATTCTTTCTAGAATAATTTAAATTGAATTATTAAAGCCTATAACCACCAGTTTGCAGAAAATATGAAGCACAGAGAAAGGCATGTTAAATGATACCATAAGAACACAAGAAATCAAATCAAGACTATGGGGAATTTTAGAGAAAAGTAATTCAGTTTTTTTTTTTTTTTAAGTAACTGAGTTGAAGAAAAGTGGAAGAAATGGAAATATAAATTCAAAGTCACCTAAGACATAAAAGTTACAAAAAATTAGGGGTGCCTTGGTGGCTCAGTCAGTTGAGTGTCCAACTCTTGATATCCACTCAGGTCATGATCTCACAGTTTTGAGTTTGAACCCCACATTGGACTCTGCACTGACAGCACAGAGCCTGCTTGAGATTCTCTGTCTCCCTTTTTTTCTATCTCTGTCTCTTTCCAGAGTAAATGAATGAACTTTAAAAAATTTCTAAAAATTTAAACAAGAAAAAAGACAATTTTTAGGAAATCTAGGATAATGTACAGAGATTGGATACTAAAAGATATTAAGAAATTATCATACTACATAAAATTAACAATAATTTCTTAATATCTAAATACTAAATTTGTGTAAATTTGCACATATTTTTGACTCTAGGTGATAATGGACACTTGGGATTCATAATACTATTTCTGCCCCTTTTGTGTATGTTTGAAAATTTCCATAATACAAGCATTTTTAAAAATAAAAGCATTCTGGGGCGCCTGGGTGGCACAGTCGGTTAAGCGTCCGACTTCAGCCAGGTCACGATCTCGCGGTCCGTGAGTTCGAGCCCCGCGTCAGGCTCTGGGCTGATGGCTCAGAGCCTGGAGCCTGTTTCCAATTCTGTGTCTCCCTCTCTCTCTGCCCCTCCCCCGTTCATGCTCTGTCTCTCTCTGTCGCAAAAATAAATAAACGTTGAAAAAAAAAAATCTAAAAATAAAAGCATTCAGCAGCGATGGGTTAGTATTAATAAATTCATCTACGGATCTGGGATTGTTTCACTGGGGAAGGCATTATAGAGTCAATGGGAAGATCTTGGGCCTTGACATCAGAAAGGTCTGGGTCTGAATATAAGTCGGTTACTTTACAAGCATTATTTTTACCTTGGGCAATTACTTACTTTTCTAAATCAGTTTTCCCATCTGTGTTAAAGGATAATGTTACCTACTGCAGAAGGTTTTTAGAGGCACGAGTGAGATGTTATAAATAAAGTGGGCATCACTTTATGTATATAGTGCCTGACATAGAATAAAATAAATGTCATAGGATAAAATAAATGCTCTATAAATGTCAGCTACCTAAAAACCTGCTTCTGAAAGTAGTAATTTCTATTGAATAAGATTTCTAAATAGTAAGCTATGTTTGTTTTCAATTCTAAGTTAATTCTCACAAAAGAAAGCCAATCAATATTGATTCCCTAACTCCTCATGCATCTCCATACTGTATTAGGGAAACCAAAATAGCCAACTCATAATATTTGAAAATAAATGAATTCATGATGGTTCCTGATTTTGTAAAGAGGCTGCTTGATTAAAAAAAAAATGCCTATTTAGAACAAAATCATTAAAGTTAAAAAATACCAAGAAACTTATTTCTGAAGAAATAAACCACATATTTTATGATATTTGAGGGGAAATAACACCCAAATTATTATAGTCACTAAAAGTAAATTCAATCCAGAATTTGGATTGAATTTTTTTCAAAATTTGGATGTCTTTTTTTTCTGCATAGGATTAGCCATCTTTAAGCAAAATTCAAGATATTATACATAAATTTTGATTAACATTCTTATTTTACTTCAACTTCCTCATCCCCACCTTTGAATCACTTATCACATTGTTTCCAAGAGCCAGGAGCTATTCAGATAGTTTATATTCCGAAACTATGAGTAATTTTTATGTATAGATTATATTCCTCATTGTAGAGGATAAAGAGAAGCAACATGATTCCAAGACTCAAATTGTATAATCCCCTCTTCTTTATGACATGCCCTTATCTTTGTTAATGATTGTCACTCAGCTTTCTTCATGATAAGTGATATATATAGTTTCGTGTTTCCCAGTTCTTTGCAGTTCTATTTCCATTTATTTTCATCTAATATTTGATAAGAAATTCGAGTGTATTCCTTATGGGGAGGAAAACGGCAGTCTTTGATAATCTATGTGTATACTTTCTTTATCTTTACATATTTGCCACCAATTGTCATGACTTCTGTAATTTCTCCAAGGAAAACTTTTTCCTGCTACTCTTTTGCTTCTCATATTTTGGGATCTTAACTGAATAAATCATAAGAGTTCAGTTCATGAACTGGGGAAACTAAATTGACTTACGCATTCGATAAGTCCTTATTCCAACCTTGAAACTACTTAGCAATTAAATAGATTTAAATTAAATAAAGTTTTAAATCACCATTTGTATTTTATAAAATTGATAGAAGCTAATAGTAAAAAACGGAATAAAGTAATTTAGACTGAAAAGAAAAAAACAGAATAAATACTATAATTGCCATATCAACTCACTGACCTTTTTCAATCATAAATTTGTGTATGTATGTATGTTAAAATTTTATTTTATTTTATTTTATTTTATTTTACTTTATTTTATTTTATTTTATTTTATTTTTTTTTTTTATTTTATGTTTATTCATTTTGGGAGGGGAGGAGCAGAGAGAGGATCCCAAGCAGGCTGCACACTGTCAGCATGGAGCCTAATCCAGGGCTCATCCCATGAACCATGACATCATGACCTGAGCCAAAACCAAGAGTGAGACATTCAACTCACTGAGCCACCCAGATGCCCATAAAACAAAATACTGTACATGTTCTTGTGTCACCTGATTTCCAGTTAACAACATATTTTATGAAATTTTTATATCAGGAAAGATAGGTGTGAATCATTTGCTTTAAACCTTATATGGTATTTTAATTTAAACCTGTGCCATGGTTAATTTAATTAGTCCTATTTCAATAGATTTATTTTTATTTACAAATTGATGATATTGAAACAATGCTGCCATAAATATCCTTTCATTTACATCATGGCAAAGTAGTGCCCTTTCCTAGATTGGTGGATTACTAGTGTAACTGGTACATTTATTTCCAAATCAGCTTGCAAAATGTTGCCACAGTTGACGTGAACAACGTAAAGAATACCAGTGCCTAATTTCTAAGTAAACACTTGGTTTCACCAAATGTGTACAAAGTTTATTTTTCTCTGATAGGTAAAACATTGTACTTTGTGATTTTATTTCACATATTCTTCAGATTATGAGTAAGACAGCATTTTCCTATATTTAGAATAACTTCATTTTTATTTTGTTTAATTTTAATATTTTTCTGTGTCCTGCCTATACATATACTTTTCTCATTTTTCCATTTAGTTATTTTTTTTTCTAATGGATTTATATAAAAATAAAATAGAAAGAATTAGTCTTCAGGAGGTATTGCAATTATTTTCTCATGGATCCTAAAAATAGGCACAGGAAAATCATTTGATAAAATCCAATACCCATTCATGATAAAACTCTCAGTAACTATGAATAGACAGGATCTTCCTCAACTTGGTAAAGAATATATACAGAAAATCTACAGCCAACATTATAGGTAATGGTGACAAACTTGAAATTTTCCCAATTAGATCGGGTACAAGACATCCTTGCCTCTTACCACTCATATCACCTCTTTTCAGTATTCCACTGGGTATTCTAGCTAATGCCACAGGAGAAAAAAAGTATATCTATGGGGAATGAAGACATAAAGCTATCATTGTTCATAGATGACATAATCACCTTGTACGTGATCCCCCCAAAAAATGAACAAAGAACTTCTGGTACTAATAAGTAATAGAGCAAGATTGCAGGATACAAAGTTAATATACAAAAGTCAAATATTATCCTATATATCAGTGACCAAGTAAAATTTGAAATTAAAAGCACAATATTGTTTACATTACTACTCCCCATAAATAAATACTTAAGTATAAATCTAACCAAAACGTGTGCAAGGGGTCTATAAGGAAAACTATAATCTTTTGATGAATTAAATCAAATAACTAAATAAATTGTGAGATATTTTATATTCATGGATTGAAAGACTCAACATTGTCAAGATAACATTTCTTCCAAACTTGATCAATAGATTCAGTGCAATCTCAGGAAGTTATTTTGTGGATATTGACAAACTATTGACAAATAGATTCTAAAGTTTATTTGGAGAGGCAAAGACCCAATATAACCAGTTCAGTACTGAGGGAGAAGAACAAAGTTGGGTAACTTACACTTCCCAGCTTCAAGATTTATTTTAAGGCTACAATAATCCATACAGTGCTGTGTTATTGCTAGAGTAAACATACAAATCAATGGAACAGAATAGAGAGCCTAGAAATAATATAGTCAACTGATATTTGACAAAGGGGCAAAAGTAATAAAATGGAACAAAGATAGTTTCTTCAACAAATGGGGGCTGAAACAACTACATATTCACATGCAAACAAGGACTCTAGACACAGACCCTACACCCTTCAGAAAAATTAAGTAAAAGTGGATCCAGACCTGGATTTAAAAGCAAAACTATGAAACCCCTCAAAGATAACATAGGAGAAAATGTACATGATCTTAAATATCATGATGACTATTTAGATACAACACTAAGAAAAATAATTGATAAACTGTACTTAATTAAAATTAAAAATTCCTCTCTGTTCTGCAAAAGCCAGAAACTGTGAAAAAGTATTTGCAAAAGACACTAATAGACTATTACCCAAAATAGGGAACTTTTAAAACTCAACAATAAGAAAACAACCAACCTGCTTTTAAACTAGGATGAAGACCTCAATATACAGCTCATCAAATAAGTTATACAGATGACAAATAAGCATAGGAAAAGATGATCCATATCCTCTGTCATCAGGGAAATGTAAATTGAAACAGCAATGACATACCAACGCACACCTATGAGAACGGCCAAAATTTGAAACCATATATTTACCATATATTTACCATATATTTATATGGGTAAATATAGAGGGGTACAGCCAGGCAATGGCATATTATTTAATGATAAAAAGAATTGAGTTGTCAAAAAAAAAAAAAAGAATTGAGTTGTCAGTCAATGAAAAGACAAGGAAAAACCTTAAGTGCATATTACTAAGTGAAAGAAACCAATCTGAAAAGACTACATACTATATTAACTTTATAACATTCTGTAAAAGTCAAAACTGTGGAGACAGTAAAAAGGTGAGTGATTACCAGGGATTGGAGGAGGAGTGGGAGTAATGAATAGTCAGAGCCCGGAAGATTTGGGGAGCATTGAATATAATCTTTGATATCATAATAATGGATACATGTCATTCCTCAGTTGTCCAAACACATAGACTGTATAACACCAAGAGTGAATCACAATGTACTCTGGACTTTGATTATGAACATAAATATAGGCTTATCAGTTTTAACAAATATGCTACCCTGGTATAATGGGGAAAGCTATACATGTGTTGGGGCAGAGGTTATATGGGAAATAACTGTACCTTCCCTTCGATTTTGGTGTGAAACTGAAACTGTTTTTTTTTAAGTGAAGTCTATGTATATCCATACATTATATATGTATACATATGTATGTATTTTTCTTTGACCATAATGTAGCAAAAACAGAGCAAAATTTTAAAACTCTACCTTACTGAAAATTAGAAACCCTAATAACCAAAAGTCAAAAGGAAAATAGCTGCAATTAACCTATAACTGACCAAAAAATGGAAAGTTTTATGTTATGCATGGCTGAAATACTCCTAAGAAAGAATGCCTGAAATATTTAGTTAATTATCATAGAAAGGCTAAAAATAGGGGAATTAAGTATACAATTTAAGAAGGTAAAATGTAAACATTACAAACTAAAAAGAATATACAAGATATAGAGATGGCATGAAATTAGGGAAAGAAAAAGAAACAAAAATAAAGGAAAAAATAGTTACTTGAAAATTATAGGGGCGCCTGGGTGGCTCAGTCGGTTAAACATCTGACTTCAACTCAGGTCATGATCTCACAGCTTGTGGGTTCAAACCCCACATCGGGCTCTGTGCTGATAGCTCAGAGCCTGGAGCCTGCTTTGAATTTTGTGTCTCCCTTTCTATCTGCCCCTCCCCTGTGCTCTCTCTCTCCCTCTCTCAAAGTAAATAAACATGATAAAAATTTTTAAATAAAAAAAGAAAATATCAATTAGACGAATTTTAAAAATGTATTCACATAAAAATACCTACATTTTGTATAAATAGAATCATATAAAATATGACCTTTTATGTCCAACTTATTTCACTTAGCATATTTTTTCAAAGTTTATCTGTGTTCTGCGTGTTCCACACCTATTAGGTTGTCTATAATTAAGCAGTGAAAAATAACAAATGTTGGGGAAGATGTAGAGAAACTGGATACTTCACATATTTATATTCAGAGTATAAAATAGTGCAGCTACTATGTACAGAGTATAAAAAACTGCAGCTACAGTTTGACAGTTTCTCAGAAAAATTAAGCATACAGTTACCATATTACCCAGCTGATTCGCGCCTAGTGCACACCCAAAAGAATTGAAAAGACAAAATGTTCACACAAAACATACAGATATACGCAGCAGCATTATTTCTAATGCCAAAAAGTGGAAACAATCAAAATGTCCATTAACTGATGAGTGAATAAGCAAAATGTGGTAGGGCCATACAATGGAATATCATTCAGTCATAAAAAGGAACTTAAAAATCTTTTAAAAATATTTTGTCCTGGAAAAAAAATGTTATGTCTTCTTTTTATCAAGATAATTTTTTTCTCCCTTCCTAAAACAAAGCTTAGGTTAGTTTAGTTGGAAGGTAGGAGTTTATTTTGATAAATTTAGGCAAGCTAAAAAATATTGTGGAGGAGCAGGAAAATAGCAAGGAAGATGCTGAAGAATATTTACATTCTTATGACATTTTTATTATTCCTGTGAGGTTTTCTGAATTTGACCAATTATATAGAGGAAACCTAAATGAGACAGAAGTGTTTTTAGTACTCTTATTTGCCTTGGAAATGGAACGTCTCCTTATGATAATGACAACAGTTAATATGAAATCAAACTATAAAGCTATTAAGATGAAGCAGGAAGGGATCCAGACAGAACTAATTTGGGGGATGTTTAAGGGAAGAATTTGGGAAGAGGTTGTACAGAAAGGAAAAAGTAGATCACTGAGGACATAACTTTGGATTAGTCATAAAAACATTAAAAAAGACATGTATTTGAAATTATTTTTAAATTATAATCTCAGCCCATTGAATCTCCAGCTGTCTGGTTGAAACTGGTGTAAGTAATAAGATAAATATAAATCTAAGCTTATTCAGTGAAACAAATCCTAGATATAATAGAATAGGTAAGTTAGCAGCATCTCCATATGCTGTTGTCCATATGAAAATGGAATTATTTACTGAAGTTCTGTTATAAATACAAGAGAACCCCAAAAATATTTTTTTAATTTTTCTTGTCCTGTATTAGGTCAATGTCCATTCCTCATTCTATTTCTATAGACATAAAATATGCTATGTTGTTAGGCTTAGTTTTTCTAGTATCAAACTCTCTGTGTCATTATGACACAGAAGGTGATTGACTTGAAGAGTTAGCCAGAACTTCTTAGCCCCCAAATCTGGAGTTGTTCCTCCAAGCCTTCGTATAGAATATATGTGGAATAGATTATAAAATGCCTATATTTTATAAAGTAATTATTGAGCAGTTATCATATATGTGGCAAGGCAACAGAAATGGTGAAACAATGAACTAGAAAAAGTATCAAGTAGGTGACAGGCTAATATGATAAATATAAATATTTAACTCAATTTTATGTAAGAAATAATACTCCACTGAGAGTGGTGTATCAGGCAACATACTGTATACAAGGTGACCTTCATAATGCATAATGAGTCATGAAGAGAATAACAGGAAAGGGGCTGGCATTCTAGGCAAGGAAGAGGAGTATCTGGAAACAAACTAAGATTTACAATTGCTGTGATTGAGTTCTAGGGAAATGAAACTGTGAACAAATCTGTGAACAAATCCAATATGGTTTTGCTGACCAAAATCAAGAATGTAGGGTTTATTGCACAAACTATGGCCAAAATGTGGGTTAATTACATATATTATTTCCTATCCATTCTAATATCTCTGTGAAGAATTATGTATGGGACAAGGAGAAGGGTGGAATAGAAAATAGGAGGCCTATGAGCAGGCCATTTATGTTAAGTTGAAGATAATTGAGGCATCAAGATAGAGAACATGCAATACTAAAGTTTGGAGAAAAGATATGGACCTTTATATATAGAATTAGAATTCAACTGTTGGTTATTAATTATTGGAGCAATTGTTACACAATATAGTTATACTACTTCATATTATATTCAGATGCACATATACTCACAGTCACATGCAGTATTTGGGTTTATAGATGTTCAGTTGGAATCATTTAGATTTTCAGTGTGAAGAGAAGGAATTCAGAGTCAACGTATCTAATGAATACTTAAATATTCATAGAAATTTTCCCACTGGAATATTTTAAACCAAATTGAAGTTTCAGTATTATTGAAATTAAAGCATAATACCCAAGAATATAAGCATTTTGTGTTATTTAAAATATAAAGTGTTCATGCGAGTTTTACATTGGCTCTAGACTTTTGCTATTTGGTTGATAATGGCATTAGGCCCTAGAAGTACTATTTGTGTAGTGTCATCTCATAAAACAATGATTCCTCTGAAAATTCTGGTGAAGACCATCCTATTTTGATCTATATTTTTGTTACCCTTGGGCCTAGAATTTAAATCTGTTGAATTGCAGTTATCCTCTTTCATTGGGAATAGTTAACCATTTTGGCCAGCTTTTATATACTTTTCATGCCTTAATACAGTTAATTTGCATGTCTATTTCATATTCAATATTAACTCTTTTGGATGTGTGGGATTCTTCCAAAGAATTCATTGATGTATAATTCATTAGTATTCATTTGGAAGCTCCTGCTCGTAAGATTCTTGGGAAGATAATTACTAGAATTGAAAGATAGCTTTTGGTATATTTTCTATATTAGGAAATATGCTTTACATTAAAAGCTCATCAAAAATGCATAATACCTTATTAAGACCATTATTATTATTTACTGAATAAATATATGGACTTCACTGCCTTTGAGTAGTACAATATACACATATTAAAGGTATAACGCTTAAGTCCATTGATACCACATTACAGTTAACTGTTTCACTTTATAAAGTGGTTTTGTAAATGATTTTGCTGATTAGGGTTTTAAAGAATATAGAAGGGAATTAGGGGAATAATATAAGAAAAAGAGTAATGGCCTCATTAAAAACTGTTTTGCAGAAACTGCATGCTTAAAATGCACACAGTAGCAACAATTAGTTGAGCGAATGGGCAATGAGTCCTGATTCTCTTACCTCACCAGTAAATTCTGTCAGTACATAATTTGTGAGGCATAACATTACCTGCTAATGACTCTATGATATAGTTCAGATAGATTTTTACAACAGAATCAATAACTTCAGAAAGCATTTAGAAGGTTTTACTTAGATTGCTAATATGATTAAGTGAAGGGGAAAAAGACATCTATAATTTTTTAAACCTTTGTCTTACTGGAACGATGCCTTTTTTAAAAAAATAAATCTTTAGCGTTTTCTCCCCTAAAGAGAAGAACAATTTTTTCAATGATTTTTTGTTATGACTGTACATATATTTTTACTTTTTTGTAATAATCATAAATGTATTACTAAGTACATTGCCAAAGGAAATATCTACAGTGAGCAAGCCATGAAAGAAATAGCTTCCATTCTGAGTAGGTATACAGTAGTTGTGTAATGCGATTTAAAATAGATATTTCTCCCTGAGTACACAGTGTTGCACATTATGTTACCGTGAAGGATTAGTCCACACTTCTGTCTGTGGTCTTGTGGAATACCCTTTGCCTAAGTGGTGATAGAGAATCTTAGGTTTCCTCAGGCTTACTTGCTTCTAGACATGGACTTAATTAAGATCCTCTGGAGGAATTTCAGATGGAGCCAGAGAAAACTCAGTGATGTGAATTATGTTTTATCTTTGCATTTGAATTTCTTGACACTTGCTGGTTTGAGTCATAGCTTTAATACCATTTACATGTAGATTTGGAGGCTGTGTGTGTGATCTCTCTCTTCCTTTATATATATGTGTCTTTAAGTACCTTCAATTGCTGATGATCAGAGTCAAAATTTATTGGGTCCTTTTTAAAATACTCATTTGTATTTTTGCTTACATGTGTATCAGAAAAGTCATTTTGTATAGACTAGCCATTTTTTTAATGTGTTTTTATAGACTTAATTGGCATTCAAAGATACCAGTATAAATACTATCTTACAAAGTCTTTCTCACAACTTTGTGTTTTGAAATTTCATCCTTAAGTTTGTCTTGTAATGATTGGTGCTTTCTTCATTTAGTTCCCTGGAAATCATTCAGGGAAGCAGATTGCAAACTTCATAATATATTAGTCTTAGTGGGGTACTTTTTAGACATACAGGAGAAAATGACACATTCCCTTGATTTTGTTTATCTAATTTATATGATTTATTTACTCATTTACATCTTTAAAAATCTGACTCAATCTATGCTCACTGGTTTGATGTTCTGGACACCACAGAGAGAGCATGGCATAATCCTCCCACTTTAGCAGCATGGAATTTTTTTGTACTTCCTTAAAAATAAAACTAAAGCATTTAATTATCTTTAACAAAGG
>NW_024412377.1:73484712-73567282 GCF_014898765.1 Herpailurus yagouaroundi
GTACAACAGTGGTAAATATTCCTATGGATGTTTTCTTAGAATCAAACAAGGAAAATAGATACAGCTAAAATATGGTGTAATGGGTGTAAAAGTATCATTGGAAGGCCTTCTAATCTAGGCTAGATTTGGCCTAAACTAGGCCAAGATTTTGGATTCTATCTGAGAATAAATGATACCTATTTTAGAATAAATGAAACCTAAATGATGTAATAAATGTATTACAAGTACTAGGTCATCAATGAGTTCAGAGAAAGTGGAGAGGTATTCTAAAGAGAGGAAGCCAGGGTGAAATGGTGGCATGTTTGAATAACTGATAGATGTTAAATATGCAAAAATGGGATGACAATGAGAGATGAGAGTGGAAAGTAAAGAGCAGCCAGATCGTGCCATATGTGGATGTTGTAGATGATGAGTGATGGAGAGCCAGTGAACGTCTTTTGAAATAAAGAATAATCCAATAAATAAATAAGTAGTAATCCAATTGAATGTATGTTTTTTGGAGGCATCACTCTGTACACAGTACAGAATCTGAATTGGAGGGGGGAAGATTGCATTGGAGGGAGACTGCTGAAGTAATCCCAGTGAAGGATGACAGTTACCTGAACTGGTAAAGTTGTTGAAAACTGGAGAACTATTTAGCAAAAGAAATTCATAGAGCTTGGTTACTAAAGGGATAGAAAGAGAGATGAAAGTCAAAATTGCTGTCAGCACTTTGTTTTCAACCTAAGTGGACAAGATTACCATCAGTCTGCTAAAGAAACACATTGGAGGAGCAGATTTGTTGGAGAAGATAATGAGTTTTCTTTTAAAGTTTAGGGTGGCACTAGGTAGGCATCCACGTGAAGATGTTTAATATATTTAGCTGGAAATGTGTAGTCAAAATGTACTGAAACCATAGGCTTAGGTGAAGTTTGCTGAAGATAGTCTAAATCAAAAGGGAAAACAAAGGGATGAGAGAAAGGGATAGATATCTATCCATGAAGGATAGAAAGAAGGAAAGGCTGGGGCGCCTGGGTGTCTCAGTGGATTAAGCGTCCGACTTCGGCTCAGGTCACGATCTCGTGGTCCGCGAGTTCGAGCCCCGCGTCGGGCTCTGGGCTGATGGCTCAGAGCCTGGAGCTTGCTTCCAACTCTGTGTCTCCCTCTCTCTCTATCCCTCCCCCGTTCATGCTGTGTCTCTCTCTGTCTCAAAAATAAATAAACGTTAAAAAATTTTTTTTAAAAAAGAAAGAAGGAAAGGCTAAAGAAATGTCAAGTGAAGCAGGAAAACTTAGTTATTATCAAACCTGAGTAAGAGAATATTCCAAAAAGGTGAGTTGTTAATATCACTGAGAAATCAAGACCGATAACAATTCAAATGTGCATTGAACTTAGCAAAAAAAATGTTACCTTGCAAGAACATTTTGGGAGTTGTAGTAGGTATAGTAGCCAAATTCTCAAGGATGGTTCAACGAGTGGGAGGTGAGCAGGTAGAGAAAGCAAATTTAAGTTAACACAAATCTACCCAAAAGTTTGGCTGTTAAGAGAATTCATATTATAAGAGAAAGTATAAGAAGAGAAGAGAAAGTATAAGATAAAGTCACAGGGAGTGAATAGTTTTATGTAAATCCTTTTTCTACTCAGTTTCCTTTTCCCTAGCTGTCTTCTCAGGAGAGATTATTTTTACACATCCTTTTAGTAAGTAATATCAATACTGTAGTAGATCCTCTGCCCCCAGGTAGCCTGAGATACAGTTGCAGTTATATGTGTATTAAATGATAATCAGGTAGGGTTCACCCCAGCAATGTTTAGAACACTACCTCAGCCACTTCCCTTGAATGGGAATGACAAAAGATCCAGATAAAATTTAAAGCATTACTTTACTTTAAAAATCGAACAGACTTTTGGTGCCAGAGCTCTGTTCTGCCATGCAAAGGCACTTCCTTAACATCTAGGCCTTTAGGAGTGATGTGAATGTTTTCTAGGCATTTGGAAGCTTGTCCCTTATGGATGCTTCCCCTTACCTCTAGTTTGTCTTCTACTGCACTTGTTAGGTAAATAATACTCCTCCCCTTATTTCTGATGGTCTTGGTCATTCATCCCTCCTAGGAATGCCCTAACTCTGTCAACAAAATAATGAAGTTTACCTTTCTCAGTCCTTTCTTTTCTTTTACAATGCCTTAGCCTTAGGTGCCTCCTAATCCAACCAGAAGCAGTACTTACATAACAAAGAGAATATCTTTCCTTGCAGATACTAAATCCTGGCTTTTCCGAGGGAGGGAAAAATTTCTGGAGACTTCCATGTCCCAGAGAGAATTTTTTTTTCTCCATTTTATATATAAAATAAGGTGTAGGTTAACATCATTATGAAACATAGCTTCTCGTTTATAGGAAAAATATGTTTCAATGTCATAATAGGAAAAAAAAAGCATGAGCTAAAAGACTTACACTGTTTCTTATTTATGGTTTCTAATCTAGGTCAGGTTATTTAAACTCTCTGAAAATCAGTTCTCTTGATTAGTAAAATAAGGGTAATAATAATGTTTACCCACTAGGATACTGGTAAATGAAGAGAGATAGTTAATGCAAAAAATTCCCAGAATTTGGTAAATTCTCAATAAATGTTATTTATAATTATTGATGACTTTCATTCTTAGAAAGTAATAATGTTATATTTAATTTTAATCCTAAAGGGACCTTTACCACATTCTCAACTAGAATAGATTGTCAAGTTTCTTTAGTTCAAAAATGGTCAAATATTGATGATTTCATGTTATTCACCTAATATTAGGTGCCATATGTTTGACCATGAGGTAGAGGTAGGGAGTGTTTTGAAGGGATATGTTCCCATTTTCCTACCATACATAGCAAACAGGAGAACTCCTTCTATTAATAGAGAAAAGAAGAAGATACTTGCTTGTGTGATAAGGGTAGTAGCCAGTTTCTAAAAGGTCATTCAGTGAGTGGTTTAAAATATTGTTCCTTTACAATTTAAATATTGTATCTGTGGTTTTATTTGGGATTGAGTTTGTTATAATATTCAGCAATAATAAAATTCTTAGTAAATAGTAAATTTTATTTCTTATGCATATCTTTCATGATTAAAACATCATTATTAGTTAGTGTTAATGAGTTTCCTAAACATCAGTGTAGCTTTTCTTTAGCATGTGGTGATTTTAAATATCCTAAGCCTCATTTTAATAGTGACCCAGATGAAGCTCCCTTTCTTAAGCATTGGTGTGTAATAAATATTAAATTGAGTAATTATAGACACCAATTTCTAATTGCTCTCTCTCTAATTACAGAATAGAATAAGCACTCAACTGGGCATAACACTTAGGTACAATTGAATGGAAAATGTAATTTTCAATACATATTTTTCTGTGGTCACAAGGAAGCAAAATGAGGAATAAATGGTCTCTAGTAAATGATTATTTTTTTTTACTGTGATTTCCCATAATTAATGTGAAATCTCCAGCTAATATACCTCAGTTATCAAGTACACTTCTGAAATGGCCTTCTCCTGTAGTCCATGAGTTTCTGTTCAGGGAAACAAACTAATGCTAAAAAAGGCCAAGCAAATTTTCAGCCAGAATTTACCATTCTTGGGGTAGAAGAACACATAAAAGAGGGAGGATCCTAGAATTCAAATAAATTCAAACTCAAGTAGAAATTGGGTGGGATTATCAAACATTATGCAGAACATTCTAGCATTCCTTTGACTAAAACACCATATTAAAAAAAAAAACAACATACCTACTCTTTCTCTTTTCTTGACTTTTAGCAAGTTAATTCATCTCTTTGTGCCCTAGTTTTCTCAGTTAACTTTTCTTATAAAAGAATTTGTAGCACCCTTCTGAATCGTGGCTCTGTAAAGGAGGGATTCTTACAACGAAAACTTATCCTGCTGTTCAATTTTGAATAATATAATGCACATTTACTGGGTGCCAATTAGGTAAAGGGAAATAATATATAACACAGAGAAGAGTATATGGAAGACTGGTGGTGGAAGAATGAGTATAATATTTTTTCTCAAACCCTAATTCAAAAGTTTGTCATTTAGTTCAAGGACAAGATGACAAGTCCTAGAAGAAATTTGAATCCATTACTTTTATGGAAAAAAAAATGTATACCTGTCTCTTATTTAGAAACTTAAGTAAAATCAGTCAGTCAATCAATCAGTCAATCACACAGTCTATGAAAGTGTTGCAAAATAATGCCTCATTGAATCAAAATATGGACTAAAAGCTGTAGCATTAATACAGAGCTAGGAGAAACTTCATCCCTGTCTGCTGGATGCAAGGGCAGAAAGGTCTCAGATGTGTCTAACTCTCAGTGGATAAATCAACTCCAATTTTAAAAAGGATTTTTTTAACCTTAAAAGGCCTATTTCTATGCCACAATAAATGGTTTGGGGATTATCTAACACTTTGGATTATCTGCACCATTAGTGAGGATAATAAAGAGCTGACTGCATTTTGCATTGAAATAGCACGGTCTATTACGCTCATGAATAGTCTGAGAATAAAGCATTGGAAAGTCTTGCTGCATTTATGCACACCAGTTTAATTGACTGCAGCGTGGTTGATAGGGTTTTTAGGTTGTTTACAATTGATGGTACATCCATCACTTATTCAATGATTAGTTTCAAAATTATGAAATTAATTATAGTGAATAATTATAAAGATATGTCAAAAACTTTTAATTTCTATTCTTAGAATCTATGTAGTATTTTTTCACAACAGTCTTGTCTTGGGTTTCTGTGTTTCTTTTTTTCAGTGGCATCAAAAGAAATTATCAAAATACTAATAATTTTGGAAAAATGTATTTCAAGTACTGTAAAGGAACCAATCTCGGTTGCCAGAATTTAAAACTGTGATAGATTGCCAGAAATTCATTTTCCCAAAAAATATTCCAAGCATTTCTGTTTATGGAAATCATAAAGTGTTAAATGAGTTCCCTCATCCCCCCTAAACATTACCACATGTCTGGGACTTAAATATTCCTATCAAACTTATGATAAAGATAAAATTCCTTTGTGGTCCTCTCCAAAGCTGTTTTTGTTATTTTTCTATGGTCCACGAATCATAGTGATGCTGGAGAAAATGGCATTCTTCAGTCAATCAGGCATGAATTTACAATGGTATTTCATCTAGAATGTCTGGTGTAGATCATATTACTCTTCCTAATTTAAAAAAATTTTAAATAACTATACAGTTTCTTAATTCTTTTAAAGAAAATAACTCAAGTAGAAAATCATGAATGATAATATTAGCTATATTATTTATCTCATAACAATAATATTTAATTAGAAATAACCTTGGGTGTTTTTTTTTCTGTATTTCTTTAGTTACACAGGAAACAATAAAAACATAATTTTGATACTTATATCACTAAAGAGATTTATATGAATAGCTTTGGGTAAAATTTTCCCATATAACAAAGTTTATTCATTGATTTTCAGGTTTCTTTCTTTCTTTCTTTCTTTCTTTCTTTCTTTCTTTCAGTTCACCATATGGCAATCTCTGTTATAATTGGTAGGGGTGTGTTGTAGAGAAAGGAAAAAAAACTTTGCTACTCATACAACTTACATTCTAGTGGAGTAGATAAACAATAAACAATTAACTACTTCTGACCTGAGCAATATGGCACAATTTAGAGTAAGGATCTTGATTAGTTAGTAGCTGCCAGATGATACAACCCGGAAGGATGGGAGGAATTAACCCTCAGAAATGAACTTTCTTCGGTGCACAATAGAGATGGTAAAAAGGTAGGCAAAAACTTGCCCTCTCATTTCTCCTTTCATAGTATTGTTACCAAAGAAAGCAAAATTACCTTTAGTTTAAGGATAAAAAAAATGCAGACAAATAAAAACTGAGCTAATTTACTATTAATAAACTCTGACCAAAGAAATTCCCACTGTATGAACAAATACAAAAATAGTACACATAAGGATTCATCTTTAAATTTTTTTTAATATTTATTTTTGACAGAGAGAGGGAGGAAGAGAGAGAGAGAGAGAGAGAGAGAGAGAGAGAGAGAGAGAAAACATGAGTGAATGGAGAGCAGAGAGAGAGGGAGACACGGAATTTGAAGTAGGCTCCAGGCTCTGAGCATTCAGCACAGAGCACAGTGTGGGGCTTGAACCTGTGAAGGGTAAGATGGTGACCTGAGCCAAAGTCGGACATTCAATCAACTGAGCCACCCAGAGACCCCATGATTGAGCTTTAAAAATAAAAGGCTTTTAATATGAACAACCTTGTACATATTCCAAAATGGAAAAATCTTGTAACAACCTCTTATATACATCTATCATTACTTTTAGCTGTTATCAAAGCATGGCTCATCTTGTATGAACTATTATCTCATCCATTAGAAATTCCCTATTAGATTAATTTGAAATGAATTCTAGGATCTGTGTCATTTTATAAAAAAATATTATATAAGAATTCGGTAAAATAAACTATTATAATGCTTAAAATAGATTAATTATCAGTAAATAGTTAATACATGTCCAAGTTTCCCTGATTAAGTCATACTTTTTAACAGTGTATTTGCTTCAAGAATCAGAGAAGGTTTATACATCCAAACATGTTTATATATCTATTACACATTTAAATTGTAAGTTTGAACTGTGGATTCTGTGTGTGTGTGTGTGTGTGTGTGTGTGTGTGTGTGTGTGTGTGCATTTGCGTGTAGGTATGCTACAGTTTACTTATTAAATGAATGGGGTCATATGTTTGACAAAATTTCTGAGAATTGGATTTTGCTAATTATATCCCAAAGCTATCATTTAACACATCTAACAGGTTTTTCTGTCATGTGTAATTTCTGTACATTGGTAGAAGGACCTCAAGACTTCAGTAATTTGACTAGATCATTTCAAGGTGCTGTTCTGATTTCAATTCACTGTCTCATTTTTGTGATATTGGCAAACACTTAATATTATTGTTTAGGACCATCCTTTAACTAGGGCCTGCAAAATTATGATATTCTTATTTTAAAATTCCTTTTTACATACAAAATTACTTTATGAAGAGAAATTATCTGGTGTAATCAGCTCTTTGGTTCCTTTAAGGTGCCCTTTTAATAGAAAGGCAGAAAAACTTGAATCGGTTTTCAAAATAGTTAAACATTTAGTACCCTCCTACCATAACTGTTTTCTTTTAGTATCATTATAAACTCAAGCATTAACACACATTTCATGTTTTTAATTTCATTTTAAGTGTAATTCTTGTTGATGATCAAATTGTTTGATCTTTGCTCAAAGGGAAGAATCGCCTCATTTTGTTTCCTTAGTCCTTCTGGTATAATTTAGTACTCTTTAAGTGTTCTCTTTCTTTGTGGTATGACAAGAAATTTCAGGATTATCTTTTACCTTTCTGTACCAAATCTAGAATTGGTCTCTTTTTTTTTCCCCTGTGAATCTCTTGTTCAGAGTAAGTATTGATTTATTTTAGGTTATTAGTATAAACATATATATTAAGTTTTTAAATACTATTAGAAAATAAGTAGAATATATGACTTGCAAATTGGTAGAAGTCTGTGAATTATGAAAATGTGCTCCATCAAATCCTAATATGGTGGAAATAAAAAAAATAAGTGAAATAGAAAATATGAAACAAATGGAGACAAAATAAGTCATAGGCAACAAATTTAAATTTGTGAGTAATGACAAGCACCTTAAAGGAGATAAAATAGCTGATAAGTAAACAAATATTTTGAGAGTGGATTTTTAAACTTCTACTCTTTTGCTAATTTCTAGAGACTCATCTAAAATCTAAGAACACTGAAACTTTTGTATTAAAGATTTAAAAAAAGAAATAACTGGTTAATACTACCAAATTGAAAGCCTCTGTGTATATATTATTCTATGTGACAAAATAGATACAAGGATAAAACACCTTATCTAGGTAAATATTGTCGTGATATAAAGGGAAACACTTAAACTTAAGAAGAAACTATAACATTATTAAATTTATATATACCCAATAGGGTAACCTCAAAATGCAGAAATCTAAAATTAGAGGTTTATGATGAAAATTCAATAAATCATAATTATAATAGGTTTCAGCTTGCCTCTCTCAATAAACAGCACATTAAGAAAAAAAAAGTCATTGAAGTGAAAAAAGATGAATAATTAACGCAGAGAACACATGCCCATAATGAAGGAAATAATTTTTCAGGTATTATCCCTTTTACATATGTTAAACAAACATATCCCTTTTACACATTTTATACAAAAATACAAAATACTAGTTTCAAATAATTTTATAGACAATATCAACCAGATATTCAACAAAGAGAAAATTATTTTCCACAGAATCTTCCAGAGAATATAGAAGTATTTTTATGAGATTAGAATAGCTGTGAAATCAAATAGAATCCAGTAATTTATAGTATAACAATCTAGAGTGACATATCTAATTGTTAAGTTTCGAGGGAGGCAATGGATATATCAAGCTTTTATCTGTTTCCTCTTCCTCTTTTGAGTAAGTCAGCCATTGGTAGTATACATTCTGTTCTTTATTTCATACTGTTACAAGGGCAGGCTCTATTCCTGAAGATTTGGGGAATAATTTAAATCAGAACAGTGTTAGAAAGGATAGCTATTTGGAGGTGCAAAACATAAAGACTCTTTTCGAGTAGAGGGTATATGTCTTTACCCTTTAAACAGTTGGCTTTTGGCAGTATTTTGTAATCATGAGGCTCACTTAAATTGTTGTGCTGTTTGGTTTCGACTGTTTGAATCTGGACATGTGGCATTAGGCATTAAATGCCAAACAAGCAGCATTTTCAAGTTGGCAAATCAGTGCATTTTATGGCATATTTGGCCATAGCCTAGTAGCTATTTCAGACAGCTATGTGCATCAGATTTTAATTGCTGAACTTAAAAAAGTTGAAGATCTCATGTAAGTAAAATCTAGCATCTCAGAAAACATAAAGAGGCTTTTCTCAGCAGCTACCTATAGGCCATTGCAGAATAAGCATATATACCAGTCACCTTGACCTCAGAAAATGTGTAGTTCATAGTAGCTATCTTAGCCAAATGAAGGAGGCTTTTCTAGAACATTGATGTGGAACAACACAGGTGCAGCTATGTCTGGATAATAAGCTTGGCAGAGATAGCGTCATATCTTTTTATGTTTGTTGAGCAGAAAGGTTGCTTGTGTCACATGTACTGATAACACTAGTGCAGTTTTACCTTAAAATTCTCATTGACTGTGATAGGCAGAGTTCACATCTTACATTTCATTGAGTAGGCTGAATAGGAAACAAAGGCACTTCATATAGGCCCTGACAACCAGGACCACCACCACTCCATTACCAAGCACTGAATCCCTCACATAAAATCTTTATGGGACAACTTCTCTAGAAGCCAAGGATTGATATGTTTTCAGAAATGGCAAATGTAGGACTAATGATCTGATTTCTGATTATCTTGGGTACCTTTTTAACTTTTTCTACTCTATGCAAACAAAGCAAGGCACAGAGATAGCAAGTTCTAGTTACAGTAAAGTTGCTTAGGAAGAACAGATGAACACAAATGCACAAATGCAAATTGTGTATGTGTGTCTGTGTGTACCTTATCTATATCACAGGTCATATTCACTAGAAATCAGGCTCTGAGACAATTCCTGTGGGAGACTAAAAGAAACATGATTGAACAGAGGAAAAAAGTTGGACTGCTATCAAGTCCCAAATGCCTCAGCCAAAAACCCACAGGGAACTTTGGTGCTGGGATTGCTCTGCAGAGATGTACTGAGTTCTGGCAAGGTTATTTGCCAAGTTTTTGTGTCTTCTGCCTTTACTATGCAACTTTCATTGTAGAATAGGATATTAAAATGATACATATAGTTAATAATGTATTATTCACTTGATCTTAGCCAAAAGGCCAAGAAGCAATAATAATGTATTATTCATATATACAAAGTGTGTGTGTGCAACTGTGCATGTGTGTGTGTGTTAAAGCATCTAGTACTCTTAAATCAACCAAGAACAAGATAGCAAAAATTCGAGAATTCTAGAAAAAGGAAATACTGCAAAGAACACAGGTAAATAATTTTGTTTCCATTGAAATACTTGCCACTTGTAGTTTAAGAAATCAAGACTAATAGAACATTGGAATATACTCATGCATACATCATATATATATGGTTCTCCAATTTATGGCAAATATGTCACTTTAATTCAGAAAGGAAGCTGTGATCTCTTCACTAAATGGCACTGAGACAAATGGACATTAATCTGGGCAGAATGAATGAATACGGACTGATCTCACTTTTATTCTGCACAGAAACTATCAATTTCATATGGATTAAAAATCTAAACAGGAAAGGTAAAAATATAAATATTTTTGAGTAAAATGTTGAAAAATATCTCTGTTTTCATGAACTTTTGGTAGACAAGTATTTCTTAAAAGGATAGAGAATTCTGACCATAAAAAGTTAATTGGACTGTAAGTTGAAGAAAGTCTATATGAAAAAGTAACACATTAACATGCTGAGAAGGCAAATCAAAATTTCAGGGATCATAATGGCAATGTACCAACAGTGGAATTGTGTCAGAATACATTAAGAAAACTTCTACAAAAACAGTGAGGAGGTTCCTCAAAAAATTAAAAATAGATCTACCCTATGACCCAGCAATAGCACTGCTAGGAATTTACCCAAGGGATACAGGAGTGTTGATGCATAGGGGCACTTGTACCCCAATGTTTATAGCAGTACTCTCAACAATAGCCAAATTATGGAAAGAGCCTAAATGTCCATCAACTGTGGTTTATATACACAATGGAGTACTACGTGGCAATGAGAAAGAATGAAATATGGCCCTTTGTAGCAACGTGGATGGAACTGGAGAGTGTGATGCTAAGTGAAATAAGTCATACAGAGAAAGACAGATACCATATGTTTTCACTCTTATGTGGATCCTGAGAAACTTAACAGAAACCCATGGGGGAGGGGAAGGAAAAAAAAAAGAGGTTAGAGTGGGAAAGACCCAAAGCATAAGAGACTCTTAAAAACTGAGAACAAACTGAGCGTTGATGGGGGGTGGGAGGGAGGGAAGGGTGGGTGATGGGTATTGAGGAGGGCACCTTTTGGGATGAGCACTGGGTGTTGTATGGAAACCAATTTGACAATAAATTTCATATATTGAAAAAAAATAAAACAAAATAAAAAATAATCTGCCAAAAAAAATTCTACAAATAAATAAGAAAATGGCTGACAACCTATGGGAAAAGAAGTCTTGAACTTTACACAGGATGGTTTTCAGTGGCCACTTAACATGAGAAAGTACTTTGTTTCAAAGGGCAGATGAAAGGGCATACTTTGAGAATGAAGTCAAACACAAAAGAACATACTCTGTATGGTCCCAGTTACGTGAATTTCAAAATATAGGCAAATCTAAACTATGATGTTAAATATCAATATGGTGTTTCTCTGGTGTTAGAGGGGAAGATATCGTGACCAGGAAAGACATGGTGGGGGTTTATGGTGTGAGTGATGTCTCCTTTTCTTATTCTGGGTGAGTACTGATTATAGAAGATGTTAATGTCATGAAAATTGTGTGTGTGTGTGTGTGTGTGTGTGTGTGTGTGTGTGTGTGTGTCTTTTTCTATATTCCTGTTAAACTTGAATTAAATTTTTACTATAAATGTGAGTAAATAAGAGCAATAGGGACAAAATAATTCACATTATAAAGTCTTGAAATATGCTTTATCTCACAGTGATAAGGTTGCAGCTGCAGAAAGATTTCATAGCTTTGCTTAGGACTCAAGCATTTACCTGGCTAAAGAAGAATAATAAGAATTTGAATATAAATTTAATTACTCCTAACCTTTAATTCAAAAGAAGAAGGATTTTTATTTCAGGTTTTAATTTTCTGTTTGTGGTGTGTGTGTGTGTGTGTGTGTGTGTGTGTGTGTGTGTATGTGTGTGTGTGTGTGTGTGTGTATTTGGATTGTAACTTGCATCAGAGGGGTTTATATTCTAACTGGAAATATCTGGGTTGAAATTGTATTATGAGAAGATTTATATTATCATATATATAATGTATACTACACACACACACACACACACACACACACACGTAAGTGCAGAACCAGGGCTGTGAGTTATGTGACTGGACACATTTGCAAAGGATCAGAGGGGCTTTGGAATTAATTCAGTTAATGTACCGTTTAGATATATTGTAGGGCTTCTGGAGGCAAATGGGTAATTTTCCACATCACTCCTAAAACTTCCAAAGAAACATTGATTGATAATTGAGGTATGATCTTATGAAGGTGGGAACATATATCATAGGATTGCTGATCTCCTCGCACAAATGGGATGGCTATGGCCCTGTTGACTATATGCTGAATGGATAAGGATGGAGATTTAATAAAATAAAGTTCTAGGACTATTATAGGGGCATACTTCTTTCCAAATCTTTATTTATATTTTTAAACAGAAGGTACTTAACTTTAGTAAAGCTCACAGTCATGCCAAGGGTGAAAGCAATAATTTATTTGGATTTTTTTGTTATTATTAATATGAATGAATTGTTTCTGACCTCAAAATATGCGTAGATTTATGATAACAAAAATAGAAGCCCATACAATAAAAAAATAATTGCTTTATATTAAAATTAAGAGGTTACACCTATAAAATGATCAATGAAAAGTGAAAAGGCATGAAAAATTGAGAAAATGTTTATAATATATGTAACTAAGAATTGGTGTCTTGGTTATTCAAAGAGCTCTCAAAATTCTGTAACAAATTAAGCTACATAATAATGCAATGGGCAAAGGTAATTGATAGTCATTGCAAAAAAGAGGAAAGATGAATGGCCAATGAAATATTAAAAGATGTCCAAACATCATATTAGTAATACAGAACTACAAATTAAAATATAATATAATACCACTTGATTAAAATTTAAAAACTTAAAATTCTAATAACTGTTTTACCCAGTTCCAACAATATGGATTAAAGCAAATTAGTAAATGCTACTATGGTGAGATTATTCAATGATGCAACCATTTGAAAAATCACATGGAATTATGCATTTGAAACGTGCACTCCACAAATCCACCAAATTCACTCCTAGATGTACATTATATACATTCTTCTGTATGTGCAACATAACTAAAAGAGTGTCCATATGAGTATAGTTAGTAGTAACAGCACCCAGGACACAATCCAAATGCCAATCAAGACCGGAATAGATAAATGAAGTATAGCATATCATTTACAAGGACTATTATACTGCAGTAAGAATGCATACACTATTACTTATTGTAAGATTTGAAATAATCTTGTAAATGTAGTTTTGATTTCATCAAAAAAAGAAACAGGCTAGGAGTAAATTTAAAATGTTCAGATGGAGAAAACATTTTAAAAATCTCTTGGTCAAATGTCACCTTCTGTAAATGGAAAGATAAACCGTATTTTTGGATAGGTTAACAGCATAATTAAATTGTCGATTTTACTTATATTAATTCATAATTTTACTGTTAACATAATTAATGGCACATAAAATATTTAAATTTATATACTGTCTTAATGTTTTAGGTATACTTCTATGATATTAACATGTATTGATTTGTGTAATCCTCCAAATAATCCCAATATACGATATCACTATTTATAGATATGCAAAGGTATTTAACTCATAACCTGTGCCCTTCACCATAACAATATGCTAAATCTGTGACTAAAAAGAAATAAACATCATGTTCTTTTCCCCTTGAGGTAGATAGTTTCTAATCTATAAACTGTCAAATAAAGAATTAAGAATATTCAGAAAAGTTTTCAAAGGAAGAGTAAAGGGGGTGGAATAGCCTTTCCTAAATATGTTATAATTCTTCAATAATTAAAATTTTAATTTGGTACATAAACAGGCAAAAAAAAATTGAACAGAGTAGAGATTCCAGATATGGACTCAATTGAACATAGTGTTTTACTGTTGAAGTAAAGGTCTGTGTCAAGTCATAGGGTAAAATTAGACTTTCTGAATAAGTGTTGTTTAGGCATGTGGAAAAGATATATCTCATCTCATACTTCACCACATTGTACATCAGAAGAAACTCCAAATTGATCAAACCTAAAAATATGAAATAATGAAAGTACCAGAAGTAAATATAAGTATACATTTTAGGAAGGAAAAACAAAAAAACCTGGCATAGTGTAAGCATTTCTAAAGTACAACACAAAATCTGGAGGTCATAAATTAATGATTGATAAAGGTTACTACATTAAAAATCTAGAAGACAGGGGCGCCTGGGTGGCGCAGTCGGTTAGGCGGCCGACTTCAGCCAGGTCACGATCTCGCGGTCCGTGAGTTCGAGCCCCGCGTCGGGCTCTGGGCTGATGGCTCAGAGCCTGGAGCCTGTTTCCGATTCTGTGTCTCCCTCTCTCGCTGCCCCTCCCCCGTTCATGCTCTGTCTCTCTCTGTCCCAAAAATAAATAAACGTTGAAAAATCTAGAAGACAAACTTCTCTAAGCAAATGAGAAGATAAATGCTATATTGGAAAAATATTGGCATCTTTTCGCAGACGAAAGGACTATACTCAAAATTCAATAGAAAGAAAGGAAAGGACATACATGGACATTAATGGACATTACACAGAAAAATAAAGAGAAATGGTTTAAAACATATAAAATATACTCTCATTTATAATCAGATAATTGCAAATTAAACTACATTGAGATGCAATTTTTTTATCTAAGACATTGAAAGAAATACAAACTGTGACAATATACTTATTGGCAAGATTGTAGGGATAGTCTTTTCACTAATTTTGGGGGTGACTGTAAAAATGCTACATTGTCTGTGCACATATTTTGCAAAAACGTGTCAAATTTAAAAAGGAATTTATTTGCCCACTCACCCCAAGAATCTGATTTCTAGGAGTTTATTGTCCATATATATCTGCAAGTTTATAAAGTAACATTCAAGACCATTTGTTGCAGAAATATTTATAATAATAAATAATAAACAGAGTATTGGAAATAGCAGTCCATCATTTTTATCATTTCCATCAATTCTACTAAATGCACGTAATTTCTATAAAATATTTATCTTGTGCAAAATAAAATCACATAAAGCTACCTACATACTGACATGGAAAGAGTTCCAAGGATAACATTGGAGATATAGGCTTGATTATTCCAGAGAGAGAGAGAGGAGTGCAAAGAAGGAGATGTAAAACATGTGTTAAGACAATGGATTAAATATGTCTGTTTAGATAGACCAATAACCAGAGTAACCAGCCTAGGGGAGGGAAGAGATAAGGAGGAGAATTGGGGGGAGGGTGGTGGTGGGGAGAATATATCTATATATCCAGAATTGACCTAGGGTTAATCCAGGCAATGCTGCATTGCTTGTAGGTAGTAGCTGTCCGCAGGGTCTGTGCCATTCAGGTGGATCCACACTTACCCAGTGCAAGGGGGCGTGGTTTGGCTTAATCTGAACCCACCTCTACCATGGGCTCCAGGAGTGATCCCTGAGGCTCCGCCTTGGTGGTGGTGGGGGTGGAGGGTGGGGGAATGGTGATCCCCCAGTCTCTTCTCCATGGAGCCAGACCTGGTGGACTCAGTTTGAGTCGTTCTCACTGTGCCCCGGGCGCAGATGGGGTGGTCCTTCTCTCTCTGACAACTCCCCTGACCCTGCGCTTGGCTAGGATTCAAGGTCCCACTCTGTGTGCTCTGGCACTGGGAAAGCACCTCTCAGTGCAGGATATGTGGTCCCAGCTGGCTGGCTTTGTCTGTGCCCTGCACTTCAGGGAGGACAGCCTTCTCCTACTTTGGACATAGCTGCTGCCTTGTCGCCACCCTTGCCACTGTGAGCCCCCAGGGTGGCGGACACACGCAGCCTTTGTCTTTTCCCACAGCACTCCAGGGACACGGTGGCCTTTTTCTCCTGCAGACTGTGCCCTAGGCCCAGCCACTGTGCCCTGGAAGTGGCAGATGCTGGCAGGTTCTGTGCTATCACGCAGCCCTCCAGGGAGGGAACCATTTTCTCCAGCTACAAACTGAAAGTCTGACCTACCACCACACCCAGGGCTGGCTCCCCTCCTCCCCAGGTGCGCAAACAGGGAGCAGGCCCAAGTTTGAAGAAAGCCCCACAGTTAGAGATCAGATCCCTCTCAGTCTCGGTCCGAGGTCTTTCTCCTGTCCAGATAGGGTCCTGCACTTCCCTAGCCACTCTTTCTCTTCCCTTTGTCTCCCCTCCTTGCCCACATGGCCTTTTTAAATCTCTCCCAGTTCACAGTTACCCACCTATCTTTTCTCCAGCTTTCCAACTTTCTTCCTGGTAAATTCAGTCTATTTTCCTCCCAGGCTCTGGTGTTCAAAGTCCTTTGGCTTCTACACTTGTTTGTTTGAGAGACATGGGAAGTATGGATTCCCCCTACTTCTCTGCCATGTTGGCCCCCTCAACTCTAGGCATAAAATAATTATAGAAACTCACTATTCCTTTAAATCAATGGCAAGCTATGAATATTTTGCTGCTTTGATTGGCTAAGGTACTTCTATTAAGTTATTTCACTTAAGTCTTGAAGATAAGCTCTAATTTTATTTCAGAATTGAGAGATTTTGTACTCATCACATCACTTATTCTAATGAAATATAGGCATACCAAAGTAAGAAATATTTTCTTGTGTTATTGTTAACATTTGATTATGAATAGATTATTCACATTTCTTACATTACATGTAATACTGGCCTAACTGAAAGCTGGATAATATATATTTTTATGTTCATGTTTTTCATAACATAGGATGTTGTTTTATTGGGGATTTAATTTGATTGAAAATGATGCCCTATAATTTTCCAGGTATTTTTGCCAACATCAGTCAGGTGCATTTACATGAGAACTTAAATTAGCAATGGCTAATGCCCAAGAATATCTGTGTTCCTACCAGGATTTTGAAAAGAAAATTATTATATCCTGCCTAATGTTAAAGAAGTTCAGTGTCATTATTTCAATATTAATGTACCCAGGCACTCCAATCAAGACTTTGGCTTGATAGTCATATTTTATACCTAAACACGAACCTGGTATCTTCTCATTTTGTTGATAAAACATAATGTGAAAGTTTGTTCATTAAGTTATGGCTGTGAAAGGGGATGCATTTAGTCTGTCTTATTCCTGTCACAGTGGCAATGCTGACAGCAGTCAGCACCTGTGTTTTGGTAGTCATATCAGTTCTTTCTTTCTTACTATACAGACCCAAATGTTAATCGCTTTGAAATTCTAGAATAAAATGGTGATAGATAGACCTTATCATCACCCTGGAAGATTGTCTGCCTCTTAGTATTTGCCACTTAATTAAAATAGCATCTGCAATAATGGAAGGAGGGTGCTGAATATACTCTAGGAAAGAAACGCTACAGAGAAGCCTTGGCGCCTGTGGTTAGACGAGCACTATTATTTATTAATTTATGGATTGCAGAACCCGTGTATCAGAGTACTTTATGACAATAGAATCAAAAATATAGCCTTGAAAACAAGAAAAATCTGAGAAGGTATGCTCTCCTTAAACAAAGAATAGCAGTAATGCCCTTTTGATTTGATAGAAAACTCTAGAAGCTTTAAGCTTCTTGACAAATACCACATCCAGAATTTTAATTCTCAGGGAAATTAAATTGCCTTAGATGACCTTCGATCAATTTTAAAAGAGGAAAAGTTGTAATGCTTTAAGCCACAGTCCATTCTGGATTAGTACAATTTATTCCAAACCTTAATGTTTTATTTCTTGCATCAGTTTTATAAATATATCTGAAATTTCTATCAGATTTCTGTAAATGTACCCAGCATTTTTGTCCACATTAAATATATAAAATTCAATTATTTTTTCAGCTCAGAGTAAATTTTATTATCTTCAAATATGAGGTAAATAGAATCTTTTGGGTTTTCTTTTAAAACATGTTGGGTGTATTCAGAGCCTAGGGAAAATGACACAGGAAAGAAAATTATTATGTTTCAGAAATGTTAATGAAATCACTGAAAAATAAATACATTTAATACGAAGGTTAGTTAACTCTGTATAGTAGCTGTATCTGAAAACATTCTGTTCTTGTGAAATGTTGGGGGTTATCATGATTGTTGTTTGTCCAAAAGCTATTTATGATATGGTGGTGTATCTTTACTTCTATGGCTTCAAAAACTTCAGTCCAGAAAATATACAACAGATTTGTTATTTGCCACTGAAAGTAAAGGTACTATTTCACAGAATAAATTAATATGAAATGTTTTTTCAAATTTTATTTCTATATTTCCTTAGTGAAACTATTAATATTTGGAATGAAAACAACAACTATACATCAAAAATAGAGAGGATCCAATGTTATGAAGAACGTGGGGATATGGGAAAATTAAAAACAAAAGAAACTAGCATTGGATATATTAAAATACCAATACCTGAGAAAATATTGATGTTAATTAATAAATATGTTTTTTAGAAAGTTAGTTCAAGGTATTTTTTGAGACATTTTCTTTTTGAAAAATCCTGCATAATGAAAATATGTTATCTTCTTAAGCATTAAAGTCAAAGTGTTTCTTCAAATGGATAGACAAACTGTGTGCCTATGTGTAGCTTTCTAATTTCTGCACCCTGCCAAATGATATTTTATGAACCAATTGGGCATATAACTTGAAAATTTGTAAACAGAAGTTGTATAAATTGTTTTCATTTTTAATTTCATTGTCAGTTTCTTTGGTCTAATTTTTAAAATGAATTAAAATATAAAAACACTTGATCTTTGTTTTAATTTTACTTCAAATTTGGCAATAAAATAAATTCCTCCTCAAAATTAATATAATTTCATTTAACAAATATTATTGTTTTACTCCAGTGTTTAAGACGTTCTGCTAGAACTGGGGGAAAGGGAAGTATCAGTCACATTTGCCACTGACCTTTACCCTGAAGCTCACTAGAAACGTAAAATAACAGCTGTAAAATGATGTAATAATTCAAACTTTAGTTTATCTGCTTACCTTGGCATAATCCATAGTGATAATTGGGCATTCTTTACTTCTGGATAATGATACTTATCTTTAAAGGAGGCAATTCTTGTAGCAAGAAGATAAATCATGTGTAACCAAGTCCTCAGAATGGATTGGAAAGCAGACCTCTAAGGCAGGCGCATTTAAAATCGCAAAATATCAATTTTTCATGAGACTGAAGAAGTGAAAAATGTATCTTCTTGAATTAAAAGTTAAACAAATATTTTATCTAAGGTCAAATTTAGAAAAGTAGAAAGGCCATATATTTACTTAAATAACTCTGAAATATTTTGAAGAATGTTGTGCAGGGGCAAGATCAGGGAATGTTCTGGTAGTCAACAGGCCAGACTTTTATATGAATTATGCACTTGGTATCAGCGTAACCCTGAGCAAGCCTCTCAGATGTCTGATGATCGGTTACCTTAACTGTAAAATCATAGTTTTGCAATAAATGACCTCTCAAAATCCATTTTTACTCTGAAAAAAAATCTATTATTATGACTACAATAACCCCCCTCTTCAGAAAAATTAATTTAAAAAAAACATCCACATATATTCAGGAAAAGAATGTAGGGAATAAATGGCAATTTACAAGTAACTTATATACAAATTATTCCAATGAAGGGTTTCTTGTAATAATTAATAATGGAAATAAAACACAGTCATCATAATAGGACGTTGAATTAATAAATTCTGATACATCCACATCATAGGAATAATGTGCAGGTATTTAAATTATAATTTTCAATAATATTTAGGTACAAGGTAAGTTTTTTGATACAATGTTTGATCAAATATATATTTATAATTTTTGTTAATACTCTATGACCTTAATTTAATTAAATGACTATATACACATCTAGTTATAACTGCAGCTAGGTATATGCACACATAGACATGTATTTGTGTCAGTAAAAATATACATGGCTGAACACAAGCATAGCTTCCCTCCAAATAAGCCTAAGATCAAAACATAAAAAATGTTATGTTTATCACTAAGGAAATCATAGATACATATTCTTCATTGCAGCTTTTTGTATTATTCATTTTTCTACAGTTAAGTACATATTTTGAGTATTTTTAGATAAAATTATGATTGTTTAATATTTTTTTCAGTATTTAGTGTTTTGAGCATTCACTTTATGCAAATATTATGTGAGGGATATTATATCACTTTTTCACACCTAAATCTATGATATATAAATTTAAAAAAAATTTTTTAATGTTTATTTAGTTTTGAGACTGAGAGAGACAGAGCATGAACAGGGGTGGGTTAGAGAGAAAGGGAGACACAATTCCAAAGCAGGCTCCAGGCTCCGAGCTGTCAGCATAGAGCTGGACGTGAAGCTCGAACTCACGGACCATGAGATCATGACCTGAGCCAGAGTCAGACGCTCAACCGACTGAGCCACCGAGGCGCCCCAATAAATTATCTCTTTATCACATTTTACAACAGAGTGAAGTGAGGCTTAAGGAGATTGTTCAGCTTCACATGGAGTAGTAGTCATCCTTTAAGAATGTTGGGTAAAGTTTCAATGCAAAGTATTTGGTATGTAACAAAAAGTGGAGTAGAATTATATGTAAAATGTTAATCAAGGCTCAAGTTTTTGTTATAAGAATAAGCTTTTCATGAATCAACTGCAAACTGGTATAAAATAATTGGTTATAAATACAGGATAGAGAAAATTAGAGTGAAATGATCATTTGTACAAGAAAGAATAGCAATTGAGGTCCAGTTTTTCTGTTACTGTGTATGATGGATTAGTTAATTCCTCAGACTAATGAACCAAGTCTTTCTTTTGGCTAGGACTAATGAACTAGGATGTTTTGCAGACTTAATATTGTAAGGTAACCACTCCTCTGAAATAGACATGGGCCTTGATGACAGCAATCATATGTTAAATAATGATCATGGTGAAAGCTTACCTGAAGTCACTAATTTATTTTTTCCCCTTAAAGGAGTTTGAAAGATCATGCAGGAAGGGGTTAATGGACTAAAGCCAGAAGACAATAGGGAATTACCTAGTTTTGAAAGCAGAGATTTATTTATCATTGAGGAGGATCATAATTATAACCGGATTGCAGCTCGACAATATTATTTATTAATTTGAATAAACATTCTTCAGCTTTTGCCCATTCTTTACTTATATCATCTCAAATACAAACAATAACCCAATAAGGGTAATATGTGGGGTGCTCTTCTATATAAAGAAGAAAGTAGAATGATGGAGTAATAATGATAAAGAAGTGCCTGACAAATTTGGAAAAGGAAGGGACATCAAGACATCTGATGAATGAGATATTATATCAGTACTTAAAAACGATTCACAAACTTTTCTTAGCACTCTCAGGGGATATTTCAACATCAAAGACACCTGGACTATGGATATTGTTAATATTGTGTTCTATTTTCCATGCATAATCCATCAGCTACAGAACTTACAAAAATGGGAATAACAAAAAGAGGATGAACAATGTGATATGCTATAAAACATTTCTTGACTATTGCTTATTTATACTGTCCAAGATTTCCAGAAAAATGATGCCTACTTTCAGTTGTTCCTGAGACTCATGTCAGATTACAAAAGACCAGCCTCCCGTATATATGCATGTGGAACCATATAGTAGGTGGTCAAGAAAAGAAAAAAAAAATTCAAATAGAATTTAGTACAATAGAATTTAGTATTTAGATAGTGAATTATATAGAGCAAATATTTTCTGTTTTGCTTTGCAACATATGCAGATATCACTCATGCAGCTAAAAAGATGACAAATTATTTAACAAACATACAGAACTTGCTATACGCCAGGCATTCTTCTTAGTTTTTATAAACGATAACTCAATGTAATCCTCATAAAATTCCCTATGGTATCAGACTCATTATTCCCATTTTACAGATGACAAAATAAGAAACAAACAGCAGTTTGCCAATTTGCCAAGTTATGTAGCTGGAACTGGCTGATATGGGTTGCAACCATGCAGTCCAGCTTCAAAGTCACTGCTTTATCCACAAGGCTAGTCTGTGTCTCTATGAGTTTAACAACATCTTAGCTGATTGGACTACTAGTAGAACCACCTGGGTTTCAACTGCCCATTTACTAGCAAATACTAGCTTAGTCATTTTAGCTCCTATTAGTTCTAGTTTCTGTATGTATGAAATGGAGGTCATAGCATTGGTCTAATTCACTTATCATGGGGGAAAATGGTACAATATAGGAACTATGTTTTCTTTCTCCTCCCTTTTTTCCAGTGTTGAAAAAAAAAACTGGAAGAAAGGAAAATGGAGTTATGTTTCTTGTAAAAATACATCTTGTCATCTAGGCCTTTTCGATTCCATGTCTATACCTGCCATTGTTCTTTTTCATTAAGATTGTCAAATATATTCCTTAAGGGGATAACTCTCCACATGATGGGCTAGTGAATTTTTCAGTTTACAGGAAAGCATTACTGTAGTTACTGTGACATGGAGTCACGGAAATAAATAAGCACCTCTGCAGAAAACCATTACTCTGGAATCATGGCATATGAAGGGTGTGGCCAAATGGGATTTAGGTGACTTTACTTGCATAGACATTCAAGCTCTAGCACCTGACTCCTACCTGCCTGGGACTGATGTTTGAGTTTTTTTGGATGTCCTCCTAGAAAAGCTGAGGAGGTGCAGCCTACAGTTTTTCAATAGACAGTGTCCCCTGCATTATATACAAGAGAATTATTAAGGTAATCAAGTCACTGATTTCTCACCCCTCCCAGATCTGTCAGGAAGCCTTCCACTGAGCCATTCTTGGACAAATAAGGGGAGAGAAGCTTTGACTTTCTACATCTTTGGCAATTGTCTTCACTTTTTAGTTTCATCTCAAGATTTCCCTATTTTGTTAATGCTCAGTGAATTCTCTCTCATTACTGAAGCAAGGCCAGGGATTGCTGTCTTAGTTTCATCTTTTATCTATCTTATATTGGCTTTCTGAACCAATTTTCACTTAATTGATTATACATTCTCTACTGTTGATTTAACATTGTGGCTTTTCTTTTAATAAACTAGTTCCTTCAAAATGTTTTTTTAATAAAAATATGTTGCACTAACTTATCTCAATTGTAACCTGGAATTTTAATAATTTATCTCTTGCTTACATGAAAGATAGTCTTCTTTATGTGTTCTCCCTCCAACTTGTTATGTTTCCTATCACTATTCATCTATTTTATTGATGCATTTTCTTCATTATTTCTTAAAAGGAATGTATTCTTGGTCTGTAACTGATGACATATTTAGGAAATTTATGCTATTGTTTGCTTTATTGACTTCTGTATTTCTTCTTTCATGCTAAATTGGGTAGTTTTAAAAAATTATATTCTTACATTTTCCAGTTCTAGGGTGTAATACCATGTTTCAAGAAGCACTAACTCAGCTGATTGATGTATTTCATAAGTTCTGTCCTTTTCCTGATTATTCTCTACTTTCCAGGTAAATAAACCACATTAATATACTGTTCAAACAGTCTGTATTCTTGCATTTCCTCTCTTTGTCACTCTCACTTATAACACTATCACATATGTATCTTTTTTCAGTATATGTACATATTTCAAATATGTATTAACTGCTTTTAATTTCATAATTTAAATTTGATTACCACTGTGATTCTTAAAATGAATAGCTTGAAGTGATTTAATCCTCCCTAATTTTTTTGGGAATGCCTCATTTGCATGTTTTCTAGCATTTTTTTACTACCTTCCATGTGAAATATTCACATATACGATTTCGTAAAGTAAGATTCAAAAACAGCATGACAGAATATAATGCATTTGGCAATTGGCATCTGACATCTGACTCCAGCTGGCTGGATGTGTGCACTTATTCTGATCCCTCATTACTTACAGACTTTATAGTTTTTGAGTTTCTACTTAAAGTTATTGAATAGACAAAGTTGCTTCAAACCTCAGAACTATTTGCAGAATCTGACCTATGATCCATCTACATAGTCATTGTCTTCTACTCAAGTATGAAGACAAAAATCTTTGTAATCACTAGAGGACATTTTATTCATTATGCACCTTCTTGATGCACATATGAAGTGTCTCTGAGGAGGACAAATATATGTGGTTTTCCGTATCAGTTATTTAACCACAGTTCTGTAATTAGTAATGTTTCGCATTGGTGTTAATATACGAATGCCCTGTCTTTGAAAAAAATGTAGCACTGGGAACAATAATGGTTCAAAATTTAAATATTTTGTTTTACTCTTACATTGTATGACATTCTTTGGAGACTTCATAATTTATTCACTAAAGGAGGTAGCACAGCTATAAAAATAGTCCCCCTGGGAGCACTGTGAAGTTTCTGTTGAGATGGAGGAAATAAGTGGGTTTAATTATCAGTGAATTTATGACTATTCATTTTTGTGTAAAAAAAAATGTCTATGGAAAGGACAAACACAGAAGACAACAACCAGCACAAAAACCATTTGTGGAGATTGTGGAGATTTTGACTCTGTTTACCTCGCTGTAATGTAGATATTTTTTTTTAGACACTAAGATTGCATTAGTTACTATAGCATCTTAGATATGCTTTGTTCTTAACTTAACTTAGCCTTAACTTAAGAGGCATTGCCTCCTTGAGAAGTCTATAGTAAAGTTCTTTCTTAACATGTCTCTTCTCACCTATTCTGGAATTTGGGAGATGTAATCAAAAAAACATCAAAGTGACCATGACAGTAAACATTTTGATCATTTGCTTTATGTCAAGTCTCTAGGTGCAGATCATACATGTGTGATTAGAAAAAAGGGTATCTGTTCTTCCAGAATGGATGTTTTTGAATATGAACTTTTGCAGTTGTATCAATCCTAAATGATTTTCTCTTTTCCTTAGTGATTAGAATCAAAAATAATCAACTTATAATGCTACTTTTTTTAAGTTGTTTATGGAAAGAAAATCTGAATTATTTTTTATAATTCCTACTTTTCTAGTGTCCGTACATTGTTGCAAGAATGGTACAGGAAATTCTGGAATAAGAAATTCTCTGAAAACATTAAACAGATTAGAGGAAAGTAAAACCAATAGGATTATAACTTGGAATATAAAGCGAGAGAGAATGTGAAATAATAGAGTGGTAAACAAACTACAAAGAAAGAAATAAAATTGTAATTAATAATTTATAGGAAGAGTAGTAATTTCTATTTCTGGATACAGCATTTCATCATAATTAAGATGAATCAACTATTTAAAATACATAAAAACATCTGAATGGTTTTTTGAAGCTTATCAAATTAGAGACTCGTCAAACTGTAGCCCATCATATATGGTGGTATAGCCTGTAATTTAGAATGATGTTTGCATTATAAATAGTTTAAAAGAACTAGAATATTTTGTCACATGTGAAAATTATATGAAATTTAAATCAATTGACCATATATGTTTGGGTTTATTTCTGTATTCTCAGTTGTTTTCAATTGGTCTCTGTGTATGTTTACACTCTGACCACCTGTTTTGAGTAGTACAGCTTAATAATTGAGCATTTGAGTACTCCAACATGTTGTTGTTGTTGTTGTTGTTGTTGTTGTTGTTGTTGTTGTTGAATGTGTTTTTCTTGGCTCTCTGGGGCCCCTTGCAGTTCTATACGTATGTAGGGATTAACTTTTTCATTTTTGGTACAGTTTGCTGGTGCGTGAGTGGAGCATAGGGACCCAATAGGTACAAAATTGTGTTTTGATTTAAGTATTCTATTACTTAACCTAACCACCTAGGTGTAAATAGGAGCATTCATAAATTGCTTCTCTTAACCTAATTTTGTACCTCTAGTTGTTAAACATGCAATATCCAACAATTTTATTGACCCTGTCTCCCAAAAGTATATATTCCCCTTCTACAAATACTTACCTAGAGACTCCAATGGAGTTTCAAGTTGTTTTCTGAACACAGTGTTCAAAAGATTATCCCTCTCCCCTGTATGTCACTATAAAAGAACTTCAGAATATCTGTCTCTCTCCGCTCACTGTCACATATGGTACTTAGTATTATACCTCTGAATGTTTGCAATGAGACTGGAGCTGATCATGTGCATGGGAGAAGAATAGGAATGGTTTTTTCTCCCTTAAACAGTAATTTCCATAGCTGAGAGATTGTCTTTAAAATAGTATATTTTGTGTTTAAATACTGACAGTGAATATGACATAAATTGTTCCTTCCTTTGAGGTAGTTTGCTCAATTTTGTTTCAGATAGAGAATGTGGTAGACTGCTTAAGAAAAGGCGTCTGCCTTGATAATGCATTGATGAAGATCCTCCACACGTTGCCTGTGGTTTCCACTTGCTTTTCCTTTGCAAATATAGGTGACAGTATTTTCTTTTTATAAATAGTTTAAGATTATTTCATGGGAAAGTTGAGGATGATATACCTTGCAAGCTTTGATTGGTTGCATACTCAATAAAAAGTACATAAATACTTTGTTATTTTTTTTCTCAAGGACAGAACTGTCTTTTTTTCACTTGAGACACAACTATTCCTATTTACATAGTTATTACATATATAAAACATGGATTAATGTAATTAATTTGGACTATATATATGTAAAGAAATTTCCGAGTATTATGATGATATAATCAATTTGCTAGCAATATTTTTATGTTGAATTACAACATTTTAGTCTGCTAAAAATTAAACTTAAAACTTTTTAAAAAGGACATCAGTGGGCTTTAGAAATCTTTTTGTGCTAGAGACAATTATGAAGAAATGGGAAGATTACTTCTTTTATTTCATTCCAAGTAATTAGCACTTTAAGAAGCTGTAATGAGGATAGGTAAGAAGAAAGACAGAGGTTGGCTTACATATTACTGAGAAAAATATCTGATTTAAAAATAGAAGTCAGAGAAGTCACAAACTGGTGGTTTAGAGGATTATTCTTGTTTTTCTTATTGACAAAGAGAAGAAGTATAATCAAAGATAAAGTCATCATATTCAAATAATTAGATAAGATTATTCCATCACTCAAAATACCTATTTCTATCTATAGTTTGAATTATAAGTAATTTTCTTCTTAAATTATATTGAAGGAAAGATTTTATTCAGATGTTACAAATTTGCCCTATTCCATTATAATTTTAAATATTTCAATTCATCCTTGTAGTGATTGCTTATAATTGAAATGTACAGTACTAGCTTTTGATCTGAAAATGGTGTCAAGCATTATGTTCTCCTTTTCCCTGAGTGAACAGAATTGAACAATAGAAAAAATGTAGGTATGAAATTCTTATCCCTTTAAAGCACCCCCACGCATACACACAGACGCGTTGTCTCTTGCATGCGTTCATCTTTTTTTAAAGAATTTTTTTTTAATGTTTATTTATTTTTGAGAGAGAGAGCATGAGCAGGACAGGGGCAGAGAGAGAGAGGGAGACAAAGAATCTGAAGCAGCCTCCAGGCTCTGAGCGCTCAGCACAGATGCCTGATGCGGGGCTCGAACTCACCAACCGCGAGATCATGACCTGAGCCAAAGTCCGACGCTTAACCAACTGAGCCACGCAGGCGCCCCTGCATGCGTTCATTTTAATCGGACAATTTAATATATTTTGCAACCAAAGGAAGAGTTGGCAAACAGATAATGGCTAAAGATAAATCCTAAATTTTACTCCATCTATTTGATTAAAATACAATTGTTTGGAGAATATACAACATTTTTATTACACACACACACACACACACACACACACACACACACACACACATCCTGAGTGAAAAAGGTGAGAAGCACTTGGAAAAGAAGCATAAATATAGAATTATAAGTGACTGCTGCTTACAAGGGAGTTAGTAAATCCACAGACAAAATAACTAATATTTCCTATAACTAACATCCAGATGTACATGTCTCCATTTGTATTTGTAACACTCTCCATCTGTTAATTCCAAGAATTTATTTAGTTAATTTTGATTAACTCTATAATTGTAGATATAGTGACAACTACAGGTAAAAAAAAAGGAACGGAATGGAAAAAGACCAATTAAGATTGGTCCTAATCTAAATAGTGACAGACTTGCTTGTCATTAGACATGTGGAGATAAAAAATTAGGAGATGAAATCATACCCAATAACCATATATATATGTAAGCCTGCAAATTTTACTAGCAAAAAGTCTTACCAAGATTAGTCTTCTTCACCTGTTCTACTGTTTAGCTCTTTAAAAATTGAAGTAGTACAATAAGTAAATTAGGATTTATAATTTTCTAGGAGTCTGAAATGCAGTTTACCAAGTAGTTAGGCATTAGTCTATAAAGAGCCTGTCATTTTTTGGCAGTGTAAGAGATATTTTCAAGGTATTCTTAGAATAATTGAGCAATCATGTCATATACTCATCCTTAGAATTTCCTAGAACACACATCGTTCCAGTCATACTACTTTTTCTCTGATCTGAACACTTCTACTACAGATGTATCAGAGGTGCACTTTAACAAACATTTTATCCCCTCGAAAAAATCTCTTATATAAGAGAAATTTAGGTTGTCTTAGAAAATTGTGCTTTATCATTTTTTCATTGGCCAAAGGGAGTCTTCCTCTGTGGCATTTAAATGGCTTCTGTCTCATTTCTGCATGCTTGTCCTTTCCCTAGGGTACATCTATCTCTTGTGGTCATTCTATAACTTTAGGTTAGTCTACCAAATCAGGTTTCATGAAAACACATGATTTTTGATAGGACTTGCATATAATCTATAGACTAATATAGGATTAAATTATATTTTCCTATTATTTATAATTCTGTATCCTTGAATATAGTATATATTTCTATTATCAATGTTTTCTTTACATCTTTGGTGAAGTTTTATAATTTTCTCAATAAATATTATATATATATATATATATATATATATAATATTTACATATATCTCCTAGGTACCTTTAATTTCTATTTCTATTTTAATTGTAATTTAAAAAAAACCTTGGCTACGTTATGTTTCTAACATCTGTAATGCTATAGAATTGTCTAGAAATCATATTCTTCAATTGCTTGACATTTTTTTTTTTTGGATATTTGGTTATTTAGGTATTGGATCCCTGAATATTGAAAACCAGTTTTCTTTTAAACTTCAATTTTTTTAATGTTTATTCACTTTTGATAGAAAGATGGACTGTGAGTGAAAGAGGGGTAAACAGAGAGGGAAACACAGAATCTAAAGCAGGTTCCAGGCTCTGAGCTGTGAGCACAGAACCTGATGTGGGTCTCGAACTCATGACCTGTGAGACCATGACCAGAGCTGAAGTCAGTTGCTTAACCAACTGAGCCACGCAGGTGACCCTTTTCTTTCAACCTTTAAATACCTCTTTTGTGTATCCTATATTATTTTACTCCCCATTATTCTTATGAATACTGAATAGAAATATTGGTAAATGTGAATTTCTATCTTGTTAATTTCTTTAAAGGAACTCTGTCTCGCTATTAAACATGAAGCTTGGATAGATTTTTAGAAAGCCATCTTTATCTTTTTAAGGAAGTTCTCTTGTAGTTTTAGTGTATTAATTCATATCGTCCTACCATAATATTTGGATTAACAAATTTTTACGTCTTTCAAAAGTTTATTACTACTTTAATTGAGTAACATAATTACTTAAAATCAGATATTTCATTTTAAATTATTTATGCAATTACAGGATCATTTCCCACCTCCCTTTTTTTTCCCACCAACTTGCTCTCATTGATAACATGACCAGGTAACATTGCTATATTTTTTACTTGAAATTATCTCCCATACACCCAAGAGTATGTCCTTATATTAAATATTTGGACTTTTTCCTGTTCAACTCCAATATATAAGTCAAAAGAAACAACTGAGTGAAATGTCTATGTTAATTCTTGTCTTTGTGGGAGTTCTGCCATTCTTTTATAGTAAACTTGTTCAATAAAGTCCCAGATAGTAAATAATTTAAACTTGGAGGGTCATACGATCCCTGTCTCAAGTATTCAAGTGGATTGTTATAGTAGAGAAGCAGTATATTATATTAAATGAGTATAGCTGTTCCAATAACACCTTATTAGGGACACTGAAACAACCACTGACAGAATTGAAGGGAGAAATAGATCGTTCTACAATAATAGTTGTCGATTTCATTACTGCACTTTCAATAATGGATTGAACATTTTGACACAAGTTCAAAAGGAAATATGAGATTTGATCAACAGTATAAACGAACTATATCTAACAGACATTCTGAACATTCCACACAGCAACAGAAATTATGCATTCGTCTCAAACGCACATACAGTCTTTTCCAGGATAGACCATATGTTAGCCCATAAAACACTTCTCAATGCCTTTTAAAGGATTGAAATAATACGAAGGATGTTTTATGACTACAATAGAATAAAAGTAGAAGTCAACAGCAGAGGGAAACTGGAAAATATGTGGAAATTAAAAAGACTCTTAACATAGCCTTAAAAACAAAAAGTCAAGGGAAAAATCACTAGGGAAATTATAAAATACTTTGAGATGAGTGAAAATAAAATCAAAACATACCAAAACGTATAGGATAAAACAAAATCACTGCTCAGAGAGAAATGTATAGCCACAAATGCCTACGTTTAAAAAAAAAAAGAAATATCTCAAATAAATAATCTTATATACTTTAAGGAACTAGAAAAAGAATAGCAAACTAAACCCAAGCAGAAGAAAGGTGATAATAAAGATTAGTATAGAGAAAAATAGAGACTAGAAAAGCAATAGAAAGAATAAAATCAAATGTTGGTTTTTTGAAAAGATAAAAACAAAATTGATAAGTCCTTAGTGAGACTGTAGAAAAAATAAAAAAGCATACACAATAACTAAACTTAAAAAAATTAATGCAGGGGGATTACTGCGGGCTTTATAAAAACAAAAGGATCATAAGATAATGCTATGGCAAGTTGTATGTCAAAAAATTAGATATCTAGATAAAATAGAAAAAAACTCCTAGAAACACACAAATTACAAAATCTGATTCAAATAGTAAATCTAAACATGTCTATAACAAGTAAAGAGATTAAGTAATTAAAATTCTTCCAACAAAGAAAAGTCCAGGACCAAATGGCTTCACTGAGCCATGTATTCTACCAAACTATAAAGAATTAAGGCCAGTCCTACATAAACTCTTCCAAAAAAGTAAAAGGAGGGGAACACTTCTGACACATTCTCTCAAGCTAGTATTACTCTGATACACAATATGCCAGGAAAAAATAAACAACAGTCAATATTCGTGATTAATATAGATACAACAGTCCTCAACAAAATAACAGCAAATCAAATTCAATAGTACATTGAAAGAATGATTCATCCTGAAGAAGTACGATTTATCCCACAAACACAAAGGTGATTCAACACAAGAAACCCAATTAATGTAACACATCACATTAATAGAACAAAGGGAAAAAGTATCACGTGATCGTCTCAACAGATGGAAAAAAATGATTTGATAAAATCCAACTCTCTTTCATTATAAAAACTTTTCACCAAACTAGGAGTAGAGGGAGCTTCCTTAAAATGATGCAGTGCATTATCAAAAACTCACAGCTAACATCACAATCATTTTTTATAGTTTTTTATTATGTTAATATTTTATTGTATTTTAATTTTTTATTAAGATCCAGGTAGTTACCATTGTAATATTAGTGTCAGGTGTAAGATATAGTGATTCAACCCTTCCATATAACACTTGGTGCTCTTCACAAGTGCATGCCTTAATCCCCATCACTTAGTTAACCCATCCCCCATCCACCTCTCCTCTGATAACCACCAGCTAAAGAGCAAAGGGATAAAAAGAGAGAGAGGCAAACCAGGAAACAGCACCACCCTCAATTGTGAAAGACTGAGAACCTTTCTCCGAAGATCAGGAACAAGAAAAGGGTGACTGCTATTCCGTATTATACTAGAAGTCCTAGCAACAGCAAATAGTCAAGTGAAAGAAATAAAGGAGATGCACACTGAAAAGAGAGAAGTAAAGCTGTTTTTGTTCTCAGATGACATGATGCTATGTCAGAAAATCATATTGAACTTCCCATTTCCCCTGCAGAACACACCCAAATAACACACAAACTACTTGAGCTAATGATTATATTAAGCACAGTTGCATGTCTAGTTGTTTTTCTATACACTATCAATGAAAAAATGAAAAGGAAATAAAAATTAAAAATTCTATTTATAATGGCGTTTGAAGGATATAACACTTAGGAATAAATTTAACCAAGGAGGTAAAATGTATGTTTGTTGAAAGCTACAAATCATTGCTATAAGCAGTTAACAACCTAAATAAATGAAGAGCTATCCTATGTTTATTGAATATAAGTCAGTATTATTAAGATGGAAATATATCCCAAACTGTTTACAAAGTCAGTGCAATCTCTATCAAAATTCTAGTAGTGTATTTTACAGAAATGAGAAAGCTGATCCTTACATTTCTATGAAACTGTTAGGGGCCTTGGGTAACCAAAATAATACTGACATGAAAAACAGATAACTCATGCTTCCTGATTTCAAAGCTTACTGCAAAACTAGTATTATCAAAGTGGTGCGGTATTGGTATGAGCATACATTAAGACTAGTACAATAAAATTGGCAGTCCAGAAATTAATTTCAGTGTTTACAGTCAATCGATTTGATAAGAGAGCCAAGACCATTTATTGGATAAGGAATTGTCTCTTAACAAAATTGTTTTGATGGTTTCGGAACAACTGAATCATCACATGCAAAAAAAAAAAAAAAAAAAAAAAATGGAGCTCTCTCTCATTCCTTTAAAAAAATGAATCAATAGCATAATATAAGAACTAAAATTATAAAACTATTTGAAGAAAGCATAGGGATAAGTCTTTATGAGCTAGGATTTGGAAATGGATTTTTAAATATGACACCAAAACTACAAGGAACCAAAGAAAAAAAAAGATAAATTGGACTTGATAAAAACTAATATTTTTAGTGGCATCTGGGGGTTCAGTGGGTTAAGTGTCCAACTTCAGCTCAGGTCATGATCTCACAGTTGGTGAGTTTGAGCCCACACTAGGCTGTGTGCTGTCTGCACAGAGCCCACTTTAGATCCTGTCTCCTTCTCTGTCTGCTCCTCCCTGCTTATATGGATAAAGAAGATGTGTATATATATTATATATATATAGTGTAATATATAATATATATAATATACATTATGGAATATTATATTATTGTGTGGAATATATTATTCCATAATATATTATGGAATATTACTCCACCATCAAAAAGAATGAAATCTTGCCATTTGCAACAGTGTGTTTGGAGCTAAAGGGTATTATGCTAAGCAAAATAAGTCAGTCTGAGAAACACAAATACCATATGATTTAACTCGTGGAATTTAAGAAACAAAACACATGACCATAGGGCAAGGATGGGGGGAAGAGAGAAAAAGATGCAAATCATAAGAGACTCTTAACTATTGAGAGCAAACTAAGGGTTGATGGAGGGGGATGGGTGGTGGGCCTTAAGGAAGGCATTTGTGATGAGCACTGGGTGTTGTATGTAAATGGTGGATAAATGAATTCTACACCTGAAACCAATTTTACTATATATGTTAACTAACTAGAATTTAAATAAAAACTTGATATTAAATCAAATGACATTACAAAGAAAGTTAAAAGATAACTGACAGAATGGGAGAAACTATTTTCTGACAGAATAGGAAAAACTATTTTCAAATTGAATATCTGGTAAAAGTTTAATATCCAGAATATGTAAAGAACTCCAACAACTTGTCAGCAAAATAACAACCTATTAAAAAAATGTACACTGGGCTTGGACAGATATTTCTCCAAATAAGACATACAAATGGCCAATAAGCACATGAAAAATGTGTAAGATCATTGGTTTATGGAATTGAAAATCAAAACTATAATGAGGTAATTACTTTACACCCTTTGGAATGACTTTAATCAAAAAGCATAAAATAATAAGCATTGGCAAAAATGTGGTTAAATACAGTCCCAGTACACTGCTGGTAAGAATGAAAAATGGAACATCCACTGTAGAAAACATTTTGGTGGTTTCTCAAAAAGTTAAACGTAGAAATAACATATGACACAGCAATTCCATTCCTAGATTTATACCCAAAAGAAATGAAAACATATGTTCATGCTCTTGAAACTTGTACAGAAAGATTTATAGCACCATTGTTCACAGTAGTCAAAATTGAAAACAATGTTCACCAATTGATGACTGGATAAACAAATTGTGTTATACATTTATGATATTCAGACAATGGAATATTATTCTGGCAAAACAGGGAACAAAGTATTGATACATGCTACCACAAGAATGAAACATGAAAACATTTTGTTAACTAAAAGAATGCAGACACAGAGGGTCATAGATTTTATTATTTTTTATGTGCTATATCTGGAATAGGCAAATCCATAAAGACTGAGAACAGTTTTGAGATTACCAAGGGTTGGATGGAAGGGGAAAAGACTGATTACATAATGGGTTCAGGATGTTTTTTCTGAGATGATGAAGTTTTGAACCTTGAAAGAGATGGAGGCTGCACAACACTGTGAATATACTAAATAGCACTCATTTATCGTTTGATTTGTGAATTTCATTTCAATAAAATTACTAATAAAAACAAAAATAAGTAATGAAAATAAAGAGATTAAAACAATATTAGAACAAACCATAAATAAAAAGTACTATTATTTCATGTAAAATCAAATGGAAAGTAAGTAGTATTGGTAAGATTAAAATTTGGGGAAAAGAATAATTAAAATGACTAAGAAAGATTCAATAGTCATCATAGTTTTAAACTTATTGTATCTCAAATGATATATTACCAGAATAAATCACCAGTTTTAAAGAGAACAATAAGTGTACATGTCAATGCAAGAATTATAAGAATATTATATTCCTATAATATAACAGATAATATAAAAATTGTGTTGTCTGTCTTTAAAATGTAAATGAAAAAATAGGGGTGCCTGGGTGGCTCAGTTGGTTAAGCATCTGATTTCAACTCAGGTCATGATCTCATTGGTGAGTTCGAGCCCTGCATCAGGCTCTGTGCTGACAGCTCAGAGCCTGGAGCCCTTTTCAGATTCTGCGTCTCCCTCTCTCTCAGCCCCTCCCCTACTCATGCTCTATCTCTATCTCAAAAATAAATAAAATCATTAAAAAAATTTTAAATGTAAATGAAAAAATATTCTGATGTGTTGATAGCTAGTTATTTAAGGAAAAAAATAATGAAAAATTATCTCACAGAACTTCTAGACACATATAAATTAGCCAATTATTTTAACACTAACTGACATTTTATTTTTATGTTACTTAAAATTATAATTAGGTATAGTTTTTATTTTTTGAGAAACATTTAATACTAATACTAAAACCGTACAGATTCTTAACACATAAATCTATAAGCAAATCTTACCAATAGATGCAAAAAAATTTATTTCAAAAGTGTATTATAACATCCCATAATTTTTATAGGGGTTATCATATTTATGCAAGAAATAGTATTAATTCATAAATGAAACTAATTAAATTTGTAATTAAAGTACAGCAAACATATATATTATGCTATACACACCATAGGACTTTTTCATTCATTTCTTTCAAATTTGTGTCTTCAATGTGAGCTGTTACTTTTGGATAGTTTACAAAAAATTAAGTATAATTTACAGACTGATAACTAGCAAAGACATTGAGTCAGTAATCAAAAAAATTCCCAATGAACAAAAGTGCAGGACCAGATTGTTTCACAGCTGAATTCTGCCAAACATTTGAGAAAAGTTAATACCTATTCTTCTCAAACTATTCCAAAAAATAGAAAAAGAAGGAAAGCTCCCAAATTTATTCCATGAGGCCACCCTTATCCTGATACCAAAACCAGATAAAGACACCACTAAAAAAAGAGAACTACGGTCCAATTTCCCTGATGAACATAGTTGCAGAAATTCTCAATACCATACTAGCAAACTGAATTCAACAATACATTAAAAAATAAAAAACATTAACCATGATAAATAGGATTTATTCCTGGGTTGCAAGGGTGGTTCAGTACTCACAAATCAATCAATGTGATAAATCACATCAAAAAGAGAAAGGATATGAATCATGTGATCATTCAATAGATGTAGAAAAAGCATTTGACAAAGTGCAACATCCATTCATGATAAAGACCCTCAACAAGAGGGAACATACTTTAACATAATAAAGGCAATCTATGAAAAACTCAGATATACCATCATTCTATTAGGGAAAAACTGAGAGCTTCTCCCCTAAGGTCAGGAACAAGACAAGGATGTCCACTCTCACCACTTTTGTTCAACATCATACTGGAAGTTCCATCCTCAGCATTCAGCATAAATAAATAAAAACATCCAAATTTGTAAGGAAGAAGTAAAACTTGCACTATTTACATATGATGTAATACTATATATAGAAAACCCTAAAGACCCCACATAATCATACACACGTGTACACACACACACACACACACACACACACACACACAAATACTGCTAGAACAGATACACAAATTCAGTAAAGTCACAGGATACAAAATCACTGTACATAAATCTATTACATTTCTATATACTAATAATGAAGCAGCAGCATAAGAAATTAAGGAATCAATCCCATTTAAAATCACATACAAAATACTAAGATACCTAGGAATAAACCTAACCAAAGAGGTGAAAGACCTGTACTCTGAAAACTATAGAACACTGATTAAAGACATTGAAGATGACACAAAGAAATGGAAAGATACACTATGATCATGGATTGGAAGGACAAATATTATTAAAATTTCTACACTACACAAAAAAAATCTACACATTCAATGTAATCCCTATCAAAACACCAACAGCAACAGCATTTTTTACAGAACTAGAACAAACAATGCTCAACTTGTATGGAAGTACAAAACACCCTGTTGAATAGCCAAAACAATCTTAAAAAAAGATGACCAAAGATAGGGGCATCACAATTCTGGACTTCAAGTTATACTACAAGGCTATAGTAATGAAAGCAATATGGTACTGGCACAAAAATAAACACATAGTTCAATAGAACAGAATAGAAAATCCAGAAATTAACCCACAGTTATAAGGTCAATTAATCTTCAGCAAGACAAGAAATAATAATATCCATTGGAAAAAAAGAATGTCTCTTCAACAAATTGTGTTGGGAAAACTGGACAGGAATATGCAAAAGAATGAAACTGGACTACTTTATTACACATACACAAAAATAAATTCAAAATGTATAAAAGACCCTAAACGTGATACAGAAAGCCATCAAAGTTCTAGAAAAGAACACAGGTAGTAATCTCTTTGATACTGGCCATAGCAACATTTTCCTAGATAGGTCTCCTGAGGAAAGGGAAGTAAAAGCAAAAATAAACTATTTATTATCAAAATAAAAGACTTCTGCATGGCAAAGGAAACAATCAACAAAATTAAAAGACAATCTACAGAATGGGAGAAGATAGTTGCAAATGACAAATCCAATAAGGGGATAAATAACTGATTATATGTGTGTGTATATATATATCCAAAATATATAAAGAACTGATACAATTCAACACCCCCAAAATAAATAATCCAATTGAAAATGGGCAGAAGAATGAACAGACATTTCTCTAAAGAAGACAGGTGGCAGACACATGAAAAGATGCTCATCATCACTGATCATTAGAGAAATGCAAATCAAAACTGCAATGAGATATCACTTCACACCTGTCAGAATGGCTAAAATGAACAACATAAGAAACAACAGGTGTTGGCAAGAATGTGAAGAAAAGGGGAATCCTCTTGCACTATTGGTGAGGATGTAAATTGGTATAACCACTATGGAAAACAGTATGGAGTTTCCTCAAAAAGTTAAAAATAGAACCACCCTATGATCCAGCAATCACACTACTGGGTATTTAGCCCTAAAATACAAAAACACTAATTCAAAAAATACATGCACCCCATGGGGTGCCTGGGTGGCTCAGTCAGTTGAGCTGTCCAACTTTTGGTTCAGCTCAGGTCATGATCTGGCAGTCTTGTGGGTTTGAGCCAGGCATCAGGCTCTGCACTGACAGTGTGGAGCTTGCTTATGATTCACTCTCTCTCCCTCTCCCCCCCCCCCCGCCATTCACGCTGTCTCTGTCTCTCTCAGAACAAATAAACTTGAAAAAATACATGCACCCATGTTTATAGCAGTATTATTTATAATAGATATGGAAGTAGCTCAAATATACATTGATTCATAAATGGATACAGAAGATTTGGGATAATATATGTAAATTTTATTGGGATTTAAAAACTAATGAAATAAAAACTAATGAAATCTTGCCATTTGCAAGGATTGGGATGGAGCTAGAGAGCATAATGCTAAGCAAAATAAGTAAGTCAAAGCAAGACAAATATCATATAATTTCACTCAGATATGAAATTTAACAAATAAGCCAAGGGGAAGAGAGAGAGAGAGAGAGAGAGAGAGAGAGAGAATCTTAATTATAGAAAACAAACTGATGGGAGGGGAGTAGAGGATGTGTTAAATAAGTGATGAGAATTAAGGTGTGCCCCTGTCTTTTTTTTTTTTTTTTTTTTTTAGCATTTATTCATTTTTTGAAAGGCAGAGAGAGAGCATAAATGGGGGAGGGGCAGAGAGAGAGAGGGAGACACTGAATCTGAAGCAGGCTCCAGGCTCCAGGCTGTCAGCACTGAGCCCAACGCGTGGCTCAAACTCACGGACCATGGGATCATGACCTGAGCTGAAGTCGGCTGCTTAACCGACTGAGCCACCCAGGTGCCCCAAGGTGTGCCCCTGTCTTGATGAGCACAGGGTGATGTATGGAAGTGTTGAATCACTATATTGTACACCTGAAACTAATATTAAACTGTCTGTTAACTGACTGGAATTAAAAAAAAAACTTAGAAGAAAAAAACACTGAAAAATTTGAGTGTAATTTTATGATTATTTTCACATAGCTCATCTACATTCGTTACTAATAGTATTCCATAAAACAGTATTGATTTTATTTTCATTGTTTTATTTATTATTGGTTGAATATTAATACTATTAACTTTGTAATATTTGGTGTGTCTGGTCAATTTGCTGAACATTAAATTCATCCTATGTTCTTTGTAATTTAATAATTTCTTTATTATTATTATTATTTAATTGTATCACCAATGTAGAATATATCTGCCTCCTTATAATGATTGAATGCTAGAATTCTATTTCCTTATTACCAAATTGTCTTTAATTTCAGAATAATGTCATGTAATATTGGGGTAATATAAATTACAATGCTTGGTGATTATGTGAATGCCTCTAATGTCTCACTATTTAGTTGTAATTTATGATGGACATTCTTCTTTTCTTAGTTTATCAGTGCTCTGTGCAGGAGTTTATTCAATAACTTTTGAGAATGTTCTAAATTAATTTTGTGCTTTATTGAACTTTATGGAAATTGCAGTGGTGTAAGTATGTATGTGATATTTTTTTTTAATATGCTAGCTGGTGCATGAAACAAAGCTCAGCATTTCAGTTGATTTATGCAATAGAGGCTTTTGTTTTACTCTTGCAGTAATCCAATATGGCTTTCTTAGCAAACAATTTTTCTCCACATGTGAATCAGGGATCCACTATCCTTCTACTATATACTTTTACCATTCATTCGGACCTCCTTTAACTGGAAGAATGTTGTATTGCTACAGTTCACTTCAACTCACGTTCTTTTCAAGAGAACTATTGCATAGTCCTGCCTATATTCAAAGAGGTTGGGAATGAGGTACAAATGGAAAATGCAGTCCCTGGATGGTCAGTATTTTTTCAGCAGCAACTCTTTATAGAGAAGTTGGAACATAAATAATTAAGAGTTTACTGGTACAAGATAACTACCTATAATTGCTGAAACTACTTAGTTAAGCATCAGACTCATTCCTACCTTAATCATTTTTTTAATGTTTATTTTTGAGAGAGAAAGAGACAGAGCATGAGCAGGGGAGGGGCAGAGAGAGAGATAGAGACAGAAATCGAAGGAGGCTCCAGGCTCTGACCTGTCAGCACAGAGCCCTGTGTGGGGCTCAAACTCATGGATCATGAGATCATGATCTGAGCCAAAGTCGGATGCTTAACTGACTGAGCCACCCAAGTGCCCCCTTAATCCTTTTTTCAAACAGAACATAATACAGTGGTCCTCAAATACAATATTTATAACCACAATTTGTCTGCTTCTTTTGTATTGATAATATTTTGGAGGCTTTTATTGCCAGAGCAAGGACAAACTGTTAAAAATACAATATTTTTACCTAATATGAAATGAAGTTGATCTTGATAAAATATAGCATACTTGGTTAGTGACTAACATAATGCACTTATTTATTTTATATAAACTATTAGTTCACCATCTCTTTATAATCTTCATGAGATTCAAATTCAAAATGTATTAATTTTTATATAAAAATCAATACCTATTTCTTATAAAACAAAGTTTTCAATAAGTGAAATCACTTCGTTTCATTTTAGTGGCTTTCTCTGTTGTAATAGACTAGGAAGATAACCCATGTTTTTTTTGCATATAGATGAACTAAATAATTTCAGACACCTCTGTTGAGTCGTTTGGGAATACAGAAATAAAAGTGATCTGGTTAGACTGGCAGAGGATTTAAGACCTTTGGGGATTTAAGGTTTAAGGATTTAAGACCCACCATAATGATACTTAAACAAAATAAAGGTCTTCAAACTTGTGACACAATCACTGGACAGGGCTGTCAACAACAGGTAATCTGAAAAATATAAACCTAATTGAGATTTATAAATATAAAATTTCCTTTTTTTTTAAATATCCCAAAGGAGAGATTTGCCTTGGGTATTATATGTCTTCATTGGTGACCAGTGTAAGATCTGGGTCTTAGATTACTGCTTGTACCTGGTTGTAAGAGCAAATTACTTACATAAAAGGGAGCATGAGGACTGAAGAAAACATAGTATGACAGTTTTGTTAATGCTTGTGGTTGGTCCCAAGCCCTATGATAGTCGATTATTAATATTTAAACCATTGAATGTAATAGGGACCTAGATTATTTGCTTCTCAGGAGAGAAGAAGGAATATGAAATAGCTATTTAATTAAATATTTAAGTGACCACTCTGCATTAGAGAAAACTGAAACAAATATGTACTCCAATCTCTTACTTGGCTGAAAGTAATTGGAGAGGCTTTAGGAATTTTATAGAGTCTAATATCAATATTGAAAGATAGCAAGAAGATAGAGAAATGAACAAAGGCTGTAGTAATCAATGAAGGCATCATAAAGAAGGATAGAATAGAAAAGTGGGTAAAATTTTTAAAGAAATGGGGAATTCTATGGATTTCACTTCTCCAAAGACCTAGATGAAAGAATAATCATGACATGTTGCCAGATTACTTTCAGTCTGTATTACTGCTGTTAGGAAAGAAGTCTGGAGGGAATGGAAGATAAATTTAGATTTGTAGAGGACTGTCAGATTTTAGAAAGTCCTTTTTCTTTTTGGATGACTTTTTATTGTGAAAATAACATATTTTAATTGCATATTTTTAAAATGTAAGTAATACAAGTAGTGATAAAATCCTCTATAATCACATCAGAAATAAATAACCAGTGTTCACATTAGTAAATATCATTTTCGGGGCACCTGGGTGGCTCAGTCGGTTGAGCGTCTGACTTCGGCTCAGGTCATGATCTCCCGGTCCGTGAGTTCAAGCCCTGCGTCCGGCTCTGTGCTGTCAGTTCGGAGCCTGGAGCCTGCTTCGGATTCTGTGTCTCCCTCTCTCTGACCCTCCCCTGTTCATGCTGTGTCTCTCCCTATCTCAAAAATAAAAAAAGTTAAGAAATGCATTTAAAAAAATATCATTTCCTAATAGCACTTTATTCTTGCCTCTTTACAAAATTGGAATCACATTGTTCATATATGTGTGTGCATGTGAATTATATAGTAACACTTTTTTTGAAAGAACTGATCAATTGACTGATAGCATCATACCTTACAATACGTACGTTAAACCAACATTGGTCAAGTTATCCAGAATTAAAAATTTAATAAATCATATTTTTTTAACTTCTCTTCATTTCCCTTTTCCTCTGCCTCAGTCCTTCTTTCTCTCCTTCCTTCAGTTTTTCCTCCCTCCCTCCCTCCCTCTTTTCCTTTTTTTTTAAATATACAAATTAGTTGTTTATTTGGCTTTTTATTATGACCAGTCCAAAATTTAATTTGAAGATAAGCTTAGAAACTTAAATGACATAAAAGGAAAATCCCCCACTGGTGCCCTCCATCCCAGCCCTCTTTCCTTCCTTTCCTTCTTTCACATGCTCCCTCTTCCCTCCCTCCATCCCTCTCTCACCTTCTTTCCTTTCATTTCCTCCCTCCTTTCCTTCCTCCTTCCTCCCTTGCTTCTTTCCTCCCTTTGTTCCTTCCAGCTATTAGATATAATGTTAAAAGGATTATTCTCCAGTTTATTTATTTTTCATTTATTTGAATAGTCTGTGGAAAATAATTATGCAAAAGAGCTTTCACTACAGAGGAGCTTAAGAAACAGTAGAATAACAAAGGCATATGGGATGAATTGAAGGAAGCAAGGGTTCACAGTTAGGGACATAAATTGAGGTCTGAGTGAGCCACAACTAGCGATAAATTTTGTCCTTGTTCTCCTTCCTCTTTTCCCTACCTAAATTTTCTCTCCCATTTTTCTCTCCTCCTTTGATTTTTTCTTTTAGTATTTTTTTGAGGATAAGCAGATTTATTGAGAGAAAAAGATCCACTTAAAAATGATAAATGGCTTTTAGTATTTTTAAGATGAATGTAGGTACGTCTACATAAAGAAAAGTAATATGACAAACTGCCAAAAAAAAAAAAAAGGACTGGAGTTCTAAATGTGCTAGGGCAATTTGGGGGATCATAGTATTCTTTATATCCTTATATGTGGTCAAAATATAGAACTGTATCAACTTCTATTATTGCTTGCTTTTTTGAAACTTAGATCACTTCTTAGAACACTTAAAGTGAATCATAAAGTTCTCCAAGAGAAAATGAATGTGAAAAAATATCTTAAAAATTATAATTGTACTTTCACAAATGTAAGAATAAAACATCAATTACCTAGACTATGTCTCTAATCAGCTTTATGCTAGTAACTCCATTGAACCCTCTTTTAAGAGTAGAATACAAAATAATATTTGTGAAAGTGTTTTTTCTGATGCCCAGACTCCTGTGATTTTTATCAACTTAACAAGCATCATAGGCTTGAAGGAATCTGTATGTAGAAATTCCACACTTAGATATATTGTATTTGTTGGATCATTTATCCGCATCACTTTCATGCTGTACCATTAATTAATTTTAAAATTTGAGTAATTTTATATAATTCTTTTAAACAAGATTATTATAGGAAGATTTTTTATATAGCCATTCTCAATTCTTTGTCTAGCCTAACTTAATTTCCTGTTTCTTTAGTTTCTATATCAGAGTATCATTCCAGGGAACCAAAATGGATATTCCATTTTGATCAAAAGACTTATGGATAGACAGGAGACTAGACAAATTGTTAGTGTCCCTTTCTTTCTAGGGAACTGACATTTGGAAATATGAATAAGTAATCCTTCTCTTAGTTTCCATATTGGATAGTGATTGTATAGTATCATTTTCCTGAGGCCTTGACACATTTATTTGCATTTGTAAGTCTTGCTTTCACACCCTTTCATTGTTCACCTTTTTCCTCCTATGTATTACAGGTAATACTAAGCTGTCTGGACACAAAAGACACTTTCTTCTTAGAACTTACTCTTTCATCACTCCAGTGTTTGATTCTTACACAATTTGCATTTATTTGAAAGTCTGTAATGTATAAAAACTTTAATATCTTAAAGCAGTTTTGTTACCTTATGACAAGTCTTCAAATCCAAGCTCATCATTTATCCATTTATTTATTTATTTTTTAGTAGGGTGAAGTCAGCTTAGTACTTGGGGCAAGTACATTTAAAATGTTCAAGTACAGGGGCACCTGGGTGACTCAGTCAGTTAAACATCCTATTCTTGGTTTTGGCTCAGGTCATGATCTCTTGGTTTGTTGGTTCCAGTCCCACATTGGGCTCTGCACTGACAGTGTGGAGCCTGCTTGGGATATTCTCATTCTCTCTCTCTCTCTCTCTCTCTCTCTCTCTCTCTCCCCCTTCTCTCTCTCTGCCCCTTCTCCACTCGCTCTCTCTCAAAAATAAATAAACATTAATTTTTTAAAAAAATAAAATAAATAAAATGATCAAGTACATGGGTGTCTGGGTGGCTCAGTCAGTTAAGCATCCGACATCAGCTCAAGTCATGATCTTGTGGTTTGTGAGTTCTAGCCCCACACCGGGCTCTGTGCTGATAGCTCAGAGCCTGGAGCCTGCTTCAGATTCTTTGTCTCCCTCTGTCTCTGCTCCTTCTTCCTCTCACTTTGTGTGTGTGTGTGTGTGTATGTGTGTGTGTGTGTGTGTGTGTGTGTGTGTGTCAAAAATAGATAAACATTAAATTTTTTAAACAAATTTAAAAATAAAGTGTTGAAGTACAATGAATTAATTTTTCACTTAGAAGGACTCTTGTTTTTTTCTTTATAAATAAAATTGTGTATATATACATAAGGTATACAACCTATTGATTTAAGATATATTGGGGTGCCTGGGTGGCGCAGTCGGTTAAGCGGCCGACTTCGGCCAGGTCACGATCTCGCGGTCCGTGAGTTCGAGCCCCGCGTCAGGCTCTGGGCTGATGGCTCGGAGCCTGGAGCCTGTTTCCGATTCTGTGTCTCCCTCTCTGGCTGCCCCTCCCCCGTTCATGCTCTGTCTCTCTCTGTCCCAAAAATAAATAAATAAAAAAAAGTTGAAAAAAAAATTAAAAAAAAAAAAAGATATATTATGTAGTGAAATGATTACCATGGTCAAAATAATTAACATTTCATCTCTTTCTAGTCACCAGTTTTTTGTGTGGTGAGTGCACCTGAAATCTACCCTCTGAAAATATTTCCAGTTTTCAATACAATATTATTAAGTATAGTCATCAAGCTTGTAGATTAGATCTCTAGACTTAATTATCCCCATAAATGCCAATTTGCACATTTTGACCAACATACCCCTATTACTTCTACACTCCCAGCTCCTAGTACCTCTCCCTTTCTATGAATTTGACTTTTCTTTTTTTTATTTTTTATTTTATATTCCACAGATTGTTGAGATGATACAGAATTTGTTTTTCTCCATCTGACTTTTTTTGTTTATTTCACAGCATAATATCCTAGATGCTTGTTACAAATGTCAGGGTTCTCTTCTTTCTCATGGCTAAACAATATTCCATTGATAGATACATATCTTTAGGCAAGAAAATAAATAAAGGCATACAAATAAAAAAGGAAGAAGTAAAATTGCCTCTGCTTAAGGAGCCATAATACATATAGAAATCCCTAAGAATTGCATCAAAAAACTATTGGAACTAATAAATGCAGTAAATTTGTAATATACAATATCAACTTACAAAAATCAGTTATATATCTATACACTAATAGCAAAATCTAAAAAAAAATCCATTTACAGTAGCCTTAAAAAATAAATAAAATACTTAGAAATACATCTCACTAAGGGTGTAAAATAATCTGTACTTTTGAAAACTATAAAACATTGATGAGGGGCACCTGGGTGGCTCAGTCGGTTAAGCGGCCGACTTCAGCTCAGGTCACGATCTCGCGGTCCGGGAGTTCGAGCCCCGCGTCAGTCTCTGGGCTGATGGCTCAGAGCCTGGAGCCTGTTTCCGATTCTGTGTCTCCCTCTCTCTCTGCCCCTCCCCCGTTCATGCTCTGTCTCTCTCTGTCTCAAAATAAATACATAAACATTAAAAAAAAATTAAAACATTGATGAAAGAAATTGAAGATGACAATATGAATGGAAAGATATCTCATGTTCATGGATTGGAAGAATTAATATTTGTTAAAATGTCCATACTATCCAAAGCAACCTACAGATTCTGTGTAATCCTAACCAAAATTCCAATGGCATTTTTCACAGAAATAGGAAAAGAAATCCTAAAATGCATATGGAACTACAAAAGACCTCAAATAACAAGGCAACAGTGAGAAATAACACAGTGGGAGACATCAAATCACCTGATTTCAAAATATACTACAAAGCTATTCTAATCAAAACAGGTAGCATAAATACAGACATATAGACCAATGTAACAGAATAGAGTCCAGAAATAAATTTATTCATTTATGGCCAATTGATCTTCAACAAAGACATCAAAAGCACACAATGGAGAAAGGACAGTCTCCTCAAATTATATTGAGTAATGCTGCTTTTTTTTTTCATTATATTTGTTTAATGTTGAATGTAAATCTTCTAAGGATATGCTATTTTAGCTGATTCTTCCTTACAATCCAGTTTGTTTCACTAAAAACTAAGAAGTATGATTCAGATATTTAGAGTAGCAAATCAGAGTTCACATTCCTGGTTTCCACTAATAAATGTGACTTGGAAAAAAAAAACAACTCACTTCATGTTATATCAATATTTCCTATTATAAATTTTCAGAATAAAAAACTTTTTAATGGGATCATAACAATTATTATATTTCAGATTCTGGTGGGAAAGTACCACCTCCAAGTAATCATGTAGCCACTGTTTGACCATGAATGATGCTTAAAAGTTGAACTTGCTTTTTTTCTGACATTTAGAGTCCCACTTTATTTCTTCAATTTGTAATATTTTCAACTAAACAAAACTATTTAAACCTGCTTTCTCAGTGCTTCCTGTTTAGATAGTATTTCATCTTGTTTCTTTACCAATCCAATTAAGCAAAAAGTACTGTGTTTGTAATTTGTACAATGCATGTTGGGTGTTTGGGATGCAAACATGAATAAGGAGGTGAAAAAGAAAATAATAAGAAACAAAATTCAGCCATAAACTCTCACATTTCTACAGTTCCTTTCCCTATCTCTTAATTTTACTATGCACCCTTCCCTCTAAAATTATAATAATAATTAACTCTGCAGACCAATCCTTCACTGGTTCACATTACTTTCAGTATAAATTTCAAGTTTCTAGGCATAACTATGTAGGGCTCTAGAGGAGCACAGCCCCTGTTTCTGTGTACATCTTCATCTCATAGTTGACACTTCACAATTTCCATGCAAAAATCACAAAGGCTTATAATTTTCCTTTCAGTCTGTTCTGTTTATGCCTCTTTGTTCATGTTCTCTCTTCCCAAGATACTCACTTCCCACCTCTTCTAGTATTATTATTTTCCTGTTAGGTCAGTAGACTTGTCCCAGGAATCCTTTGTTAAATCCCAGAATGAGATAGTACTTTTTGCCTGTGCTCTTATAGCATTCATGCATATACATCCATCTTAGCATTAGTCACTGTATAGCAATTGTTTGCTGGTGTTTCTGCCTACCACTCTATACTTAAGCTCCTTGAGGAGTGGAATCATTCCTTCTCCATTTTTTTTCTTCTCACTCCTGTCCTGTGGCCCAATGGTTGGCAAACTGTTTCTAAAGGAACAGACAAGGGCACCTGGGTGGCTCAGTCGGTTAAGGGTCCCACTTCGGCTCAGGTCATGATCTCATGTTTTGTGAATTCAACACCCCCTGCCCCCCACCCACGTTGGGCTCTGTGCTGACAGCTCAGAGCCTGGAGCCTGCTTCGGAATCTGTGTCTCCCTCCCTCTCTCTGCCCCTCCCCCGCTCATGCTCTATCTTCTCTCTATCTGTCTCAAAAATAAATAAACACTAGAATTAAAAAAAAAAAAAAACATAAAAGGAACAGACACTTTGCAGTATTTTAGGCCTTGTGGGCCACAAGATCTCTATTACAACTACTCAGACCTGCTGTTGTAGATTCAAAACAGCCATAAGCAATAAGTTAAGAAATGAACATGGTTATATTCCAATAAAACTTTACTTACTGAAACAGGTTTCATGGCCTTGGGTTGCTGACCCTTGCTGTAGCATGGTGCTAATAATACAATGCCAAATAAATGTTGAGTGATTTATGTTCCCAGATTTATCCCTGTGCTTAAGTTCTCAATAGATGAAAGGCTTGGTTTTCTGTTCCCTTGGAAGTGCTCTGTTCTGTAATATTCTGTTGCACTAGTAACTGGTGTCTTGTTTGGAGTCCCAGAGAAGTATTGGGTGCCCTTTCACTTGTTAATAGGTTTTCCTAATGTGTGCTCCCTGACTGACAGTTTTCTCCTGTGGTTACTCTGGGGTTTTGTTGTTGTTTATCATCTGTCCATATGCTATGAAATCCCATTGCCTCTCTGTGACCAACATCCTCATTGCCCATCATTTAGCAATGCTTGCATACTTCTCTCTGCCCAGGACTGTGAAACAGAGATGAATCAGACATGGGCTTTCTCTCACCCAAAGCCATGTGCATCAGGGAGAATTACAATCTGGTGTAAGGGATGGAAAATGTATTCTGTTGACTTAAACAATCAAGGAATTTTTTTCTCTCAAACATCAGTAATGTCACAGTCTAGGGTTTGTGGTAACATAATGATGCTTTTAAAGACTAAAATAGTTCCTGTATTCTGTTGTATTCTCTTTAGCTAAGGTTTTTGTCCTCAGTTCAGAAGATAGCTGCTGAATATGTAGGCATCACACCCACTTCTCAGATAGGAGGGAGGAGACTAGAACATCAGCTTATTTCCACCTATGTCATGAACGATAGCATGATCATCCCTAACTGAAATGTTGATTGGGAAATGCTGGTAGTACTGTTCCAACTTCTAGGGTAAAAACCGTCAGGACATAGGGTTAAATGGATATTGAGTGACATTTCCTGAAATAGGTAGCACATCATGGGAATGATAGAAAATCACCACCCCCCACCAGCTTCGACCAAACCATTTTCAGAATTTTCTTAAGCATCGTGAAATTTAATGTAAATGTAATATTGAACTAGGCTATTGTGTCATCATGTAATTTTAATATTTAGTTAGGATTATTTTGTGTGCAGGTTATCATTTGGTTTATCTACTTCCCTTCTTTAGCATCTTCACTATAAGATCTCTTAATATTGAAACAATTTCTCTTATTATATCTAAATATTGGTATATTTTTGTTATAAAATTATACATGGAGAAAAGTATAATAAGCTGTTTATATTTTCAAGGTATTTTTAAATCACCTAGCCATTAATTTTATTTGAGTTTTATATTGACCCACTTTTTCTTTCATTATGAATAAAAGGCATTTAGTTTAGAACTATAGTAATTGAATGTTATAGTTATGGGCATGAAATATTTCACATTCTTTTTTCCATAGTGAAATCTCTGTGCCTTCATATCTAAAAATGCATACCTGAAGAAAATAATTTGGTTGTAATTCCACACTCCATAGACATATTGCATTAGAATCATCACTAAAGAATTGTCTGCTTTGTGGTAATAATTATTATTAATTACCAATATTTCAAAATAATGGGAATACAGTAATGAAATATATGTCATCACATAACTCTTTATTGAAAAATAACATGGTAGGGAGAAAATAGAAGAAGCTAAAGAACAAAGTGAAATTTGTTTCTCTTTTGGAACTAGAACGCCATATTTTCTGTGACTATAGATATCTTAAGATTTCTTAGTGTTTTTACTTTTTACTCTTTAGTGATGTACATATAAATAATTTAATTTTAGTCATTTAATGTTTAGAAAGGATTTATATTAAGAATGATCTAGGGGCGCCTGGGTGGCGCAGTCGGTTAAGCGTCCGACTTCAGCCAGGTCACGATCTCATGGTCCGTGAGTTCGAGCCCCGTGTCGGGCTCTGGGCTGATGGCTCGGAGCCTGGAGCCTGTTTCCGATTCTGTGTCTCCCTCTCTCTGCCCCTCCCCCGATCATGCTCTGTCTCTCTCTGTCCCAAAAATAATAAATAAACGTTGAAAAAAAAAAGAATGATCTATAAATGCTAAGTAATATTACTTTATTTTCAAGAAAGTTATCAAAGATACTTGAGATTTGCTATAACAGTCTCAGTCACAACTTATAATACATTCACTTAACTAGTAAAAATAAAATTATATATTCAGGAGAGATAACAAGTTTTCAGATTGTTTCTGATAGCAACAAAGATAACATTATTTATTATACTCTACTTAAGCTCTTAACCCTACAAATAATATATGTTTATATGCACCTTTTTCAGTGTTCCCTTGTTTGAGGTGGTAAGACATTAAAAAAAAAAAAAAGATCCCTCTCTTTTTTGAATTTCTAATCTTTTATTCTTCCCAGTTTACCTTTCACTATGGAGTTAACCTGTAACATCCCAAAATTGAACTCTTGCCTAAATGAAAATTAATCACTGCAAATGAGGTCTCAGATTACTCTTTTAGGTTATTACAGCCAACTTTGATAGTGATAAGAGAATAAATATTGAAGTAAAACTTACTGGGCTTGAAATCAGCCTCCACTATTTTGATCTCCTTTCTTATCTTTATCTCTTTTCTTAATATAATTTTATACTTATAGAAAATTGCACAAATAGCACAGAGTATTCCCATATTCACTTCACCAGATTTCCCTTATGTTAGCATGGAGGAAAACCATGGTACAATTATTCAAACTAAGAAATTAATATTCAGATAATTCTATTATCTAATTAAGGATGTAATTAGGATTTCTCCAGATGTATCATTGCTGTCCTTTGTTTTTGTTCCAGGAATTATTCCATGAACCTGCATTACACTTAATTACTGTCCTTAGTCTCCTTTATAGTTTTGCGGTCTTTCCTTCTCTTTAATAGCCTTGACACTTGTGATAAGTATTGGTCAATTCTTTTTTAGAATATCCTTTAATTTCGATTTGTCTAGTATTTTTTCTTTTTATTGAGATATAACTGGCATGTAATATTGTATACATTTAAAGTGTACCACTTGTTGATTTGATACAGATATATTGCAATATGATTACCACCATAGAATTAGCTAACAGCTCTATCACGTCACATCATTTATATCTGATCTTTTTTTTTACTTTTAAAGTTTATTTATTTTTTATAGAGAGAGTGCACATGTAAGCAAGGGAGGGGCAGAGAGAGAGGGAGAGAGAGAAAACCCCAAGCAGGGTCCATGCTCAGCACATAGACTAATAGAGGGGCTCAATCTCACAACTGTGAGATTATGTCCTGAGCCAAAATCAAGAGTCAGATGCTTAACTGACTGAGCCATCCAGGCACCCCTCTAATTTCTCTTTGGTAATGAGAACACTTAATATCTAGTCTCTTAGCAACTTTGGGGTATATAATACAGTATTGTTGACTATAATCAAAATTCTATGCATTAGAACTTCAGAACTTAATCATCTTTTAATAGAAAAAGACAAATACTGCAAAATAATTACTTATATGTAGAACCCAAAAGAGGTGAATTTGTGAAAACAGAGAATAGAATGGTGGTTATGAGGGGCTGGTAATGGGGAAAGTGGAGTTGTCTAATTTTTTCTTATGATTAGAATAAGATTATGCATTATTGGACACAACTGCCACAGAAGTGATGTGCCTTTCTCATTGCATCATTTCTGGGGATACATGATGTTAATGTGTCTTATTACTGGTAATATTAACCTTCCTCACTTGATTAAGGGGATATCTGTTAGAAACTCCATTGTAAAATTAGTATTTTTCCTTTTTGTCATTAGTAAATGTATTGGGAAAGATACTTTGAGACTATGCAAATATCCTATTTTATCCAGTAACTTGAGTATCCATCACTGGGACTTGCCTACAATAATTATTATCAAAGAAGAACTGTTTTTCTTCTCTCCATTTCTTTATTCAGTCAGTAATTAATTTACATGAGTATGAACTCACAGATTTATATGTTTTCCTATGGGTTATATTCCAATACTGTTGTTATTTTGTTGGTTATAGTTTTCCAACTTTGGCTATTATTTATAGGCCCTATAAGCAACAGGGCTTAAAATATATGTATGTATACTAACTCTTGTATACATGCATATCTATTTCTGAATCTAACTAGATATATATTTTAAAACCATAAGTTCACATTGATACCTCCATTAAATGCAACATTATTGCATTCATTCTAGCCTTCTTCCTTTCCTGGTCTCTTCTTTCTCTAAGAAACCAGACTCTCACAATCTAAGATGTACTTATTTGTTCAACTGTAGTATATACTTAACAGTTTCACAATTTAATTCTTACTCCAATAAGAACATTTTATCACGTAAGTGCAGTTAATTTACTTTTTGTATTATGACTTCAAAACAATCAGAAAGCTCTCATTCAATGTGTGGGAAAATAAGTGTTTTTTTTCTGTTGTTTGTTTTGCTGTTTTCAAATAATGCACTCTATTTTTAGGGCTGCAGTTCCACATAAAGCTAATTGTATTCTTATGTGTTACATATCTTGATATAAGTACAATCCCTCCCCTATAGATTTTCCAGTACAGAGAGGAAAATGGATCTCAAGTATCTCTTTGTATGACTCCTCTGCACATGCTGAATTAGCTACCAAGCTAGAGCAGATATGCCCCTGAAGAATTTAAGTGAACTGCCATGCTCATTCCATGGAAAATTCTGGACAAATGAACATACCTCTAGACTCTCAAGGACAATGGAGAATAGATGTAAAAATTACTGCCATTATTATAATTGCAGTACTAAGCCATACTGAATGACTGCAGTGAATTAGCATTACATTATAAAGGCTATCTTAGAAAGTGTGTGAATCATCTATTACATTTTTTACAGAGTAAATGAAAATGGAAGGAATGGACAATATTAAATTTCAAATGCAGTAGATGCATATATTTAAGTATTATATACTAATATCCAGATAGATGCTGACATGTTTTATTGATTTTTGGCTCATTTTGTTATGAAAGGTCAATTTTATATCAGCTCCTAAAAAAAAGAATAGTCGTTGGGACTTTTCTAGGCAAGACAAAGATTAGTGAAAATTCCCCACATGGACAGTGCCTTAATAGCACATTTATTTTACTTGCTGATAAGACACTAGCTTGAAAACCTAGTTTTCAGTCATATTTGTATTTGGTTGAAATTGTAGTTTTCTCACAAAGAAGGTTATATAAGAAGAAAATGAATATATTGGAAGAAAGGCATAGATTCTCAAATATGTAAGATGAGATGGCAGGAATTAGTGTCCGCTGTAAGAATAATGATTTGCTGGGGCGCCTGGGTGGCGCAGTCGGTTAAGCGTCTGACTTCAGCCAGGTCACGATCTCGCGGTCCGTGAGTTCGAGCCCCGCGTCGGGCTCTGGGCTGATGGCTCAGAGCCTGGAGCCTGTTTCCGATTCTGTGTCTCCCTCTCTCTCTGCCCCTCCCCCGTTCATGCTCTGTCTCTCTCTGTCCCCAAAATAAATAAACGTTGAAAAAAAAATTAAAAAAAAAAAAGAATAATGATTTGCTGTTTTGTCTGATAATTTTTTCCTCCATTATTTTTGTACTCAAATATGGGTTTGTTTGTTTTTGTTTGTTTGGTTTTGGTTGTTGTTTTTTTGAGAGGGAGAGCGAGAGTGAGGGAGACGGAAGAAGAGAGAAGAATCTCAAGCAGGCTCCATGCTCAGTGCAGAGCCATCACAGGGCTCAATCCCATGACCCTGGAATCATGACCCGACCTGAAATAGAGTGAGGTGCTCAACCCACTGAACCACCCAGGCACCTCTCTACTCTGTTTTAAGCACCATTGCCAATTCTCTTAAAACCGGTAAAAATAACAGAGGGAGGCACCTGGGTGGCTCAGTCGGTTGAGCATCTGACTTGGGCTCAGGCCATGATCTCACGGTTTGTGGGTTTGAGCCCCGCATCGGGTTCTGTGCTGACAGCTTGGAGCCTAGAACCTGCTTCGGATTCTGTGTCTCCCTCTCACTCTGCCTCTCCCCTACTCATGCTCGCTCTCTCTCTCTCTCTCTCTCTCTCTCTCTCTCAAAAATTAATAAACATAAAAAAAATTTAAAAATAACAGAGGATACTTCACTGATTATTCAACTCAGACACAAAAATAGTTCCTGAGAGTATCAAAAACAGGAAAGAAAATGTTATAAAATTCAGTTTATGAATTTAGTTTCAGTCACATGTAGAGAAACACAAAAATCAGAAAAATGATAATATAAGTTATAATATTAACCTAGTGTATTTGGTTATTAAAATCCTTGGAAAATTATTTAGAAAGCCAATTTTCCAATATTAAAACACATATTTTTTTAAAAAATTTATTTTTGTATTATTTTGAATTAAAATTCTACTATAATAGTCTTATCTAAATATTTAGGATTCAAGATAGGCTATAAAACATTATCTCCATATCATCCCTCCTAATTTTTTAAAAAGTGTATATTAAGTACCTACTCTGTGGCAAGTACTGTGTTTGGTAGGGTTGGAGATAAACTAGGGAGCTTTCCTAGAACAAAATGTGAAATCCAGACACATGCGTCTAAAGTGACTTTAAGCAACACCAGTCTATCAAGAAGCTTGCACAGCCAGAGGGAATGCCTTTGCTGGCTGCATTGAGGCAGATAGTAAATGCTTGAGTTTAGCAAAGGCTATCACATGTGAGGCTACCAGCTTCAGCAGACAATGCCAAATGGGGTAATGGACAAAAACTAGAAGACCCTACTCATGCCATGATGTACACTGAGGCCCTTTGGAGGTAAAGGTTTTGTGACAGAAGGAAGGTAAGCTCAGAAATGGCCAAAACCAAGAGGAGGATGACAGGCAGGTTTAGGGAAGGCTCAAGAGGGAAAAGCAGTACATATGAGAATGAAGACAAACACAGGAGATTTGCTTGTGTCTCAGAATCTGAGGAAAGAAAAATTCTTCAAGCAGACAATACCTAGTTTATAGAGTTTCTATTTGAGTTATTGTTATTTCATTAAAAATAATTGCTAATACTTATATAGTGCATATTCTGTACCAACACTATTCTGAGACAGCTGCAACTCAACACTCACAGCAATTATATACAAAATTAATAATATTATTCCTATTTTGTGGTTGGGGAGATACATAAAGGATTGAGTAACTTGCAAAATTCACATGATTAGTAAGTGTTTGAACTGGGATTCAAACCCACCCAGTCTGGTTCTAGTCTTTTATGTTTCCCACTGTAATATAATACTTCTCAAATAAATGTTTAATAAATAAATGTTTAAATAAAATACTTCTTAATAAAATGTGACCCTTTTCCTCTTAAGGAAAGATTGCCTAAACTTAATGATGTTCCTTCTATCAAAAGTGCTAAAATAGTTAAAGGTTAGCTATGCTGATTATGAAGGATTTGTTCAATATGTACAATCTTTGTTAGGAAAAATTTCCCAAAAAACTATTTTCGTGAGACAAATATAGATGTGTATTATGATATTGTCTCTCTTTTTTCCATTCTTTTTCCTTCCTTCCTTTTTCTTTCTTCTTCAAATAAGCTTTGCTTTTAGTTTTAACTATCCTTGTGATATTCTGCAAATAATATTAATATAGGAAAGATAAAAATGAGTCAATGATAGAATCTCTTTTTTTAATGTTTATTAATTTTTGAGAGAGAGCGTGAACAGGGGAGTAGCAGACAGATAAGGAGACAGAATCCGAAGCAGGCTTCAGGCTCTGAGCTGTCAGCACAGAGCCCAACGTGGGGCTCGAATCCGCAAGTTGCGAGATCATGACCTGAGCTGAAGTCGGACGCCCAACCAACTGAGCCATGCAGGCGCCCCTAGAATCTTTTATTCTTTACTACTGGAGGCCTCCAAAAAATGTTTTTATGTGTGTGACAGGTTCATAATTCTGAATGGTTTACCAATGAACTCTCAATGCCAGAGAAGCAGAGATCTGAAACTACTTCAGTTTGCTTGAAAAATGACCTTTAGATTATTCAGTTCTGGGTCGAGCCCTATTGATGATCCTTTTCACAGTATTTGCCATAATTCCTACTTTTGTTCTGATCTGTTTAAAGATCAGTCTAAATTTGTTTCTCTTTTGAGTTATCCTCATCTTGCTGTTCTTATTGTGTGTATGTGTGTGTCTGTGTTTGCATATAAAATTGATGGATTAAATCTCATCTAAAGATTAGTGTATAAAATGTGATTATCCAAATACTAAGTCAATTTGGAATTTATGATGTTTGATTCATTGAATTCCTGGTTTTCAATTGAGACCAAGTCTTCTCAGTTCATTCATTTTTATTTGCAGCCAAACTCATGCCTAAGTCTTTGTCAATATCATTTACTAATGATCTATGCAATTCAAGTAAAAAGAATTAAAATACAATTGTATGTAAGAATTCATTCTTAAAATGAAATCTCTTCTCTCTGCTTGGTGCAGACTAAATATTACCAAAATCCTTCCTACCAGATTGATTCTTCCCTGCCTAGGTGCCACAAAGGCATGGGGGGAAAGACTTTCTAACAGGGCTGAGACTTTTTGATCCACTTCAGCTGTGCTCGCCTCACCTCATGGTTTCAAAAATCAATGACATATCAGCTTAGTAGTCACTGATCCATGAGGTAATTGCACCTTCTAATATCTTCAGCATAAAGCTTCTGAAATGGGCAGAGCCAATGACCAGAGAGGATAAAACACATTGTGTTTTTTTTTTTTTTTTCAGGTTTGTGATCAAACTGAGAAATAATCATCTCAGCCTGTATTTCTGAAAGAAAAATAATATCGCCCCAGAGGTGTAAAGCTACTGTTAAACACATTTTTATCATATTAAGATTATTATTCTTCTAAACAGCTGACTGTACTGTGCCACAGATTGTATTTACCTGTAAAATTTGTGTGTAGGCTTCCAACCTAATTTATTAAAAAAGCACTACGGATTTCAGGATGGAATAGTAGGCACTTCATTTTGTGGTTAAATATGATGGGAAATTATCCCTATTGCTTTGGTCTACTGCTTAGAGACATCTTAACTAACTAGATAAGAATTCTTTAGGAAAGAGATATGGGCTTAAGTAAATACTAAACAAATTGAGTATTAGCACACAGGGAGAAAGTAAGATTGATGATCTGACAAAACATTAATTAAAAGAAGGAGCATTGCCAAGATTTTCTTGTATAATTCAATTCCACATAATTCAAAGACAAAATTAATTTACTGTTTCTTATTTCACAACAAAGAAAGAGTTTTATATTGATTATTTTTTTAATGTATGTACACATGACATGAGAAAGCTCTGTAATCAGAAACATAGTTTTTTAACCTCAGAGGTTTGCATTTAAATTCCAGAAATCTATGGACACAATAAAACATTTCATTGAAATGAAATGAGTTCTCACTGATTTCTGCAGGTTTGTAGGCATACATAAACATCAAATACCAATATCGGTATTAATTGAAGGAAATAACCTAAAACATTTGGCAGTTTTTACTTTGAGCAGTTGCCAGTTTGCACAGTCCAACATATGCTGAATATTTTATACACAAGTGATTTATTACAGAATTTACCAATGATGACTAACACTATTTTTTATATATTAAATATAATTGATTGTCAAATTGGTTTCCATACAACACCCAGTGCTCATCACAACAGGTGTCCTCCTCAATGCCCATCACCCACTTTCCCCTCTCCCCTACCCCCCATCAACCCTCAGTTTGTTCTCAGTATTTAAGAGTCTCTTATGGTTTGCCTCCTTCCCTCTCTGTGATTTTTCCCCCCTTCCCCTCCCCCCATGGTCTTCTGTTAAGTTTCTCAGGATCCACATAAGAGTGAAAACATATGGTATTTGTCTTTCTCTGCCTGACTTATTTCACTTAGCATAATAACCTCCACGTGGCTACAAAAGGCCAGATTTCATTCTTTCTCATTGCCAAGTAGTATTCCATTGTATATATAAACCACATCTTCTTTATCCATTTGTCAGTTAATGGACATTTAGGCTCTTTCCATAATTTGACTGTTGTTGAAGGGCTGCTATAAACATTGGGGTACAAGTGCCCCTAAGCATCAGCACTCCTGTATCCCTTGGGTAAATTCCTAGCAGTGCTATTGCTGGGTCATAGGGTAGATCTATTTTTAATTTTTTGAGGAACCTCCACACTGTTTTCCAGAGTGGCTGCACCAGTTTGCATTCCTACCAACAGTGCAAGAGGGTTCTCGTTTCTCCACATCCTCACCAGCATCTATAATATCCTGATTTGTTCATTTTAGCCACACTGACTGGCATGAGCTGGTATCTCAGTGTGGTTTTGATTTGTATTTCCCTGATGAGGAGTGACGTTGAGCATCTTTTCCTGTGTCTGTTGGCCATATGGATGTCTTCTTTAGAAAAGTAACGCTATTTTTTAAAGTTTACTTGCCCAAGTATCAGCAGTTTTAAAGATTAAATATCGTTATGTATTGCAGTGCTGAATACACTAATTTAATCCTGAGAAGCTTCTTTAAACTTATTTCATGTCCCTTTTATTTCAAAGATATGATTTCCAAATTTTCATTTCTGTTGAAGACTTCATGCAATTATTGTGTTGAAAATATTTAAGTCATCTGTTTAGTGAGGTAGAGGGATGATTTTTTGCTCCAAATGTATAATAAAATGTCTACCATTACAATGATACCAAAGTGAATACTCCTCAAAATTCTAAATATATAGAAACAGAGATCTGTTTGCAATTGAAATCATAATTTTCAGCAGTAATTGCTTCTAAGATGCTGGTTCTATTAGTGATATAGTGTTGATGTTGCTTAGATGTAACATCAAGGCAAGCCTTGGAACTTTAAATTTTCTACCCTGGGAATACTGTTCCTAGAAAGACAATGTTTGAACAGAAAAAGGACTTTGAGAACCAAATTTATTTGGCTCCACCGGAAATCAGAACTGAAGCATAAACTTAGGTGCTATTATTTTATTAGGAAGTATAATACCAGGAAGTCAGAAATAAGAAAGAGTGAATGAAGGGGAGAGTCAATAAGAGGGTATGGTACTAAGTTACTACCACTGGAAACCAAGTGCAAATGATTGTGTGTTCTCAGGAGACTTTTCTGAAAGGCTACAGAATTCTTGGTCCCAAAGCGTCCATGGTAAGTCAGAGGAGGATGGAAGAGAAAGCGTTCATCCACCAACCATCCTGATCTAAACAGGAGAATGTTCGCCCCCACAGGGTGTTAACTCCATAGGACTTACATTTTTAATTCTTTTTTTTTCTCTCCACAAGCACAGACTCTAACCAGGTCCTGAGAAGTCAGGACCTTCTGGGACAGAAGAAAGCTTTGGGACAAGACTCAGTGGAAGAGCAACATCCTGGCACCCAGAGAAGAAGAGGCTCTGTTGTGCCTGCCTCAAGTTAGGAGAAGCCCATGCATAGTTGGTCCTTACAGTGGTCACTAATGCAGAAACAGTGGCCCAAATTGGAGACAGGTGAGGCCAAGAGAAACCGAAGTGCCGTGTCAAAAGTGTTTGAAACATGGGGCGCCTGGGTGGCGCAGTCGGTTAAGCGTCCGACTTCAGCCAGGTCACGATCTCGTGGTCCGTGAGTTCGAGCCCCGCGTCAGGCTCTGGGCTGATGGCTCAGAGCCTGGAGCCTGTTTCCGATTCTGTGTCTCCCTCTCTCTCTGCCCCTCCCCCGTTCACGCTCTGTCTCTCTCTGTCCAAAAAAAAAAAAAAAACCTTGAAAAAAAAATTAAAAAAAAAAAAAGTGTTTGAAACAAAAGCAGACTTCCTTATTCACACTTGAATTTAAATTTGCAATATAGGGTTGGTTCATTAATCTTTACTGTACATCTGTACAAAAGTGTAGTGCTAGCCAGATGTGTAACAATTTCTGAGTGAACCTTAAAGTCAAGTATGTACATTTTACTTTATTTTTTATGGTGCTAATGTTTATTTAACTATCAAAGATAATGGTCTACCTTGAAGAATAGTTGTATACTTGACTAATAAGATACTTCTGAGCTATTTGACATTTTAAGATTAAAGGAACATTTAATTTCATAATAGATTTCATAATACGCCTAATGTTATAGACCATTTGAAATTAAAAATTTTGAATTTTTTTTTCTGTAGTAGAAAAATTAATTTACTTCTAGTCATGCCAACTAATCATTCATATACATTTCAGAAATGGCAAAGCCATATCATTGACTTTATGATAATTAATATTTCTATTTTATTTTGACTTCTTCCAGAACTTTTTTTTAAAATTTCTCCATAATGATTATATATAGCTTCATTCATTTTGGTATGCATATATTTTATATACTTATTATTTGTATTTTATATAATATTTATATTTAAGTTTGGGATCCTAACTCAGCTTCCTTCCTCTTCTTCATAGAATTTGGAACTTAAAATATATAGAGGGCAAATGAAACACAAGTAAAGAATTGTATGAGAATTGCATGATAGTCTTCTAGTATTTTAAATCAAATTTTTCGGCTGGAGTCACTTTTTCTAAGATCTTAGTGAGGACCAATTTTTTTTTTCTCTTAAAAAGAATATCTCTAGCCATAAGGACTTCTGCTAAATAATTTCAAAGCTCAGGAGGTCAAGACAAAACACACTATTAAAGCAAAACACTATTTGCTAAACTACTTTTAATGCAAAGAAATTGTAAAAATTCAAATGGAACTTAAACTTGCTAAATATCATATTAGTAAATAATTCAGATTATTTAAAAGTCTTCAAATTGGGAAAAAAAAGGATGACAAATGTGGGTCAAATCTCTATAAGACAGAACAAATAAATGGCTTTCTGGATGTTAACTGAAATTTCTAGTTCATTTATATATTTGGAGAATCTTCAAGTGAAACCATGACTGCATGTACATGTATTTGAATAACCTACTTATGTAAGAAAACTACAAAAATAAGCTGATTTAACTCTAAAAAATACTAAATCTAATAATTTGTCTACATCAAATTTCAAATACTATTTTATTGTATTTTTTTAATGTTTATGAGAGAGAGGAAGTGTGCAAGCAGGGGTGGGGCAGAGAGAGAGGAGAGAGAGAATCCAAGCAGGCTTCATGCTGTCAGCACAGAGCATGATTTGGGGCTTGACCTCACCAACGATGAGATAATGACCTGTTAAAATCAAGAGCTGGACACTTTACCGCCTGAGCCACCCACGTGCCCTAATTTTAGATTATTTTAGGTTACTTCAACCCAAGATGTCAACACTTTATGTAAGAATTTTTCAAGCCGCACGTCATTTGATAACCTTAAAAATATTCAATATCAATAAAATGTAATAATTCTTAAAAACTGATAGAATTGTCAGGACGCCTGGGTGGCTCATTCGATTAAGTTGTTAAGCATCTGACTTATTTCCACTAAGGTCATGAGATCACACTTTGTGAGTTTGAGACCTATGTCAGGCTGTGCACTGCTCTGCTTAGGATTCTGTCTCCCTCTCTCTCTCTGCCCCCCGACCCCTGCCCCACCACTCTCATGTACATGGGCGTGTGGGTGTGTGGTCTTTCTTGCTCTCAAAACTAAATAAATAGACATCTTTAAAAACTGATAAAATTGTATTTATTGTTGCTTTAGATTTTATACAATTTCCCCTCACTTGAGATGTTTTAATGCACTTTCCAAACATTTCTTGAAGTATCTTGTTGACTAAATGTTATATGAAATAGACTGATGCTGTATGAAGATACTTAGAACAAAATGGCAATCTGTACATTTTATAGAGTAAAAGACTCCAAAGTAAACTCTTCAATGAAAACAGTGATTAAAGAAAATGATATTATTTATTTGATCCTAACTCTCCAATTTGGTTAAAGTTTTATTTAAAAAAAATTTAATGTTTATTTCTGAAAGAGAGAGAAAGAGAGAGAGAAAGAGAACAAGCAGGAGAGGGGCAGAGAGAGAGGGAGACACAGAATCCAAAGAAAACTCCAGAATCTGAGCAGTCAGCATTAAAGCCCAACGCAGGGTCCAAACCCATGCACTGTGAGATCATGACCTGAGCCAAGGTCTGATGCTTTATGCAGCTGAGCTACCCACGTGCCCCTAAAGTTTTATTTTAAACTGAAGATTTCAAATTGTCTTTGTTGAATGAAAACAAATCCAAGCAGATGTATGCTGCTGTATTAGCAAGTTGACTAATGCTTAAGTTTCAGCTTGCTAAAGGAATACAAAATAATCATTGATATAACCCAAATGAATCACACTATTGGCTTAATCGGGCAGTATGGCTATTTAGAACTGGGGTGAAGTAGATACTTTAGATTGAGTATTATCTGATATTTGAGAAAACCATCTTTTCTAAACACAACCCTATTGTACTGACAGTAATAATACAAATTCTGATGACAAATTATCTAAATTTGAGAATGCTATTTAAAGGCTACAGGCTTATTTGTTTTCATAAAACAAATATAAACAAATGAAATGTCTTTCTGGATCTGTTGAAAGTCAAATTGAAATCATTCAAAATATGTTAAGCAATCTGAATTATAACTCATTTTATAAAGCTTATAGTGCTTAGGGGAAAAAATGTACCTGAATTCACAGCTAACATGAGATTTGCAATACAAAATAAGTTAACAAGGAAGCCAATGACATAAGCCCTAGGGTAATGGTACTTGCTGGAACAAAAAATACTATATAATAATTCCAGAGAAGGACTCTGCAACTACTCAGAAATTATATTTCTTTGAAAATGATAACTTACAGTAATCCTGTCATTTCCCACAAATATTTTTCATCAGATTTGGCACATTTCACCTGTCGTGACATGTATGAAAAACAAAGATGTTCATCGTTTCAATAATTTACTGCTCTTCAGTTTGAATAAAAAGAGCTTGAGAATTTTCTACTAGGTCTGTGATTTCTCACACCTAAAATATAACCGTTGGGCATTTATTTTTAATTATCATCTCTTCCACAATTACATTTTTCATTAGTGAGAAATTAATCCTATCAAATCAGTATTAGAATAATGATATTTAATACTTTTCTAGAAATCAGGATTTTTGAATTTGTTTTCAAAATATGATGCCCTCCTTAAATATGTGTTTATATTTGCATGAGTATTATGATAAACCATTTTGCACTGGGTATATTGCTAAGAAGTATGTTTGATTAAAGATGTTATTGAGTACTCAAAGGTACAGGTATAGACTACTAAATGATGCATACAAATATAAAACTGTATAATCACCCTATAGCATAACCTTACCACTTCCTCAACAACAGATGAAAACATTAATAATTATTTCATCCTTTTTTCTCACTAATTGCTCATTGACCTTACTTAGCAGTTTTAAGAGTAATACATTAATATATTTTTTAATTCCTATGAAAATGTTTATTTATTTATTTTTGAGAGACAAAGAGCATGTGCACGAGCAGGGGAGTTGCAGAAAGAGAGGGAGACAGCGAATCCAAAGCGGGCTCCATGCTGATAGCGTGTATCATTGGAGCCCAATGATACTCGTGAACTGTGAGTTCTCACCAAGCCACCCAGGTGCCTCAATATATTAGCTTTTCTAAATTTACTTATCTTATTGCTGGAGTTTGTACCTCTTAATTCATTGCACCTATTTCACCCATCCCCACAGCCAATATATTATCAATCTTAATAATATTTATTTGTATCTTAGAATATATTTTGGTTGTAAACACCATTTTTATTTGTGCCTATGACCAAATTCATTCTTTCATCAACATCCTGCATAACAGTGGTAAACTATGATATAATAAATATATAACATTTATTAGCTCATTTAAATAAAACATTTAATAATTTTGTGTGGCATTTATTCTGCTTAAGAATTTATATTAAAGTTCTGATTTCATATAAACTTAAATTAAGCATTGTTAAGCTGTATTATCATTAAGAGGTTTGTTACCAATACTTTGATAAAAATATTTGTAAGCATAACTGTTTAGTTGCCTGTTATGCAGTGGTCAATAGCACAATGAGCCCAACTGAAAGTGACAATTAAGACTTTAATCCTTGGGGTGCTAGGGTGGCTCAGGAAGTTAAGTGTAAGACTCTTGATTTCAGCTCAGGTTATGATCTCAAGGTTTGTGGGTTCAAACCCTGGATGGGGTTCTCCACTGACAGTGGAGAGCCTATTTGGGATTCTCTCTCTCCCTCTCTCTCTGCCCCTCTCTGAATTGTGTGTGCACATGCAATCTTTCTCTCCCTCTGTCTCTCTTTCAAAATAAATCAACTTATGAAAAAGACTTAATTTACAGTGACACAAGCAAGAGGCAAACGAAAAAAACTGCCAGTTTCCCAGTGATCAGGTAACATGCAGTTCAGTTGGGGGAAAAATGTCTCAGTAAAGGCCCCCCCAAGAAGAGGTCCCTGCAAAGACTCAGCCAGTTATGCCTAAAGAGAGTGATGGGATGGAAATTCAAGTAAGTCGGGCTAGCCTAGGCTTACTAAGTCTTTGGCTGCAGTTCCATCCGGAAAATCACATACACTGACTGTACACCAGTGAGGTAATGGCCACCTCCCTTCATGAGGCCTGCGTTGTATTGCCGGTAGCTCAGCCTGAAAGGTTGCATATAAGATTTTGGAATAGAAATGGGCTTATTTAATGGCTTTAAATGACAAACCATGATCCAGTTTACCCATAACATGGACAATTAAAAGCTAAAGTAACAAAGTTTTATGCTAATATTAAGCTGTATTCTTTGATGGCAATTTATAATCTATCTAAAATTTCTGGCTTAGAAGGAACATTGTTTATTATTGTTATTATTATTACCATTTCTATGGTTTAGAAAAATCTCACCTTATAAGTAGCAAATTCATGAGGAAAAAACAGAAACTCACTTCCCTGCTTTTTTTTGCAGTTATCATGTAAGCAAATGACTGATACTCTTCCAGTTTCGATTCATATTTTACTGAAAGGAAAAAGAAAACGCCACTTTTGTCTTCTGTCATTATGGACAGTTACATACATGAGAAAATTATCCCTTTAAAAGTAAATAAATTGTTGGATAAAAAATAATAAAAACATAAATTTAAAACGAATTAACTGGACAAGAAAATAAGAAAACCTCAAAAGTCAAAAGTCAATTAATAATTGAAAATTTAAGAGGTAGGTTGGTATTGAGATGCCTGGATGGCTCAGTTGGTTAAGCGTGCAATTCTTGATTTTGACTCAGGTCATGATCTCAGGACTTGTGAGATCTCTCAGTGCGGAATCTGCTTGGGATTCTGGGTCTCCCACTCTCTCTGCCCCTCCCCCCCCCCCCGTGGCGGGGCGGGGGGGGGGGGGGGGTCGGGGGGGCTCTCTCTCTCTTTCAAAATAAATGAACATTAAAAAATGAAAAGAAATAGGCCTCTATTGCTATATACTTCTCCTGTAGGACCTTTTTTGCTGCATCCCGAAGGTTCTGGACTGTTGTGTTTTCGTTTTCATTTGTTTCCATGTATTTTTATATCTTCTTTGATTTTCTGGTTGGCCCATTCATTGTTTAGTAATATTTTGGATTTTTTTTTGTTTTTTAAATGTACTTATTTATTTTGAGAGAGAGAGCAAGAAAGAGTAGAGGAGCAGCAGAGAGAGGAAGAGACAGAATCCCAATCAGGCTCCATACTGTCAGCAAGGAGTCTGACATAGGGCTTGAACTCCTGAACCATGAGATCATGACCTGAGCCAAGATCAAGAGTCAGATGCTTCAATGACTAAGCACCCCAGGTGCCCCATGTTGCATGTTGTTTAACCTCCATGTATTTTTTTTTTGGTCTTCCCACATATTTTGTTGTTGGTTTCTAACTTCGTAGCATTGTGATGAGAAAAGTTGCATGGTATGATTTCAGTCTTTCTGCATTTGTTGAGGCTTGTTTTGTGACCTTATATATGATCTGTTCTGGAGAATGTTCCATGTGCATTTGAAAAGTATGTATTCTGCTGTTTTAGGATGGAATGTTCTGAATATATCTGTTAAGTCCATCTGGTCCAGTATGTCACTCAAAGCCATTGTTTCCTTATTGATTTTCAGTTTAGATGACCTGTCCATTGATGTAAGTGGGGTGTTAAAACCCCCTACTATTATTGTACTATTATCAATTAGTTCCTTTATATTTGTTATTAATTGTTTTATATATTTGAGTGCTTTCATGTTGGGTGTATAAATATTTACAATTGTTATATCTTCTTATTGGATTATCCCCTTTATGATTATATAATGCCCTCTTTGCCCCTTTTTACAGTCTTTATTTTAAAGTCTAGTTTGTCCGATATAAGTATTGCTATTCTGGCTTTCTTTGGCATTAATTTGTGTGATAAATGTTTCTCCACCCCTCACTTTCAATCTGCAGGTATCTTTCAGTCTAAAATGGCTTTCTTGTAGGTAGCATATAGATGAGTCTTTTTTTTTTATACATTCTTATATCCTACCCTATGTCTTTTGATTGGAGTGTTTAGTCCATTTAATTTCAAAGAAACCCTCTTTTTGCTTTTTTTTTGTTTCAATTTTTTTTTAGTTAGTTAATATATGAGGGTCAAAGGAACCCTCTTACACTATTGGTAGGAGTGCAAACTGGTGCAAACATTCAGGAAAACATTATGAACTTTCCTCAGAACGTTAAAAATAGAATTACCATGCAATCCAGCAATGGCACTACTATGTATTTACCCCAAGAATACAAAATACTAATTCAAAGATGTATGTACATACCGATGTTTATAGCAGCATTATTTACAATAGCCAAATTATGGAAAAAGCCCAAGTGTCCATCGACTAATGAATGGATAAAGAAGTGTTTTGTGTATATGTGGGTGTGTATATGTACGTATATATATATACGTATATATGTATATATGTATTATATATGTATATATACGTACATATACATATGTGTATGTGTGTACATATATGCATATATGTACATGTATGTATATGTGTACATATATGTATATGTATATATATATAATGGAATATTAACTGAGCAATCAAAAAGAATGAAATCTTGCCATTTGCAACAATGTGGATTGAGTTAGAGAGTATTATGCTAAGTGAAATAAGTCAAAGAAAGACAAATACCAAATGATTTCATTCATATGTGGAATTTAAGAAACAAACCAATGAGCAAAGAGCAAGAAAACCAAAAGAGGTAAACCAAGAAACAGACTCTTAACTATAGAGAACAAACTGATGGTTATCAGAGGGGAGGGGGATGAGGGGATGGGTGAAATAGGTGATGGGGATTAAGGAGTGCACTTGTGATGAGCACTAGGTGTTGTATGAAAATGTTGCATCACTGTATTATACCCCTAAAACTAACATTACACTGTATATTAATTATTAATTTAAATAAAAAGTTTTACAAAAGAGAAAGAAAAGTTAAGATAGAAAAAGAGAGAGTGAGAAGAAGGAATGAGGGAGGAAGGGAGAAAGAAAGGAAAGAACAAAGAAAGAAAGAAAAGAAAGATTCATACCAGTTTTAGCTCTTTGGATAACCACCGAAGTCAAATAAACACTAGTTTCTCTCTCTCTGCCTCTCTCTCTGTCTCTCTGTCTCTCTCTTTTCCTCTATTTTGTTCATTTTATTAATTACTTAGGCATATGTTAAGTGTTCACAACTTAATGATTTGTATAGGGTGCTCTGATTTTCCACTGTATCATTATCAAATGTCTTTCATTTTAATAATTCTTCTAGACTTAAAGTCTACTCTGTGTGATATTAATATATCTACACTAACTCTTCTTTGTTTGGTGGTAGCCTAATGGACAATATCATTTAAAATTGTATTGGCAAATATCAAATAGCTTGGAATAAGTCTATCATAAAAATAAGACCTCCGCATGAAAACTAAAAAAAAAAAGCATCGTACAGGGAAATTAAAAAAAAAAAAAAAACACAACTTAATAAATGGATGAGTCTATCATGTTCATGAATAATCAGACTCCATATTATAAAGATGACAATTCTCTTCACTTTAATATGTTACATATACTATATAATTTCAACATAACCTTTCTTTTTATTTTGCAGTAATTGTTTATCAAATCATAAACCACATAGCCATGAAAAGACTCCAGAAGAGTCAAGAGAATCTTTAAGAAGAAAGCTGGAGGACTTACACCATCATACAGTAAGACATATTATAAAAATACAGTAAATTCTAATGTGGCATTTACTTTATTTATTCATAAGAAACTATATTAATATTCCATAAGTAAGAACACGTAAATTAGATTGGCACAAAACAGTAAAGAAATTCAATGACTTACTCTTTTACAAAAAAGTTTGTGCATAATATTCTTAGCAATTGAGAAAATATTTAGTTTGATGGTATGCTTTAACTATTTTAAATATTGGTCTCGGGACAGTTGCATAAAACTACATGTATTTTGTTTCATCAGATATTCTCCTTAGAAAATAAAATAATCATTAATCAAATACTGTAAAATAAATTAGTAACATAATAAATATATATAGTGAACAAATAATATACTGTAAACAAGGAATATGCATCAGGGAGTATAATGATTCTTCAGTTTAGAAACTTAATATAGTTCATCAGTTAAGGTGATTAACAGAAAATAGCATGAAGCATCAGTATACGTTCTAGAAAGCATTGTTAAAATTCCATAGCCAATTATGTTAGAAAAAAGAACTTCAACAATATTAAAATATAAATATAGTTTCTCAACCTCGTAAATAAGTACATGTTAGAAACCTAGATTTCAAAAGGACCCATGGAATTAGGTGTACATAATCTGTGTTTCACAGTCTTAATTGCGTATTCCTTTCTCAAAAGAGGGTGTTCTACATGTGCTGGACTAGAAGAATCAGTAAGAGATATGAGTTTAGCACATCACATTCTCTGCCAACATTATCCTTATAATTGCCCAGTTATTTTATTTATTCTTTTACTAATTTATTCTCATTAGTTCAATGAATACTTATTGAGAACCTACTTTTTGCAATATATTGCATTAAGTATGGGTGCAGATAAAAGACAAATAAGATATAGAACTTGCTTTCTAATATCTTTTAAATTATATTACCTATATATTTGTGTTTCATAAGTACATATTTATATGTGTTATACCTATTTATATGCATTTTCATCAGTATTATCCAATAATTTTGATACTTGTACATATGTGTTTATTGGTAGATAGGGGGCAATGGAAATAATTTAACTGAATTGACATACAAAACTAAAATAAGTTAAAATGTCCCATCCAAAGTCATAAAGGTAAAAGTTTATCTTTAAAAAGTTTACTGAATAATTATCCTCATATGTTTGTAACTAATGAAATTTATTAAGTGGATATATGAAAACATGTTGTAAAACACACTGTGTCAACTTGTTTTGATAATTTTTATTTGAAGCAAACACTTGTCTTCTAAAGTTGACTAAAATAATTCAATGTTTTCTCATTAAGACAATAAAGATAATATATATGTTAAATTTAATGGTACTTTTAGAATGTACAAAGTACAAAATTTCCTGGGATGTATGGTTATAATTATTATTTTATCAATCCGTCCCTTTGGGTGAATATTTTAAGTTAATTTTGACCAAATTAAATGCCAGAAACAATATATTATATTTCATATGTTACTACCTACTAAAATCATAATGCTGATTTATTGCTGTGATCTTCTATTTAAAGCATGAACAAGAACTATTAAACTCTCATTCCAGAAGGGAAATTTTTATTATTAACAGATGCATTCTAACTGGGGAGTCTCATGCAGCTATGAAATATGAGTCTTACTTCAAGATGCATTTATTCATTACATGTGTATAGGGACCAAGAGGTAGTTCAGCTCTGGGCCCAGGCTGTATCTTGGCTCCTGTTGTCATCAGCTCCCTAAGTGATTCTGCTCCCCTTGTCCCCAGAGACCTGCCCATTGTTATATTTCTTCCTGTGTAAACAGTATTTTGCCAGTACAGATGAGTACTCTCTCCTCCTTCCTACTTTGCTCTAATAAAATACCCATTTTTCACAAGCAGGAGGACATTCATTTTTCCCACATCATTTTTCAAGTACCAAATCATGGCATTTCAAATTTTAAGTAAACAAAAAGTCCAATTTTTCATAGTGACAGCAACTGCATTGATGTATGAACCTGAAACACCAAATGACTTATTCCTGATGATATTTGAAGAAGCCCCTTGTATTTCTAAAACATGTCAAAATGATTTGTTTTGGCATCACAGTACAGCCTTGTTTATGTAAGCTCTTAATAGCCTATGTTTGATTATCCGGGGTATAGGTCCTTGTTATAAATTAGATTCCATCTGCTAAACTACCCTCATTATAGGTTCGAAGGACAGATAATGCCACATACTCCTTACTTAAATAAATCTCAGAAGCTTGCAGTCTGCCTAATTGACTTACTAAAATCTTGGAAGCAGTAGAAACAATGATAAACATGAAGCTTCTCTTTTTTTTTTTTTTTCACCTTTGGAGTGAGCTGCAGTACAAGTGTCTAGGCAATCTCCAAAATGGACAGAACCTGTTTTCTTGTCTGGATATCTCAAGAGAGAAAAATAAATGTCACAGCAATTGCCTTTTTGTTTTGTTCTAGTCACAGAACCATAGGGATGTGTTTTAAGAAGAAAGTACTTGTAGCCGTCAACATAATGCTATGCCCATCCCTGCACTGCCCTGTGTGAGTGGACAGTGATAAATGAAAAGGGCTGTAAAAAAGCAAGTGTTCACTTCAGATCTGAGGTTTCTACCTTTCAGGAGTGATTTGCTTGGCCCCCATGGCTTAAAGGGTGCCAAAAAGTACTCATTACTGTTTTTTTCCCATGACTCTGGTGGAGTATAATGATATAGTTCAGTGATTAGAAGGCTAAGATCTAGAATAAGAATGCAAAATTGTGAAATTCTCATTTAGATTTTGTTTTTTTTTTATACTTGTGAGACTTGGGGGAGGGGCAGCTCGGGCCCTAATTTAATGTGTGTGTTGATATAATTGACATACAATAACTGCACATATTTAAAGCATACAATTTCTCATGCTTTGATATATTTAGATACCAGGGAATCTATCACAAGCAATATAATAAACATATTCATCACCCCTAAAGGTTTCCTGATGCTGCTTTGTAATTCTTCCACCCGCCCCTCTCTGCTACTCTCCTGTTCTCATAGGCAACTACTGATCTGCTTTCTGTTAGTACAGATTAGTTTTTATGTTCTGAAATTTTGTATAAATGGAGTTATGCAAAAAGCAAAAGATATACAAAAGAGACAAATGCATATATTTGGGGGGGCTCTAATTTTACTAAACATAATTATTTCAAGAATTATTCATGCTGTTTTGTTTATTCTTTGTTCCTTACATTGCTGAATAGGATTCCATTCTGTGCTTATGCCAAGTTTTGTTTCTGTGTTCCCCTGTTGATAAACATTTGGGTTGTTTCAAGTTTTTAGCTATACTACTAATAAAGCTAGTATGAACATTCCTATACAAACCTTTCTAACAACAAACTTTTCGGTTGTTGTCAATATTAGTTACATATCTAGGATTAGAGTGGCTAGGTTATATGGTAGGTGTCGGCTTAACTTTTTTAGAAGCTGCTAAATTGTTTTCCAAAGTAATTATAATGTTTTACATACCCATTAGGAAAGTCTGAGAGTTCCAGTTTCTCCACACCCTTGCCAACACTTTTATTGTGAGCTATTTAATTGTAATCATACTAATGTGTAATGGAATTCCCAAGGAAATCTTCATTTCCTTAGGATTTTGGTGAAGTGTCTGTTCTAAATTTTGCCCTTAACATTGTGTTTCAAAGAATTTTAATATTTTTATATATTGCAACTTATCATGTTTTATGTATCCAAGTTTTAGAGTCATATCTAAGAGTGTCTTGCAAAGAGAATTTTAAAATTTTTGAAAAATGTTTCACTGGAGGCAAAAGAAACGATAACAAACATGAATTATTGGAACTTATGATAAAAAAAAAGCTTCTGCACAGTGAAGGAGATAATCAACAAAACTAAAAGACAGTCTATGGAATAGGGGAAGATATTTGTAAAAGACCTATCAGATAAAGGGTTAGTATCCAAAGTGTATAAAGAGCTTATCAAACTCAGCACCCAAAAAACAAATAACCCAGTGAAGAAATGGGCAGAAGACATGAATAGACAATTTTCCAAAGTAGACATCTAGATGGCTAACAGACATGTGAAAAGATGCTCACCATCACTCATCATCAGGGAAATATGTAAGTTAAAACCATGATGAGATACCACCTCACACCTGTCAGAATGGCTAAAATTAACAACACAAGAAACAACAGGTGTTGGAGAGGATGCGGAAAAAGGGGAAACCTCTTGCACTATTGGTGGGAATGCACACTGGTGAAGCCCTCTGGAGAACAATATAAATGTTCCTCAAGAAACTAAAAATAGAACTACTCTACAACCCAGCAATTACAATATTAGGTATGTAATTACCCCAAGGATATAAAAATACAGAATCCAAGAGATACATGCACCCTGATGTTTATAGTTGAGTTATTAACAATAACCAAACTATGGAAAGAACCCAAGTATCCATCAATTGATGAGTGGATGAAGAAGATATAGTATGTATATACAATAGAATATTACTCAGCCATCAAAAAGAATGAAATCTTGTCATTTTCAACATCGTGCATGGAGCAAGAACACATTATGGTAAGCAAAATAAGTCAATCAGAGAAAGACAAATACCATATGATTTATCTTATATGTAGAATTTAAGAAACAAAACAGATGAACATATGGGAAGGGAGGAAAAAAGAAAGATGGAAACAAACCACAATTCATTTTTTGATGGATCCTGGTTTTATAATCATATGTAAGAAGGATTTGCCTAACCTGAACTTCTAGAATAATACACATATACGTTTACATTTATGTCTTTATTTTAAGAAAATTTATCTGTCATCAGCATTGATTTAGTTAATTATTTGCATATGGATATTCAATTATTTCAGTATAGTTTGTTGAAAGATTATGCATCCTGCACTGAATTACGTTAGCAACTTGGTTGAAAATCATATTCCAACCACTGTCAGTATGTGTCCTATGTGTGTGGGTTTTTTTGGGGAAGTTTACATCCAGAGACACTAATCTAATTTGACTCTTTTTATGAAATATAATACTTTACAATAAAATGTATAGAAGTAAAGCTTATATTGTAGCTTCATACTAAGTTTTAAAGTTAGTTAATATTTGCCCTCCCCATTTGTTCTTATTTTTTAAAGTTGTTTTGACTTTTCTAGGTCTTTTGCATTTCTATGTGAATTTCTATGTGAAATGCTGGAAGTATGATTGAGATTATATAGAATCTATGAATCAATTTTGGGAGAATTAATATCTTAAAGATTTGATCTTCAGACTCATAAACTGAATATATCTTTCCATTTATTTAGGTCTCTGATTCCTCAGCAATGATTTATAGTTTTCTATGAATAGGTTTTATTTATCCTTTGTCAGATGGATCCCTAAGTATTTTGACTTTTGTTGCTATTAAAAATAATATTAGGGGCGCCTGGGTGGCGCAGTCGGTTAAGCTCCGACTTCAGCCAGGTCACGATCTCACGGTCCATGAGTTCGAGCCCCGCGTCAGGCTCTGGGCTGATGGCTCAGAGCCTGGAGCCTGTTTCCGATTCTGTGTCTCCCTCTCTCTCTGCCCCTCCCCCGTTCATGCTCTGTCTCTCTCTGTCCCAAAAAAAATAAATAAACATTGAAAAAAAATTAAAAAAAAATAATATTGATTTAAATATATATATATACATATATATATATATCTGATTTTTCTTGCTAGTATATAGAAATAAAATTTTGTATTCAGAAATCTTGCTAAACTCATGTATTGGTTCTGTTAGCTTCTTGTGGAGACTCTATCAGTTTTCTACATAAATGATCATATCATCTGTGTATAATTTCACTTTTTCCTTTCCAATACACATGGCTTTCATTTATTTATTTTTTTACTTAAAAAATAATTTGTGCTGTCTTGAATTCCTAGAACAATGTTAAATAGAAGTGGTGAGAGTGGACACTCATTCCATATTCCTGATTCTAGAGAGAAAGTATTAAGTTTTCTACAATTAAGGACAATATTAGTTGTAGTTTCTTTTTAGGTATCTTTATCAGATTAACAAAATTCCCTTCTATTCCTAGTTTGCTGAGAGTTTTGAAATGATTTTTGTAGGTGTTTTAAGATGGTCTTGTTTTTATATTTTAGTCTGTTAATATGGTGAATTTATTGTTCTAATGTTAAACTAACTTTAAAATTCTGGGATAAATTACATTAGGTCATGATACTTCACCCTTGTTATATATTCTTGGATATAAGATACTAATGTTTATTTAGGATATTTGCATCTAAGTTAATAAAGGATATTGGTTTGTACTATTTTTTCTTCTGCAGTGTGTATGCCTGATTTTAATATCAGGATAATGTTGGCTGATAAAATTCTTTAATTTTCTCAAAGGGCTAGGGCAGAAATAGTATTTTTTTTCTTAAATATTTGTTAACAGTTACCAGTGAATCTGTTGGAACCTTGGATTCCTTTAGTAGGATGGTTTCTAACTACACATTTAATTATTTTAAATTAAATAATGTTATTCAGGTTATGTATGTATTATTGAGTGAACTTTGGTAATTTATAGGTTATTTATGAAATGGCATTTGACCATTTCATCTAAGTTGTCCAATTTACTAGCATCAAGTTGCTTATAATATTCTCTTATTATTCTTTTAATATTCATATTGGTATAGAGATTTCAACACTCCATTCCTAGTTTTGTCAATATTTGTTTTCTCACTTTTTCCTGATGAGTCTGATTAGAGTAAGGATTGGCAAATGTTTTTCTATATAAAATCAGATAGTAAATATATTAGGCTGAGGCCCACATCAAATCTGTTATATTTCTCTTTTTTTCCTTTTCTTTCTTCTTTTTTTTCTCATGGTAAAAAGTGCCTAACAAAAAATCTGCCCTTTTAGGGGCTTCTGGGTGGCTCATTAGGTTGAGCCTGCAATTTCAGCTCAGGTTGTGATCTCATGGCTCGTGAGTTAAAGCCCTATATCAGGCTGTCTGCTGTCAGGGTGGAGCCCTCTTCAGATCCTCTATCCCCCTCTCCCTCTGCACCTTCCCCATTCATGCTCACTCTCTCTCAAAAACAAATAATTTTTTTTTTTAAAGTCCTCCTTTTAGGGGCACCTGGGTGGCTCAGTCAGTTAAATGTCAGACTTTGGCTCAGGTCATGGTCTCACAGTTAGTGAGTTCGAGCCCCACGTCAGGCTGTGCTGTTGGTTCAGAGCCTGGAGCCTGTTTCAGATTCTGTGTCTCCTTCTCTCTCCACCCCTCCCCTGCTTATGTCCTGTCCCTCAAAAAATGAATAAATGTTAAAATATTTTTTTAATAATAAAATAAAAAAATTAAAAATAAATAAAAAAGAAGTCTCCCTTTTAAATACCTTTTAAGTATATAATACAGTATTATTAATATGTGCACATTTTTATGCAGCAGATATCTAGTACTTTTTTCATCTTTCATGACTAAAACTCTAGATTGATTGAATGGAAGCTGTCTCTTTCCCCTCCTCTCAGCCCCTGGAAACCACCATTTTATTTTCTGCTTCTATAAGTTTGACTAAGTTAGCTATTTCATATATGTGGAATCATGCAGTGTTAGTCTTTCTGTGATGGTTTATTTCACTTAGCATAATGTTCTCATGACTCATCCATGTTGTAGTTCATAGCAGGAACTGATTAACAAAGAAAACAAAAACTCAGCTAAAATCGGGCACAGGACTTGAATAGAGATTTCAGCAAAGAAGACATACAAATGCCGAACAAGTGTAAGAAGAGAAGCTTAACATCACTAATTATCAGAGAAATGCAAATCAAAATCACGATACCACTTTACTCCTGTTAAGATGGCCATTATCAGAAAAATAGAAAATAACAGATGCTGTCCAGGGTATGGAGAAATTGAAACACTTATGCACTATTGGTAGGAATATAAAATGGTGTAGCCATTAATGGAAAACAGAATGGAGCTTCTTTGGGAAATTAAAAATTAAATTACCATGTGATCTAGCAATCCCTCATCTGAGTATCATTCAAAAGAATTAAAAACAAGATCTTGAAGAGATTCGAGCAGTCCCATGTTCATCGTAGTATTGTCCACAATAGCCAAGAGGTGGACACAACCTAAATGTCCATCAATGGATAAATGGATAAATTTTGGTACATACATACAAAGCAATATTATTCAACCTTAAAAAGAAATAATCCTTGTTTTTGTTTTCTAACAACCATAAATTTTTTTTTCATAGTACACATTTCATTCAAAAATGGGCTGAGGGCAAAATTTGGCCGCTAGCCAATATTTGTCAATTTGTGGACTAAAGTTTTATTAATTTGTTGATTAATTTGTTGATTTCTCCTTATTTTTCTCTCTTTTATAGTCCATTGATTATTGATTCTGTTCTTTCATGTTTTCCTTTTTCAGTTATTTTCAATTTAATTTTTGTTACTTTTCTAGTTCTTATTGTAGCAGCTGAATTTATTTTTAATAAAAATATTATTGGTATAATATTCTTCCTAAGCACTACTCTAGTGGCACTCCAAGTATTTGATATACTGTGAAATACAATCTACCTTTGTAAGTGTTCCATGCACACTTGAAAGAATAATTTATTCTGCTGTTTTGTGCAGTGTTTTAAAATGTGTATTAGATTAAGTGTTGCTCAAATTTTCTATATCCTTACTGACTTTCTGGCTACTTGTTCTATCAGTTGGTGAGATCGGGTTTTGCATTGTTTAGGTACAATTACAGATTTCTCTATTCTTGCAATTCTATCAGTTTTTGTTTCATGTATTTTGAAACCCTGTTATTATGTGCATAATTATTTAAAATTGTGCATTCTATTGATGAGTTGATTCCTTTGTCATTATGACATGACCTTCTTTATTCCTTATAATGTCCATTACTCTAAAATGTACTCTGTATAGTATTTATTTTGTATTTATGTTTATGTATTAATATAACCTTCCAAGCTTTCCTTTGTCTCGTGTTGTTTATCATTTCCATCCTTTTCCTTAAACTTGTGTATTTTCATTTTAAAATAGATTTCTTATAAGTAGCATATAGCTGAGTCTTGCTTTTTTATCTAATCTGACACACCTTGACTTTTTATTGGACTGTTTTGACCATTTAATTTTATTTTGTAATTAATCTAGGCGGTCTTAAATCTACCATCTAGTTATTGGTTTTTTATTTATCCCCTCTGTTTTGTTCCCCTCTTTTCCTACCTTCTTGTATATTGAGCATGGTTTTCTTCTTTTTATGACATACTAACTATATAACTTTTTTTTTAAATTTTAGTGGTTACTTTAGGGCTTATATTATATTTTCTAAACATCACTGTTTAACTTTCAAGTGATGTATACCACTTCATATAAAGTGTATAAATCTTAAAATAAACTCTAATTTCTCCACTAGCTGTCTTTCAAGTATTACTCTTATATATTTTACTTACATGTTGTAAACACTTACAATACAATGTTATTTTTATTTAAATAGTTGTATGTTTAAAAGATTTATGTGATTTAAAAAAAATTTTTTTTAATTTATTTTCAAGACAGAGAGAGACAGAGCGTGAGCAGGGAAGGAGCAGAGAGAGAGGGAGACACAGCCGAAGCAGGCTCCAGGCTCTGAGCTGTCAGCACAGAGCCTGATGTAGGGCTCATACCCACAAACCGTGAGATTATGACCTGAGCTGAAGTCAGACACTCAACCGACTGAGCCACCCAGGCACCCCTGATGTGATTTTTTTTAAAAGTCACATATTTACAATATGTTTTTTTTTTAATTATTCTGGTATTCTTCATCACTCTGTGTATACTCAAATTTCCATCTTGTATTATTTTCCTTCTACCTAAGGGGCTCCCTTTAAATTTTCTTATAAGGAAGATCTACTTAAAATGAGTACTTTCAGGCAGGTCTAGTACTCCCAAGGTCATTTTCTTTGAGGAAATTTTAGATGGTATTGTGTTTTAAACTAAAGTATCCATATGATTCTCATTAGTATGCATTAATACAATTTATTTTCTATGAAGCTCTTATATCCTGTGACCTTGCTTAGCTCACATATTAATTCTTGGAATATATAAATATAAATATAAATACATAAATAAATTCTGGGGATTTTCTATATACACAATTGCAGATTATGTCATCTTTATTTCCCTGCCTGAATGCCTTTTATTTCTTCTTCTTGCCTTATTGTTCAGGTTAGAAATTCCAATAGACTTGTTGAAAAGAGTGGTAAGAAAGAATATCTTTGCCTTGTTTCCAACCTTAAGAGAAAACATTAGACTTTCACCATTAAATATGATATTAACTGTAGAGTTTTTTTGGAGATATTCTTTATTAGATTAAAGAGGTTCTCTATTCCTACTGTGCTGAGATTTTTTTTTCATAAATGGTTATTGGATTTTGTAAAATGATTTTTATGTGTTAATTTATCATACTATTATGTCAATTGATCAGTTTCTTTTTAACCTCTTGCTATTGTGGATTATACTGATATTTTAGATTGCTGAATGCTGAACCAGTCTTTCATACATTGAGTAAATTCTACTTATCCTTGTTGTAAAATTAATTATTTTTATATATTCTTGGATTTGACTTGGTAAATTTCTGTTGAGGATTTTCGTATATGCATTCATAATAGAATATGCCTAGAGGGTTTTTTGTCTTCTATTTTTTTCCCCTTCTGTCGTTGTCTGACTTTCTTCTTTTCTTTGAGAAATATTTAATATTGGTTTAGAATTCTGTGTTCATAGTTTTTGTTTTATTTTGTTGTTGTTTGTCTGTTTTCAGTAGTTTGAACATGTTGCTCAACAATCTTTTTGTTTGCATTATTTCTAATGAAAAATGTGCTGTCATCATTTTGTTTGTTACTGTGTATGCAACTTTTCCCTCCCTTTGGATACTTCTAACGTTATGTCCTTATTTCTGATTGTGAGCAATTTGAATGTGGTATGCTTTGGTTTAGTGTTTTTGTGCTTCTTTGGTTGGGTTCATTGACCTTTTAAAATCTGAGGCTTATTTTTGTTAGCAAATTTGGGAAATTTCAACTGTTATTCTTCCAGTATTTTTCTTTCTCACCTCTTTGTATTCTCCTTTGGGAACTCCAATTACAAGCCTATTATACTGTTCACTGATGCTCTGTTCATTGTTTAAAAATTCTTTTTTTCTCTCTTTGTTCCATACATGATAATTTACTATATTTCAAGTTTCTTTTTTCTGACATAATCTTCTATTAGTTATATTCAATGTATCCTTCATCTCAGACATTGTATTTTTCATTTCTTTTTTTGTAAGTTTATTTATTTTGAGAGACAGAGAGAGAGAGAGAGCGAGCACACATGTATGCACACAAGTCAGGGACAGAGGGAAAGAAAGAATCCAAGCAGGCTCTGTGCTGTGCCCATTGTGGGTCTCAATCTCACTAACCATGAGACCATGACCTGAGCTACAGTCAAAAGTCAGATTCTAGGGGCCCCTGGGTGGCGCAGTCGGTTAAGCGTCTGACTTCAGCCAGGTCACGATCTCGCGGTCCCTGAGTTCGAGCCCCGCGTCGGGCTCTGGGCTGATGGCTCAGAGCCTGGAGCCTGTTTCCGATTCTGTGTCTCCCTCTCTCTCTGCCCCTCCCCCGTTCATGCTCTGTCTCTCTCTGTCCCAAAAATAAATAAAAAACGTTGAAAAAATTAAAAAAAAAAAAAGTCAGATTCTAAACCGACTGAGCCACCCAGGCTCCCCTGTACTTTTTATTTCTGAATGTTCAGTTTAGATCTTTTTATATCTTGCTTATCTCTACTTACCTGTGTAAACATGTTTAATACAGTTACGGTAGATTTTTACGTCTATATTTCCTAATTGTTATATTTGTGCTAGTTCTGAATCCACTACAATTGATTGATTTTCCTCCTCATCATGGGTCATTCTTTTTTTCTGCTTTTTCGCATGCCCCGTAATATTTTATTGACTGTGAAGCATTATGAATTTTACCTCTCTGGGCCCTGGATATCTTTGTATTCCTGTAAAAAGCCTTGAGATTTCTTAAGGGACACAGTTAAATTATTAGAAACAGTGATACTCTTGGATGTGGATGTTAAGATTTGGTTAGTGGAGTCAAAGCAGCAATTATTCTCTCTACTTATGCAAAATGCTTCTGAGTAATATTCTTTGAATTATGAGTATTCTGTTCTGACTGGAAAAGATCAGGTATAATTCCCTCTAATCCATCTGATGGTCTTTCCCCAGCCTTAGTTTCTTCATACATAAGCACTGATCAGTGCTTTTTGTTTCAACGTTTATTTATTTTGGGGACAGAGAGAGACAGAGCATGAACGGGGAAGGGGCAGAGAGAGGGAGACACAGAATGGGAAGCAGGCTCCAGGCTCTGAGCCATCAGCCCAGAGCCCGACGCGGGGCTCGAACTCACGGACCGCGAGATTGTGACCTGGCTGAAGTCGGACGCTTAACCGACTGCGCCACCCAGGCGCCCCTGATCAGTGCTTTTTGGACACCTTTTACAGATCTTTAATGTTAGTTATCTCTATGTGCAGCTATATTCTTTCTGGTTCTGTCCTTCATACTAGTTGTCTCAGTCTCCCTGGACTCAGCTTTTTCTCGGTCTTTCTCTTTCTGGAATTCTGTGCTCTGCCTGGCCTCCCCTCCCTGCATTGCATTTGGTGTAGTCAATCAAAGCCAGAATCTGGTGCAGTTTTAGTGGCCACACCCTTTGCTTTCCATCTTTCAGAGATCACAATCTTTTCCTGAAGCCCAGTGTCCTGAAAACCATCACTTCATATATTTTGTCTGTTTTCTGGTTGTTGCAGAGAGAAGACCAATCTAGTCCTTGTTGTTCCATTTATTGTAGCAGAAGTACTTCTTCACTTCTTTAATACCTGTGTGACTTTGTGCAAGTCATATTCCCTCTCTCAGTATAATAATAGTTTCTGCTTCACCACTATTAATGCAATAGTGCAAGCAAGAATATTATATATTAAATCTGTATTACAGAGGGCATAGAATAAGATATAGGCTCCATACTTGATTTAACATTTAATTGTATCAGGAATTTATAAAAAGTGTTATTGTTTCTTTGTACATAATACTAATAGAGCAAAAGTCAGAATTAAGAACTTCTTAATTAATTTATTTATTTTTGAGAGAGAGCGAGAACATGCAAGCAGTGGGGAGGACAGAGAGAAAGGGAGAGAGAGAATCCCAAGCAGGCTCTGCCCTGTCAGCACAGAGCCTGACACAGGGCTTGAACTCATGAATTGTGAGATCGTGATGTGAGCTGAAATCAAGAGTCAGACCCTTAACCAACTGACTCACCCAGGTGCTCCCAGGATTAAGAATTTTTGTGAATAATGATAATAATTTAAACATCTGATGTTCTCAAAAAAGTAGTGCATATTTTTTAAAAACTAGGCTAGTAGGCTAGTTAATTTAATAAAACAATTGGAGGGCAATAAATATATAAGCTTAAAATTAAGTTCACAGTTATTGGACAATAACGTGTTAATTTCAGGATACTTCTCCAAAGAAGTAATTAGAAATGAATAAAGATATACCTGGGTAAAAGGTATCAGGTGTTTTTATGTGTAATATAGTGCTTCTACATGTAACTAAGTGCCTAATGTAAGAGTCTATGTATATAAATTATGATTTAAACACTTTAGCTATTAAAAATAGTATTCTGGGCACCTGGGTGGCTCAGTTACTTGAGCATCTGACTTTAACTGAGGTCATGATCTTGCAGTTTATGAGTTCAAGCCCCACATCTGCTCTCTGCTGTCAACACACAGCCTGCTTCAGATCCTCTGTCTGCCTCTCTCTCTGCTCCTCCCCTGCTCATTCACTCTCTCCCTCTCTCGCTTACAAATAAATAAACATTAAAAAAATTAAAAATTTATATTCAGTGACATGGAATTTCTGCTTATGCAGAAAGTGAAAAACAAGTTACAGGTTTTAAATACAGTACAATTTGTCATCATGTGCCTTGAATTTTTTGGAAGTTATATTCAAAACTATTTTATGATTATATCTGAATGGTCAAATTATGGTTAGTTTATTTTTCCTTCATTATGTTCTCTATTTTGCAATATTTCACTAATTCATATGTACTTTCTTTCTGTAATGAGGAACTGGAAGTTAAGTTTTATGCCAATGTTTTTATTAAAAAATAGAAGAGCATCAGTGTTCTTAGGGAAAGTATTCTGACATCATATTTGATTTGATAATAAATCTCTACCCAGGGATAGATTTGCTTAAAATTCTTTTACTCTGTTAAATTTATGTTTTATCAATATAAAAACTTGCCCTAAGGGTTCTTGGGTGACTCAGTTATTTAAGCATCTGACCTCAGCTCAGGTCATAATCTCAAAGTTCATGAGTTTGAGGCCCGCATCTGGTGAGCTCTAGTCCTACTTTGGGATTCTGTCTCTCCCTGTCTCTCTGCCCATTGTGGGATTCTTTCTGTCTCTCCTGTTCTCTCTGTTCCTCACCCACTCATTCACTCTCTCTAAGAAAGAAAGAAAAGAAAGAAAGAAAGAAAGAAAGAAAGAAAGAAAGAGGAAGAGAAAGAAAGAAAGGAAAGAAAGAAAGAAAGAAAGAAAGAAAGAAAGAAAGAAAGAAAGAA
>NW_024412377.1:73567292-73578993 GCF_014898765.1 Herpailurus yagouaroundi
GAAAGAAAGAAAGAAAGAAAGAAAGAAAGAAAGAAAGAAAGAAAGAAAGAAAGAAATAGTTGCCCTAAAAGGAGGAAACTCGTTAAAGTATCCAGGCAGCTAGTTTTGCACTCTTCGCTTAAAAGTGCTTCGTGGGGTCTCTGTCTAGTTTTGGAATCAAGGTAATGCTGCCTTCATAGAAAGAGTTTGGAAGTTTTCCTTTCGTTTCTATTTTTTGGAACACCTTCAGGAGAATAGGTGTTAGCTCTTCCTTAAATGTTTGGTAGAATTCCCCTGGAAAGCCATCTGGCCCTGGACTCTTGTTTTTTGGCAGATTTTTGATTACTAATTCAATTTCCTTACTAGTTATGGGTCAGTTTAAATTTTCTGTTTCTTCCTGTTTCACTTATGGTAGTGTATATGTTTCTATGAATTTGTCCATTTCTTCCAGATTGCTCATTTTATTGGCATATAATTGCTCATAATATTCTCTTATTATTGTTTTTATTTTTGTTGTGTTGTTGTGACCTCTCCTCTTTCATTCTTGATTTTATTTATTTGGGTCCTTTCCTTTTTCTTTTTGATCAAAGTGGCCAGTGAATTATCAATTTTGTTAATTCTTTCAAAGAACCAGCTTCTGGTTTCTTTGATCTGTTCTACTGTCTTTTTGGTTTTGATAGCATTAATTTCTGCTCTGCTCTTTATTATTTCCTGTTTTCTGCTGGTTTTGGGTTTTATTTGCTGTTCTTTTTCCAGCTCCTTAAGGTGTAAGGTTAGGTTGTGTATCTGAGATCTTTCTTCCTTCTTTAGGAAGACTTGGATTGCTATATACTTTCCTCTTATGACCGCCTTTGCTGCATCCCAGAGGTTTGGGTTGTGGTGTTATCATTTTCATTGACTTCCATATACTTTTTAATTTCCACTTTAACTGCTTGGTTAGCCCATTCATTCTTTAGAAGGATGTTCTTCAGTCTCCAAGTATTTCATAACTTTCAAAATTTTTTCCTTGTGGTTGATTTCAAGTTTCATAGTGTTGTGGTGTGAAAATATGCACAGTATGATCTCCATCTTTTTGACTTACTTAGGGCTGATTTGTTTCCCAGTATATGGTCTACTCTGGAGAACGTTCCATGTGCACTGTAGAAGAATGTATATTCTGCTGCTTTAGGATGAAATGTTCTGATATATCTGTTAAGTCCATCTGGTCCAGTGTGTCATTCAAAGCCATTGTTTCCTTGTTGATTTTTTGATTAGATGATCTGCCCATTGCTGTGTGTGGGGTGTTGAAGTCTCCTACTATTATGGTATTACTATCGATGAGTTTCTTTATATTTGTGATTAATTGATTTATATATTTGGGTTTTCCCACATTTGGCACATAAATGTTTACAATTGTTAGGTCTTCTTGGTGGACAGATCCCTTGATTATGATATAATGCCCTTCTGCATCTCTTGATACAATCTTTATTTTAAAGTCTAGATTGTTTGATAGAAGTATGGCAACTCCAGCTTTCTTTTGTTGACCATAAGCATGATAGATGGTTCTCCATCCCCTTATTTTCATTCTGAAGATGTCTTTAGATCTAAAGTGGGTCTCTTATAAACAGCATATAGATGGATCTTGTTTTCTTATCCATTCTGTTATCCTTTGTCTTTTGATTGGAGCATTGAGTCCATTGACGTTTAGAGTGAGTACTGAAAGATATGAATTTATCAGTTGCATTCCTATACACCAACAATGAAGCAACAGAAAGAGAAATCAAGGAGTCAATCCCATTTACAGTTGCACAAAAACCATAAAATACCTAGGAATAAACATAGCCAAGGAGGTGAAAAATCTATATGCTGAAAACTATAGAAAGCTTATGAAAGAAATAAAGAAGACACAAAAAAAATGGAAAAAGATTCCATGCTCCTGGATAGAAAGAACAAATAATGTTAAAATATCAATACTACACAAAGTAATCTACATATTCAGTTCAATACTTATGAAATCAACATCAGAATTCTTCACAGAACTAGAACAAACAATCCTAAAATTTGTATGGAACAAGAAAATACCCTGAATAGCCAAAGCAATGTTGAAAAAGAAAACCGAAGCAGGAGGCATCACAATCCCAGACTTCAAGCTATACTACAAAGCTGTAATCATCAAGACAGTATGGGACTGGCACAAGAATCACTCAGATGAATGGAACAGAATACAGAACCCAGAAATGGACCCACAAATGTATGGCCAACTAGTCTTTGACAAAGCAGGAAAGAATATCCAGTGGAATAAAGACAGTCTTTTCAGCAAGTGGTGCTGGGAAAAGTGGACAGCGACATGCAGAACAATGAACCTGGACCACTTTCTTACACCATACACAAAAATAAACTCAAATGGATGAAAGACCTCAATGTAAGACAGGAAGCCATCAAAATCTTTGAGGAGAAAGCAGGCAAAAACCTCTTTGATCTTGCTTGCAGCAACTTCTTACTCAGGACATCTCTGGAGGCAAAGGAAACAAAAGCAAAAATGAACAATGGGACCTCATCAAAATAAAAACCTTCTGCACAGCAAAGGAAACAATCAGCAAAACTAAAAGGAAACTGACAGGATGGGAGAAGATATTTGCAAATGATGTAGCAGATAAAGGGTTAGCATCTAAAATCTATAAAGAACATATCAAACTCAACGCCCAAAAAAACAAATAATCCAGTGAATAAATGGGCAAAAGACATGAATAGACACTTCTCCAAGGAAGACATCCAGATGGCCAACTAAGACATGAAAAAATGTTCAACATCACTCATCATCAGGGAAGTACAAATCAAAACCACAATGAGATTCCAAATTATACCTATCAGAATGGCTAACATTAACAAGTCAGGCAACAACAGGTGTTGATGGGGTTGCGGAGAAAGAGGATCTCTTTTGCATTGTTGGTGGGAATGCAAGCTGGTGCAGCCACCCTGGAAAACAGTATGGAAGTTCATCAAAAATCTAAAAATAGAACTACCCTACGACCCAGCAATTGCACTACTAGGCATTTATCCACGGGATACAGGTGTGCTGTTTCTAAGGGACACATGCACCCCCATGTTTATAGCAGCACTATCAACAATAGCCAAAGTATGGAAAGAGCCCAAATGTCCATTGATGGAGGAATGAATAAAGATGATGTGGTATATATATATACAATAGAGTATTACTCAGCAATCAAAAATAATGAAATCTTGCCATTTGCAACTATGTGAGTGGAACTGGAGGGTATTACGCTAAGTGAAATTAGTCAGTCAGAAAAAGACATGAGGACTTTAAAAGACAAAACAGATGAACACAAGGGAAGGGAAATAAAAATAATTTAAAAACAGGGAGGGGGACAAATAGAGGAGACTCATAAAACCCTCAGAGAACAAACTGAGGGTTACTGGAGGGGTTGTGGGAGGGGGGATGGGATAAATGGGTTAGAGGCACTAAGGAATCTACTCCTGAAATCACTGTTGCACTATATACTAACTAATTTGGATGTAAATTTTAAAAAAATAATAAAATTAAAGAAAAAGAAATTTTAAAAAGCCAAAAAATAAAATGCTTCATAATTTGAGTTACCAAGAACTGAGCAAATTCTTCATATGTGAAACAAATAATCTATTCATGTTTAAGGAGAAATACTAAGGCTACTTGTTACATGACTGAGTGACGGCAACGTGCTGTGGATTTGAAAGGCAGGACATCAAGTCGCAGCCCTGGCTCTCATGTCCTGGGTGACCACAGCAAGTTGCTTAGCTTTATTCAACCACTGCTTTCTCATTTGTACATTGAGTCAACATGTCTTCATTCTAGTTCTGGTGTGGACTAAAGTAACATAACAAACATATAATTCAGAGAATATTCTCAATACATAGTAGATGTTATTATTAAAGGGTCAAATTGTCTCTGTCATTTACTTAAATCAATATTTTTTAGACCATTGTATCAGACTTTTCAGAGAAAAACAACAAATTGTGTGTTTATATGTGAATATATATATGTATATATGTGAATGTATATTTATATACCCATTCTATCTATACATTGGTTGTTACAGAGAGAGAGAGAGAAAGAGACCAAGAATGAGAGAGACAGAGGAGACTAATGGTAAAGAATTGTTCACTTGATTTTGAGGACTAGCCAGTAAAATCTGAAAATCGCATGGCAGGCTGGAAGGATGGAAATTCAGGCAGTATTTTTTGTAGTCTTGAGACAGAATTTCTTCCTTTCCAGGGAACCTCAGTTTTTACCCTTAAGACTAAACTAATTGGATTCATCTGATTAGCCCAGACATTAGAAAAGCCAATCTCTTGTACTTAGACAACTGAATGTGATTGTTAACAACATCTATAAAATACCTTCACAGAACACTTAGGTTCTTATTTGATTAAATAACTGTGTGCTATGGTCAGGCCTAACTGACAAAGAAGAACCATCCCACCATTCCTTATGAAGCCATAGTCAGTTCTGGAGGCTCTTTAGGAAAGGGAGAGGTCCAGAAGGGCAGTTACTGCACCGTCTCTTTAACAAATGTGCCTTGACTATAAGTTCGATCTTATTTTTAAATTTTCTCTTTAAAAAAGTTTTAAGATTTGAGAAGTAGTTAGAAATATAGACAGTGCATTTTTTAAAATAACTTGGTTAAATACAGCAATAAATTTAAGTTAGAAAGTATTTCAAGAGAAAAAGACAGAGCTTAGAGTCCAGGAAGACTAATACAACTGGTGTTTGAAAGAAAAAGAACCAAAAACAGAGCTGCACATAGAAAAACATTCAAAGTACAATAAGTTACTTTTAGTAATGATAATAGTAGCTGACTTCTTGAATTCATGGTATTTATAGAACTAAGATTTTGGGGCGCCTGGGTGGCGCAGTCGGTTAAGCGTCCGACTTCAGCCAGGTCACGATCTCGCGGTCTGTGAGTTCGAGCCCCGCGTCAGGCTCTGGGCTGATGGCTCAGAGCCTGGAGCCTGTTTCCGATTCTGTGTCTTCCTCTCTCTCTGCCCCTCCCCCGTTCATGCTCTGTCTCTCTCTGTCCCAAAAATAAATAAACTTTGGAAAAAAAAATATAGAACTAAGATTTAGAAAGCTTATGTAACTTGTGTAAAAATAATGCAGCTTTTGTGATGTTTCTATGTTTCATCCATCCTTATCCCACTATAGTAGATTGTATTTTCCAAAAATGGCCATAATAATAGCTCTAGTCCCACATGTTTTTCATTCGTATTGCCACTTTCCCATAAAGAGACAGATTTTGTTTCCTCTCCCTTTGAATCCAGATGGGCCTGTGATCTGCTTATAACTAACAGAATTCTGCTGAAATGAGGCTTCATGACTTCATAGGCAGAGTCATAAAAGGCAATGGAGCATCTTTTACCTCACTCACTGGAATATTCATTCTTATGTCTTCAGCTGCCATATAAGCAATCTCACTGCCCTGATGCTGTTATGCTGTGGACAAGCCCAAACTATCAGTTGTGAGATGCAAATAGAGAAACCTTAGCATAGTATGAAGATAGAGTAAGATCTCCACCAGCACCCCTAAGTTTTAAGTCACTATGTGACTGCAAATAGCTGAGGTGTCTTGAGCCAGAACCACTCAAATGAGTCCTATCAAGGGCTATGAAGAGTCTGAGATTTTATACAAGCTAACAGGTTAGTCTCAACTACAATTTCATAGATGCTGGAAGAAAACATTTCTAAGAAAGAGACCAAGGACTTTATTATCCATGGCACAGTAAGCAGTTAGAAGCATGAACTTCATGGTGGCATCAGTTCATCTTATTACCAAAAATGTAAATGAATGATACAGAGTGGTCTAGACAGACGTTGCACACACAGTAGTTTTGCATCACAGGTGAGTAATCCAAATTTAGGAACACTCCCCACTTCCCTAGTCTTATGAGGGCACTGCTAACAGACCTGTCTAATCTGCCCGGACATTATCTTTATTGCCTTGATCAGGAAACACAGGTGCCCTCTGTCTCAAAGGGGTCACTGTATCTATCATCCAAGGCTCACTGCTATACAAACGTCCTTGAAAAAATCATTGAAACAAAGATGTCAATGCTTCTTGTTCAGAAGATGGACAGAAGACAGAAATGCAAGAGACATGGAGAACTATCTCCCAAGAAACTTCCAAATTTCAGACCCGCAGAAATGGTGAGAGGTAAAATGAAATAAAATGTTTTTTTGAACCTATAAGTTTGGAGGCATTTTAGGGTATAGTAATATAAGAAAGGAAATGCTGTGGTCACATGCAGAGAACTTAGGAACTATAATTAATATGGATAGCTTTATCAAAATATTAGCTATCAACTAAAACCAGGACCTGAATAAATATAGCATAAGAAGACTTCATTTTTTATTTTTTTTTAATTTTTACTTATTTTTGAGAGAGAGACAGAGACAGAGTGCAAGTGGGGGAGGGGCAGAGAAAGAGGGAGACACAGAATCTGAAACAGGCTCCAGGCTCTGAGCTGTCAGCACAGAACCCCATGTGGGACTCGAACTCGGAAACAGTGAGATCATGACCTGAGCCAAGTCAGACGCTTAAACAACTGAGCCACCCAAGCGCCACAGAAGACTATTTTTGAGGGAAGGATGGAACTAAAGAGATTTAAAAATTATTCAGAACAACCAAAGCATATCCAAGGTAGAATGGTACATTAATATATCAGAAGTACTTACCAAATGTAATGGAAATGGGAGGAAGAGAAATCAAGGCAAATCTGATGCGGAAGGAAATCCAAAGCAAATTAATCAAATTTCACTCAACTTTGGCTGCTCTTGCAAATTATCATAGATTTGATGGGTTACCAAAACACTAATTTATTCTATTATAGTTCTGGAGGCCAGCAGTCTAAAATCAGTATCACGAGGCTGAAATCAGGGTTTAGCAGGACCAGGCTGCCTCCAGAGGGACTAGGGGAGAATCTGTTTCTTGATTCTTCCAACATCTGGTGACTGCTAACATTCCTTGGCTTGTGGTCTTCTCATTAAAATCTCTGCCTCCCCATCAAATAACTTTATTCTTTTCTTTTGTATAGAATCTTCCTCTGCCCCTCTCTCATAAGGACACATGTGATGGCATTTATACCTACCTTGGGTATGTATAGTAATCTCAAGATTTTTGAGATTTATAAAAATCTCAAGTAGTTTAACTTAATTCTAACCACCTAGACCCTTTTTCAATATAAAGTAACATTTACAGATTCCGAGATTAAGAGCTGATATCTTGGGGAGTCATTAATCTCACCACATACAGTTACAATCATCAATTACAATGAAAATGCTACAAAACAAACAGAACCAAACTCAGCTACTGTATTTCCATCTCCATTCAACTGGAGTACCAGGCCACTGGATTTATTGCCTTCAGGTATGCTTCCTTTGTCTGCATAACAAATGGTGAGAATCTAGGCCAACTCTTTTCCCACGCAGTCACAAAACACAACTGCTTGTTTTCATACCCAGGAAAGATACTTTTCTAGAAAAACTGAACTGTGCTATAGAAAAGACATACAGAACTAGCATTTTGGGGTCTCCAGTTAAAAACCCAGCTGTTCAACCAATTATGCCTTAAGCCCACCATTCTATATCCACACAGAGCTTCTAATATTTTAGAACGTTATTTTTAAAAACGAGTAGGCACATTGATTTAACAAATGTGTGCCACTCTGGTGCTGTATGTTGATGGAGGGGGCGGGGGGTGCTGTGCATGTGTAAGACCAGGTAGTATATGGAAACTCTCTATTTTCTGTTCAATTTCGCTGTTAATCTAAAACTGCTCTAAAAATAAGTCTCATTAATTAAAAAAAAAGTAGGTCACCAAGAATCTCCAGTAGTTTGAATAAGGATTTAATGCAAAAAACATTAAGAAAGGAGATCAAATGCAATAAAAACAACTTAAAAACTGTAATATCCTCATAGAGATAAAAAAGATCCTGTAGCCATGGAAGTACAACTATTATTTTTAACAAGAATAACTATAAAATGATAAGCTCATGGAAATTTAAAATAATATAGTCAAGTTTGATAAAATCAAATTTTAGAAGATAAAGTAAAATTTTCACAAAATAGAAAATATATGGAAAGAAGAGTCAATTTACAAAATTCAGTATTTACCATAGGATTTCCACAATGAGAGAATAGGAAGAATACATCTAGCAAAAGAAATTGGCAAAGAGAAAATATTCCAATGAAGGACTTTTTTTTTTGAAAAGACCTATGAAGTGCCTCACAAAACAAGTAGGAAAAAAAAAAAAAAGTCCTGATGGACTTACGGTGTGCAACCCCAGGAATAGAGAGGTTGTAAAGTAACATGTCTTGAGGATCATTGAACGAGGGAAGAACAGTCTTAGATAACATATCTAAATCTTTGTGAAGGGTTAGATGTTTCTTCCTGTGAAAGATATTTTTCCCTTGAACTCAGATGTGAACATATTCTTAGACAAAATAACTTCTAACATCCAGACTTCAAATGACAAGGCCGCAACCAATCATAGTCTAATAAATAGCAAGCTCTCTCTGAGGAACGAAATCCCTTGGTCCTTACATAAGGCAAATGCAGTGGAAATCTTCTTAACAAGCGATGAGGCAGGAACATATTCTGTCTGAGAGGAGGATTTCTAAGTGATGCAAATCAACTAAAGTAATAAGGAGCAAACCACAAGATAGTGTCATTGATAACTAATAAATGGAACTCCCTTATTTCCTGAAGTACCTCAGTATCTCAAGCAACTAAGTATTCTTGCTTCGTGTCTTTCTAAACCCTCCTTTCCCACTGAATGAACACTAAGGAAAAGTGTATGTTACACTTTCAATAAAACATCACTATCATATAGTATCATAAATACCAATTTAATGGTATAAATTGCATACATACTATATTGACCTGATTTATTACTAGAAAACTTTCCTCTAGATCCTTGTAAAGACATAAGACTAGCTATTTGTTTATAGACAGAATATAAATGGGTTTTTCCTTTCCCCTTGTTGATCTTTGTACACCTACTAATTGAAGGAGTCAAATAGGGAATAGAAATGACACATTACAAACCAAAACACACCATTTGCTAAAAGAGTTTCAAATTTCAGAGTCTGTTCTCTGAAAAGGAGGTATATTAAAGTCAACAAACTGATGGTTACCAGATTGGAGGTTGGTGGGGGACAGATGAAATAGGTAATGGGAGTTATGGAGGGCACTTGTGATGAGCGCCAGGGTTTGTATGGAAGTGTTGAATCACTATTGTACACCTGAAACTAATAACTACAGTGTATGTTAACCAACTGGAATTTAAATAAAAACTTAAAAAAACAAATAATGTACATATGGTGATTACACATCATACTACTGTATTATATAATTGAAAGTTAAGAATAGATGCTTGAAAGTTGAGGAAGTATATATTAAGTATCACCAGAAAAAAGAAATGGTAATTACATGAAGTGATGGAGGTGTTAGCTGGCAATATGTTAGCGATCATTTTGCAGCAGATAAGTGTATCACATCCGCTTGTTATACATCTTAATCTTACACATTGTCGTATGTCAATTATATCTCAATACAGTTAGAAAACTAAAAATAAGTAAATAAATAAATAAAGCCCACAGTCTTGGTGTGGAAGATAAGCATAGTAGGATGTTTATTCAGTATTTTATTTCTTCAATTATAATATTAATCCTCTTTGAGGGGCCAGTTACTGTGCTAGGAGATGGATTCTATATTTTGTTCCACTTTCAAAAAATCAGAAAGACCAAAGTGTTTATAAATAGTTGTGCACTTTTTTAAAACACAAATGACAAAAAAGTTTAGTGATCATTTGTTCTTTTGAGAAAATGAAAGACAAGTAGTTTAGAGTTTCAGTAGGCCTCTAATATCCACCAAAAGAAAAGTAACATACTATGAGTGAAGTCTTTAAGAGAAGTCTTCAGATCTTTAATATTGCATTTTTAGTTTGCTTTTGGAAGTGAGTGTCTTTCAAAGGGATTTTTTTGTTATTATTATTGGAAAGAAGAGAGGTAGTAGAAGAGAATAACAGAGTGAGACTTACTGCATTTGAAAGTTGTAATATTACTTTTACTAGTTTACTTTCTTAGAATGAATGATTCAAAAGAAAATTAGTATGCTGGACTCTAACTTAGTTAATGAAAATGCATGGCCAAATTTCTTCTTCAAAATCTAACAGTTTCTATTGAAGATCTCATAAAAGTTAGCAGGCAGTACGCACATTTAGAATCTTAGGCTATCATTTTATTTCAAGAAAACTATAGGCTGATATTTTTATTGTTGCTCTTACAGAATTTAAAAAAGAAAATAAGTGAATGAGAGATAGAAGTAAGAAAGTAAGATGAATTTAATTAACTGAGGGAAACATCCCTTAATTTTCCAAAAATTAGACTCTGGAGTTCCATGTCAGTATTGAATCAAGGATCCATAAATAACACTCTGTATCACAATTTGAAGAACCTTTGTTTTCTGTAATCATTGCATGTATTCTCTTGAAAGAAAGAACACGAGAATAATAGAACAAATTTCTTAATAATTTGATTTCCATTTGAGCCATTAGCTTCGCTATTTTCTACACATCTCTCACTCTCTGTAGTGTATGTAAAAGATCTGCCTTTGTACACTGAAACAATAAAGGGTATTTATACAATAATATAAATAATATAAATGAATGCAGAAGAAAAGATTTGGGATAATTACATGTGTGAATTCTGATTTTATAATACTGTAAAGCTATATACATGTTGTAAACTATATCTATTTTTCTCTTTTTCTTGGGAAAAGTATTTTCTTCTCAAGGAAGGTTTTTGGCACTTTTCATTCAAGAATTGATTACAAAACTATAAGGAAAACGTATCATGTTCTATTTATATACACTTTCTTTGGATATTAGTTTCCTCTAAAAGTTAGGCATAGCACCTTAGAAATTACTACTGAGAATGAAGTATATATAGTTTCATTTTAAAAATAGCTCTAACAAAATATGACACTTCAAATATACTTTTACTTTCCACCAACAAATTTGTGGAGGTATAAAATAACTTCAAATGGAGATGATATATTACCAAACATACACTTTTATTAATCTTTCTAACCTGATAATCTAAATTGAATGCTAGTAATTTGTATTGTTATATCAAAATGGCTATTAGTCTATTAATTCATTTATTCAATAGCCATTAAAAACAAATTATATTTACTAGCCCAGACAACTAGGTAAAATATGATCAATCTTCAAAAATTTATCAACTAATGCGAGAGACAGAAAACTATATTTTGAGTTGATAACTACTATGGTAATTATAGTCATGTATTTATAAGAAAGAGGGGACATATGAGAATAAACACAAATAACTGAGTTTCTTTTTTTGCTGTCACCTAAAATCAAAGGGATTACTTCTAGTCAATTTGACTGAATGCCAATTTTCTCATCCACACTGGAGTTTCAGGAAGAAGAGGAGGACAAAAAATATAAATTAGGTCATCAATTATTAAAATCAGTTCTAGAAACTATTTCTCCAGAAACCAAAACTTCATTGCAATTGGATAATGTTGTGTATTTTTTCATTGGCTTTTTAAGGTCCTATCAAATTATGTTTCAGTTTGATTTCTCAACTCAGGGTCTTTTTTCTTTTTTTTTTTTATTTTTTTCTACATTTATTTTTTTTTGAGAGACAGAGAGAGACAGCATGAGC
>NW_024412377.1:73579093-73661539 GCF_014898765.1 Herpailurus yagouaroundi
GTGGGGGGGGGGCAGAGAGAGAGGGAGACACAGAATCAGAAGCAGGCTCCAGACTCCAAGCTGTCAGCAGCAGCCAAACGTGGGGCTTGAGCCCACAAACCATGAGATCATGACCTGAGCCAAAGTCGGACGCTCAACTGACTGAGCCACCCAGGCGCCCCTCACGGTCTTTTTTTCTAATGATTTTCTTGTACCCAGATTGAGTTGAATAATAATATCATATACACACACACACACACACACACACACACACACACACACACACACATATATATATATACATACACACATATATACACATATATATGTATATATATATGATGTATAGAGTAGTTAATAATACTAAAATGGCAAGAATATTTCTCCCTCTTTTCCCTCCTTATCTTCATTCCATTATTTTCATTTTTGTTTCCTTCTCATTCTCCTTCCACTTCTACTTCTTCTCTTTCTTTTCCCCCTGAACTGGCAAAATTCACACAAAAGGGACAAAGTGTTGAACAATTGGAAGACAAAATAGATGGCCAAAAATTGCTTTAACAGACATCATCCTTCCACAAATACTAAGTAGTTGCTGTAGTATGCTGGCTAAAGTTGAAGATTTCAAAAAATCACAAAAGTACATATTAAATCTAGACTATCAGAAGTAACATAAGTCCTTCATTTTATAGATGAGAAAAGTGAGGCTTCTAAAATGTAAGTGACTTTCTCAGTGTCAAAATGAGTCCCATTGCTTCAAAAGTTCAATTGTAAAAATCAAACCCCTTTATTAAAGAGGATGTAGGAGGCAGGAAAGCAGGTAGCAGATGACAAGTGCAGAATAGACCATTAGAATACTCAAATTCTGCTAAGTAAACATTTATTTAAATATTTAAGTTTTTATGTATGTGGCCATGCATACAAATGCAAATAGCTAAATGATTGAAATCACATTTTAAACCATTTGGAATTGTAGAAGCAAATTATTCATATGATCTGATAACTTTTGTTTCTGTCTGAGCTGCGAGCAGTTCTTTTTCACTAATCACATAGATTATAATATGGATTGGGATGAAAACATTTACTGAACTCGATCAACTTAATGGTTTAAACAATTTAAAAATCCAGTCCCAGAGCTAATCATCTTCCTTTATACCGTCCTTTTAGAGAAATGTTTATTGTAGTGGTTGCTTTCCTGTTTAAAACAAAAATAAAAAAGCTGAACTAAAAATTTTTACCTATTTTTATTTTCAGCAGCAGTTTTTTATTTCTGTTTTTACTTTCCAGGTGGGTCGCCCCTACTTCACCTAGCTTCATTGCAACTCTCTTTCTCATGCGGTAGATTTTTACTGTACTTCAATTTGCATGTTTTTCTAAGATTGAAAATAAGGGAAGTGGTCAGGGCAGGAGCATAACAGGAATTTGCTAGAATGGAGGGTCAGCGTGACTTACTAAGGATGCAGCTAAAACCTTCTCCATTCCCAAGTCTTATTGTTATCACAGAGACCCTAAAGGCATGTAATATCTTTTTATAGTTGCTAATCTAGCCTTTGGAAATAGGTTGAAAAATGCATATGACATGTCACCTCGTGCAGGCTCCAGTGGAATTTAAGGAAGCACAAAGGCAGGATTCCCTCAGAGATGAGCATCTCATGGCAGGTTGGTTAACACGAACTCAACCCAGCTGACACCTCCCTTGTAACCCTCACTGGTATCATCATAACCCCAGCTTTGCAGGGCTGAAATGATGGCACATGATTAAAATAATGACAAATTCATCCCTTTCTTAAAGAACTGTCTCCCTCTTCTTCTGGTTTGAACGTATGCATATACAAAATACTGTTTTCCATGTTGAAGAAGAAAAGTTTTAATGGCTCCTATAGAATAAGAGCTATCAGAATGGAGACAAAGAGGAATGCACTTTGTTCTTTTCTTTCAACTCTAAGAATGTATCTTTAAATGCAGGGGTGGACACAATCTTGGATCCTGAAAAATCAAAATTTGGCAACCCTCCTGTAGAAAAAGACAAAAATTAAAGTATGCAATTTATATAGAATGGGAGAAAGGAAACCTTAGAAATGGCCCATGAAAGGAAGAAGGCACAAAATTTAATTTCATGAATTTCCTAGTAAACCTATTTATATTTGGTTGATTATTTTGTCCCTTGGCAAAGTCCCACAGTGAGTATATTTTATCATATTGTTTCTTAATCCTGAACCCCTTATTTAATGGAAGTATTCTTTTTATGTTAGATCATAAAGTTTTTAGTGTTCTCAAATTTATTCATTTTATAATGGCCCTATCAGATACCAGAGAACCTAGATAGCTTATTAACTCTCATCTGTTTTTCACCATAGAAAATACTTGGAGTAGTAAATAATTTCAATAAAACATGAGGAAATACAGAGAAACCTGGGTGGCTCAGTCAGTTAAGCATCCAGCTCTTGATTTTGGCTCAGGTCATGATCTTGTGGTTGGTGAGGTCAAGCCACATGATGGGCTGCACTGACAGCTTGGAGCCTGCTTAGGATTCTCTCTCTGCCCATCCCTCACTTGAATTCTCTTTTTCTCAAAATACAAAATTTTGATTTTTAAAACATGAAGAAATGCTAATGTACTTCTTTTGTTAGATTTGTGTCAGGAAAGTATATGCAATTGTGCTAATAACTTTCCAGCACATATACTTCCTTTTCATTTTTAGATAACTAGAAACTTAAAAAAATATTTTTCTCCTGAGGTATGTAGTCTCATCTCACAGTTGTTAGCTGAACAAAATAAAGAATGTTTAAAATAGAAATCTAGAACACTTGACGGCTTCATGCTTCTCAAATCGAAAGTATGATTATGATCAAGAATTTTCCTCTGAATACTGAAATATATTATTCACTGAAGATGGATAAAATTATTGATTATGTTGAGATTTTTTTAAGTAATCTCCGTCTCCATAGAGGGGCTCAAACTTACAACCCTGAGATTAAGAGTCACATGTTATACTATCTGAGCCAGTCATGCACCCCTGTTGAGATTTGGTTGTAGAAAAATGAGTCATGAAATCAGGACTCTATGTAACAAGAATGTCTCTACTGCTACAAATCCAAAAGTTTCCTATTAAAAGGCAAAGGACTGTTAAAAAACTAAATCCTGCGTTTTAAGGATAGATTATTTTTTAACCTCCAGTCTCTTTCTTCATTGACTAGTTTCACCTCCCCAAAAGTAAATTTAAAAATATTTCACATCACTTTTAAAGATATCCATATAATGAAAAGATCATTGTGTATGTATTTTAGGCATTAAAAAAATAATTCCCAGATAGGATTTAGATATTTGTATGGCAGGATTTTCTTTTCCTTCAAATGTACTCAAATAATCGCCTGCATCATAATTACTAGATTGCTTGTTAGCTTTTAGTGCCAAGATCTGCTTCCAGCCCAGTGAACTGGAATCACTGGGAGACAGTCCCATATATCTACATTTAAAAAAATAAGATGTCCAGGGATTTATTGCATACTAAAGTTTATGAATGATCATAAGAACTATAATCTTATTGCATTTTATTAGTAAACACTAAAAAATAATTAATTAATAGTTTCTTACATTTGGCTACAAATACTAAAAAGTGAAAATACCTTTAGTTATTTATTAAAAAATACTTTACCAGAGTCTTGAAGATGTTTGCCAAGCCCCTATCTTTATATTCTTATACAGTATTTGGCAAATTATTTTGTCCCTTGGCAAAAAGCCTTGGGTACATTTTTATCATATCGTTTCAGTTTTTAACCCTTTATTTAATGGACACGTTCTTTTTAAAATCTTACCGGTATTAATGTCCTCAAATTCAACTCATTTTATAATGCCTTATGAGATTCCAGAAAGCCTAAATTATCTAAGATTCTTTATCACTTATGAATTTTGATATGGAACTGAAAAATTGTGTTACTTTATTTTTTAAGGAATGTGACAGATAATTAGTTAATGATTGAACAATTAGGAATATCTCATAACCTCTATCATGACAGTGTGATAAATTAATAATATTATCATAGGCAAGTAGTGTCATAATTTCTAGACAATGATTTGTAATATTTGACACAGTCTCCCAAGTTTTGATAACATAAATTTATGAAATTTATGGGAAAAATTATGTTTTGAATTAGTTCATATGAACTAATGTTAGTTCTTTGCCCGATGATAAACCGCAAAGTTATGCATTAGAGTGCTATTTCAAAACTCTCTAGGCATGTTCAAAGCTACCTGTAAATAATATATGATTCATAGAATTCAAGCAGAATTGTATTTCCTTACCCATCCACATATTATTAATCTAACCATCTTCCCTGTTTCCCATTTTTGCCTTGGCACTTTTAGAGTAAACTTAGATCAAGGATAAAAGTTACCTAAAGGTTATTCAATCACAGATATACATAGATCTAAAACATGGAGAGATCAGTGACCTCCAGGTGGGTCTGTGGTTCACATCCCAAGAGTGAGAAGCAGTGCTGAATGCTTTCTGACAGTTTTAGCCCAGTGTATTCTGTCCTATTGCAGACCCTGAACACCCTTCCTTGGCCAGAGTGACTGCTTCTAGAAAGTAATTTTGGATTGAATTAGAGCTTTCTGAGACAGACAAAACAGACTTTACAGTAGGCAAATTGAATTTCTCTGGTTCAGTGACTTGCTGTGCCACGGCGCCTCTCAAGAAGACTTTCACATTATTGAGAGCTGGTAGATTTCCTTGTAAAATAGCCACAGGCTGCACGCACATACTACACAGCTGAGTCTTTGTCTGCCATTTCTCTCAGAAATATTTCTATCTTTCTTTCACACACATACAAAACTATTTAAATGAAGCATGCAAAGAAACGGCATAAACTATTGTCTCCGTCTTTGAGAAGGGTATGTTTCAAGTGGTTACTAATTCATAAAGAGGTCTTGAAGGAAAGGCTTAGCCCAGTACCTGATATTGTGGAAATTCAAAGTATCTTTAATGGAATGAAATGGAAGGATTATTCACTTGTCTCATGTACAACAATAAATGGAGAATTGGAAATATTTGCAGTGATTTGATTAGGAACACTATGTGGTACCAGCTGTTGGAGACACTATTTATCCTAACAGTTTGAAAAGAAATGAGTTTCTTCTTTTTAATTTTCCTTTTAGGAACGTTCCTAAAAATTATAGGCAGACTTAACATAAAACAAAGATGTTACTTTCTAAATATTTTTGTTCAGATGAAGCCAGAAATTTCTAATGAGTGTTCAACATACAGAGGTTGAAACACAGGGTTCTTTGGAGGGGAGAGTATCAGAGGAATTCACACCACTTTTAAATAACTTCACACATTCTGAGTTTCAAAGTTGATTCAAGAATATTTTTATGACTGGGGTGCCTGGGTGGCTCAGTCAATTAAGTATCCGACTTCAGCTCAGGTCATGATCTTGCAGTTTGTCAGTTCGAGCCCCGTGTCAGGGTCTGTGCTGAAAGCTCAGAGCCTGGAGACTGTTTCAGATTCTGTATCTCCCTCTCTCTTTCTGCCCAGCCCCCTTGCTCGCTCTCTCTCTCTCTCTCTCTCTCTCTCTCTCTCTTAAAAATAGATAAACATTTTTTAAAAATTTAAAGAATATTTTTATGATTAAAATAATTCATTGTACAGAGAAGAAATTTAATAGACAAGGCAAACATTTTCTTATTCATTCTTAATTTTTTTCTTGATATTGTCTTTATTTCCTAAATACCTCATCTTGCTGATTTTGGAGTCACATTACCCCAAGAGAAGTCTGCTATGTACTTTTCTACATGGCATGAAGTGCCACAGTGTAATTTATACTGTTTTCTCTTATACAGAATATCATTTTATACATCTCAGGTAAAATTTCATGCTAGAAGAAAATAAAATGTCAGGGTCATTAGGCAACGGGGAGCATTCATTCTGACACAGGGAAGAGGTTGCATTTACCCAGAAAATGCAGAGTTCTCTGTGGTAATTCTTCGCTCAGAGGTCCCTTGGGCTTAGAGCCCTAGGAACAGATGTGATCTCATGCCTGGTACAAAGAGAACAGAGCCATGGGCGGAAACACCTCCCTACATCAATGAAGGCGCTTCTGCCAGAAGCAGATTTCTCACCAGGAGAACCCTAAACTCATTGCCAAATTAGAATCTGCCTGGTGAGAAGTCACTGGGCATAAAATCTCCAGTGATTTGGTGCTTGTTCAGTGAGGAAAACAGAAAGCATATGCGAAGAATTCACGAAAGGGCCTGTGTGCATGTGCTGAAGCCACTGGGGGCATCAGGAGGGGGGATCATGTTGGCTTCTCTTCTGAAAACACTTTCTCAGCATATGCTATATTGTTAGAAACCTCTGGCAAAACTAGGATATCTAGAACATATGGGTTGGGAAGGTTGATATGTGCTTTTTCCTTATTCTGTTTGTCTCAGTAGTTACGTTTGATTTTGTTTGGTCAGTCAGGACAATAAGGAAACCATCTGGTCTCAACTCTTCTTTTTCCTCTTAAAAGTATAAATAAGACATTAAGAAGAAATTAGAAAATAGACCATAATAATGCTTTATAGATCTATCAAGATTGAAAAGAGTTCTACAAATGAAAGGATTAAGTAAAATAAGATTTATTATAGATGTCTCTTAACCCTCACTTTAAAGAAGTAACACAACATTCAGGACTTTGTCCTAAATTCTAAAGCACTTTGGTATACCCCAAAATTAAAAGCCACATAGAGAATTTGATAGTGATTTATGTATTGATAGGTTATACCATACAATGCTATGAATACATGTTGGCTACCTAGTGTGTTAGTATGCACCTTAGATGATATTCTGTCAGAGAATAGCTTAAACATTTTATTTTGTTCTGTTTTGTTTCAGCAGCTTTGAGGTCCTGTTCACTGGCTAATTTAACAGCAAAAATTACATTTTTACTGCTTTACATATTAATCTGTTATTTAGAACCTCCCTGCTGAGAAATACCATCATAGCAACAACACCATTTTAATGGAGCCATGCAAAGATACCCTGGAGAATCAATTACAATGAAGGCCTATGAAAAACTGTTTTGTTTTTCATTATTTTATGGGGTTGGGAGGACAATTGATGAGGCAATAAGACCTGAAACATTTCCAGTACTTCACAGGGAAAATAGAGGAAAAATCCATTGCATCAGAATTACTGAAGAGTTACTAGGTTGGAAATGTTGGTCTCTGTGACTGAAAGCTTAGAAGCAGCTTGTGTAGCATATGAAACACCTTAGGTAACAGTAGTGATGCGTTGACTAAATTAGTAGTTCAGTTCCACAAGTTTGTTTTCAGAAAAAGAATAGTAAATAAAATACTGGGTGACATCAAGTTCAGAATTCTGCACAAGTAAAATTTTGTATCAGAGTTAGTCTGAAGAAAGTTGGCAAATTATCAGAACTGGTCTGAAGAAAGTAATTTTAAAATTAGCTGCTAGGTGTTAGGAATCATAAATCTTCAGTCTGTACTTGCGAATCTTATTTTAATATTTCTTATTTGGGATTTATTTATCAATACAGAACAAGACAGTGCAGACCTAACAATATCAATGAAACCCGTGCCTGGAAATGTTTTCCGTAAATGCAACTCACTTCAAGTAATAAAAGAAAAGAATGAGATACGAAGTGTTTTCTGAAGCAATTTTGCAAGACTAAATGCAAGAGAGCTTCCTTTTAATCATGTCTCAACTTACATTTTCAACCCTGTCTCCCAGAAATACTTCTTCTGTCACCTGCTTTTTAAGAGCATATAAATGATTTCTGCTCCTGATCCCCACTTTAAACTTTCTGCTCAAACTAGAGTCCCTTTCCCTTATTTTCACTTGCCCAAAGCATGCTCAACTTTCATGATTGGTACTCCTTTTTTCTTAAAGCATTCCCTAATCCTCCCAGCTGGAAATAATTGGCAAAGGGCACAGTCTGTGCTGTAACAGCAATTTGTAAAGCTCTCAAAATACTTAGCACATTCTGTTTTGTATTACAGATAGGTTTGTACCTCTCTTCAATTTTACTAGACTCTAAACTCCTTTAGGATAAAGATCACATTGCATTCATTCATTGTTCCTAATATGAAACACAGTATCTTAAACTTAGTAGGTGTTTAATATAAGTTTGTATTAATTAGCTAGGTTAATGATCTACTGAAAACTGTATCAAAAAGCATTGTTCCTGTCCAGTTTGCATATTTAAGAACACTTTCTTTAGAAAATTAGACTTCTTAATTTATGGCTAAATCATATGTGTAAACTGATTAAAATTGCATAACTTTTTCCTCAAAAATCTGTCTGGTCAGTTGAATGAAAGTATGTATATAAAGCACCAAATAGTGCAATTCCCTTTTGGCAAAATGCACCTTCTCCACTGATACAGAAATATGATTATTTTGTAAAGTGAATCACAAATATTAACATTTAATTTTTATCATACTCCTTGGAAATAAAGTGAAAACTAAAATAATATGGTTAGAAAAAACCCACTAATCCAAAATCTGACTAAATTACCAAATCTGAGACTCATTAATCATTTCTTAGCATAGTTGAAAGCCGCAATTCAATGATGGCTGGAATTAGAGATGATAGGTGTACCTTACATAACAGTGATCAAGAAGGCTATTACTTTAAGATCTAGAAGAGGTGATATGATGCCTCTTGATTTTCAAAAAATTATTTTATGACCGTATCTTTTTATACATTGATTTGTAGATTGCTTCGTAATATATCATTTAAATATGTGTAGAATTTTCTGTATGAATTCTTCATTATTGTTTACAAATTCCTAGATATTTGACATTTTTTTTCATTTTTTTTTTTGTTTTTAATTTTTTTTTCAACGTTTATTTATTTTTGGGACAGAGAGAGACAGAGCATGAACGGGGGAGGGGCAGAGAGAGAGGGAGACACAGAATCGGAAACAGGCTCCAGGCTCTGAGCCATCAGCCCAGAGCCCGACGCGGGGCTCGAACTCAGGGACCGCGAGATCGTGACCTGGCTGAAGTCGGACGCTTAACCGACTGCGCCACCCAGGCGCCCCTAGATATTTGATATTTAATACAGGCAGGAAATCCAAGTTCTTAGTGGCTGTAACACCAGGAAGATTTACCCTAAGTGACCTACATTTACATTATCCTCAACTAAGGTTAAAAATGTGTTGGTTTTGATACTCCTTGCTTTAAGGGGCAGTGGGCTGGCACAAACATTTCCAGAGACTCCAGAGTATTCTGGTGAATGGAAACAACTTCCCACTACTCCTTGGGCTCCCACACACCACCTATGCTTTTTGAAAGGATCTGAAAGGAGGGGTCAGCTGCAGCAGAACATCTCTGTGGTACCTTGAAAGATAAGGAGGTTTTCTTCCCTGCAGGAAGGACAGGGACATTGAATCTCTTACCTTGTATGATTATCTTCATGCAGTTACATTCATATACATACACATATATACTTATATATATATGGTTCTATATGTCTGTGTGTGTGTGTGTGTGTGTGTGTGTGTGTGTATATATATATATATTTATTTATATTTGTATATAGAACTATATAGTAAAATTCTATGTTTTTGGTTATATATATGTTTTGGTTATGTTTTCGGTTATATATAAAATTTTATGTTTTTTGTTATATATAGTAAAATTACATGTTTTGGTTATATATATTTATTATAGCAATCTATAAATCAATTTATAAAAAGATATGGTTATAAAATAGTTTTTGAAAATCAAGAGGCATCATATCACTTCCTCTAGGTCTTAAAGTAATATCCTTCTTTAGCACTGTTATGTAAGATACACGTATATATTTTTTGGGTTTTTTTTAGCAGTATTGTTCTTTTGATTTATTTTTGTACATTCTCATAATTATTTCATTGCAATGCATTCTTAGATTTGGAATAAGGATGTAGATAGAGGGTCAGTGAAGGGGTATGTTTGCATTGCTTTTTATTCTATACATCTTATTGTTTGAATTTATGATTTTATTAAGTGTGCTTTCTGTATTTTTTTTTTTTTTTAGAGAGAGACAGAGAGAGTGAGTGGGGGAGGGGTAGGTGGGGGGAGAGAATCCCAGGCAGGTTCTGTGCTTGTCAGCTGCAGTCCCAACAACGGGCTCAAACTCATGAACCGTGAGATCATGACCTGAGCTGGTGGCTTAACTGACTGAGCCATCCAGGTGCCCCATGCTTTGTGTAATTTTAAACAGTTTGAACAAAAAAGGTTTTGTCTGTATTTTGGATTTATGTATTCATCTTTCTTACTTTTGTGATTTTCTGTCTTTCCTCTTGTTTGAGTATGTCATTTAAAAAAAATTAATGTTTATTTATTTTAGAAACAGAGCATGAGAGGGGGAGGGGTAGAGAGAGGGAGATACAGAATCTGAAGCAGGCTCCAGGCTCCCAGTTGTCAGCAACAGACCCCGACACGAGGCATGAACCCATGAACCATGATATCATAACCTGAGCCCAAGTCAGACACTCAACTGACTGAGCCACCCAGACACCCCAGAGTATATCAACATTTTAAATAATATATTTTCAATACATAAACTGTATATTTTGTGGGATAAACTCTATAGTTCATTGGTGAACTTGGTGGCATTCTTCTGGAGATATGTCGGACACTAATTGCTATTCTGGTTTTACCAAGAGGGACTTCAGGAATTTTCTTGGATCAGGCTATATTTTCACCAAGAATCTGAAGCTGATAGGTCAAAATATTGTTTCTCCTTGAATTTACTGTTTAAGATTTTATACCCTTTGGGAACCTTGGTGAGTCTTTGTTGAGTCATTGTATTATGTATCTTTGTCCATAGTCATTTGTAAAACCTGTCTTTAATTGCTAATATTTAATTGTTTAATGTAGCAATTCCTAAATTCATCCTAATGGTTTCCTACATCTTATTCATTTGGATTTATTTTACTACTACTATTCTTCCAGCTTTTTGTCTGATAGATTACTTTATCTTTTTAACATAACTTATTCAATGAAATTACCTTAGTTTTAAAATTTCTTGGCAGTTATACATTTTTCATATTTTATTAATTTTATATTTGATATTATTTTCATCAGTTTCTAAATATTTTTTAGCTACCACTGATTTTATTTCCTTGACCCAGACAACTAAATGAGTTGTTCTCAAAATTTTCCTTTTGTTTTATCATGTTTTATTAATATCTAATGTAATTCATTGTGGTCAGATAATATCATGTGTCATATTACTTTTTTTTTAAGTTTTATAATTTTTTTAATTTTGTTTATAAATGCATACCACTTCACCGATGTCTCCCAGTCTTTCTTCTTAATATATTTAAGTATCACTGTACTTAATACTGTCAGTTTTTGTAATGCTTCTCAGATATTTTTAAGTCATGCATTCTCTCTTTTCTCTGTATGGAATGAAGCATCTCTAATTCTCACAAATTTTTATCATTAACTCTGGTCTATGAATGGGTAACTGAGGCTCATATAGTTTGAACTTTTTGAAGTGAACATTGGTTATGTTTGAGATAATTGGGAGGAGATCTCCTGCCTGACTCTAAAGCTCTGCTATCATCCAAATCCATAGGGTTTTTGGGAGGATCCCGGAGTTGACAATACACAAAGCGGTTAATTTGGATGGAAGAAGAAGGAATAGATCATTTAATAGGGTATCAGGATGAATGAAAGAAGCTCAAGTATTCCAAAATGTTGGTACTATATGCATATGAATGTCAACAGGGAAAAAACTGAGCTCTTTCAAATATGTGAAATTATGAGAGAGAAGAAAACAGAATAGAGAGCCCTGGTTTTCATATATATTCTCCTTCCTCTGTGTTTAGAAAAATGGTGGCATATGGAAGGAGTAAATTATAATCCAGAAAAACAAAAAGACATTGAACACGGTGGGGAAAAGATCTGTGGCATCAAACTTATCTTCTAAAATATCAAAGTATCTTGGGGCACCGGGGTGGCTCAGTCATTTGAGCGTGGACTTTGGCTCAGGTCATGTTCTCCTGGCTTGTGGGTTCAAGCCCCACCTCAGGCTCTGTGCTGACAGCTCAGAGCCTGGAGCCTGCTTCAGATTTTGTTTCTGTCTCTCTGCCCCTCCCCCACTCACAGACCGTCTCTTTCTCTCAAATATAAGTAAACATTTAAGAAATATTTATAAAAAAAAATCTAAGTATCTTCATTTCAGAGGCAAAGATGGGCAGTCAAAAGTACCATTAAGGAATGAAAATAGATTTAATCATACTCAACATCTTATTACAAATATATGTGTTTTGTTTTAATACATTATTTGATAAGGACATATTTTCCTGTGTATTTGTTTCTTTTATTATTATCTTACGCTTTTTGTCAAAAAAATGTTTTTGAGTAGTCTTTACCACGGGACTTTTTTTTTAGATCACATGGATTCATAAAGTTGAGAAGGAATATTGAATACTTAATGTGACCATAAAATATTTCATTTCAGTTACAAACATATGTGCATTGTTTAAAAAAAAATAAATGGTAGAAAATGATACATCGTGAACAATAACAGAATGGTTTTCTGTACCCTCACAATATCTGCCTGTAGATAAACCTGTATTTAGAATTTTGTATCTTTAAATGTCAGCTGACCTAACCATTGTGGTGGATTGTTTTCTTATGCTTGTGGAAAGTAGATGGAATAGCCTCACCAAAACAAAACAAAATTAAAAAAAAAAACAAAAAAAAACAGGCACCAAATGTGAGAGAGAAATGTGGGTGGAGGGCAGCATGAATAATAGTGTAAAAGGTAAGGTAGTGGAGAACATAGTTTAATTCACAGAGGCCTTCTCTCTACAGAGGTGCCAGGATCCCACACAGTTGTGCTTACTCATTTCCTGGCTACTGCCCAATTTTTTGGTTTTTGAATCATGGAGAATGTTGACCCCTAGGAGCACCTCTCTCAACGAGAACTATCTCACGTATCATGGGTGAGTATTATTCTGTGCACTTTGAAAGTGCTTTATATACCCTTTGCCTCGAAACTGTACCATGGTTTTCTTCTAACATGGGTGTGTTGTCCAAAAGAGTCTGGCTGGTTAGAGTAAACGGTTCTAAGTATAATATGAGTCCTCATATTCCCCAGACTTTTGTTTATTTATTTAGCATCACTTAGAGTGCCTCCTGTTTTTTTGCAGCTGAACAGTTTTTCTGGGATAACCATTGCAAATGAGATCTAGAGTCTTTCCGATCCCTTTAATTCTCAGACTTTAGAACAAAACTTCATGGGTAATAACCAACTACACTGATAAATATTTGAGTTGACATCAATATGTATCATGTCCTGAATATGTTAACCTAAGTATATTTCTGTCTTCCTGTATTTTGGTATGCCTGAATCAAGGCAGAGGTACTTCTTGGCTTAGAAATGAATTCATGACATAGCTTTGTTCAAATTCTACTGTAATGGGGTATTAGCTCCTAGATTGCTGCTTTTCCAAAGTTACCAGAGCTGGGGCTATAGATGTGTATATTGAAGAAATCCCTAGAGCCATAAGCATTCTTCTGTTATGATAATGTTACCATTAGTCTTGATTGCTTTTGACAATGGTTACAGAATTGCCCAAAGCAAGAAGTTTAGTTTTGTTCACATTTTCCCCCTTAATTTGGGAGAGTGTTTTTATTTCACTTTTATTTGAAATGAGTTCCTGTGCTGTTATTATGGCATTTTATGTGGCTTGTCATTGTAGTAATCAATTTTATATTTTCTTCACGCCAGTTCAACATTCTGCTCTTGACGAGCACTTTGTCATATTTACTAGGGTTCCTGTCATACATAGGAAAACGCTTCCTCTATTTGTCTCCTAAATTTTCTTTTTCCCTTGTTAGTAATTTTGCTATCTCTATATCAATGTTCTGGCTGGTTGCAATTACAAGTTTTCCCAGCTGGGAGCTTGTAGTATTTTCTCAGTCTCTGCAACATGCTGATCTATTCTGATATGAGTTCCAATTGTTTCACCTCCGTGTTCTGCATTTTTACCGTACATTGTTGAAAAAGAACTGTCAAAATTTGAAGCTGTGGAAGTTTTCTTTTTTGTGTATTTCATCTGAGACAAACTGTGTTGCTTAGATATCTTCCCAATGAGATGAATTCTTTTAGGCTGAACTCTTGGAATTGCTGCTTTGAGATTCTCATTCAAGTTTAATCTATTAAAATGTCAAAGGCAAACAATGATTAAGTTCAAATCCTGAGTGAGAAAGTAATTGTCCCTGCCCTTGGCAACAAACATTAAAAAGATTCTTATTTTGTATTTGGTAATTGTGAAGATCTGTGTGGGTGAGTGCACACATGCATGTGGGTACAAGTTCTCCATTGAGACCAGAGTCTTAATTTTTGCCACAGATTGCTACCATTATCTTGTCTATTTTTTTTTCCAAAAGAAAAAAAAAAATTGACAGTGAAGGTGTTCCTCTAGGAAAATGACTCTAAGTTTGCAAATCAAAATCACCTGGATGGTTAGTTAAAGCACCGAGGTTTTGTAGGTCTAGGGTGGAACTCAAGAATTTGCATTTCTAACAAATTTCCAGGTAATGCTAACTTTGCTGGTCAGGGGACCAAATTGCTCTAAACAATAAGGCATTTGATTTAATGGGTCCTAAGTTTCTAAGTCAATACCTCTCATATCTTTTTAGAATATTATTTGAATGCCCCTTTAGACTTGATGGCAACCAATGGAAGGACAGCACTAGCCATAAATTACTATTAAATTCAAAATTCAAGAGTGCAAAAAATTTAATTATATACACAAAAACACACACACACTCCTCTTCTATGAAAAGTTTATATATTTGGATGATTCGACTTAAACATTTATTTCTGATACATTGAAATGACAAAAGATATTCCTACTGTGCTCCAAAACATTACTTTAAAAACCATACAGAAAAAAGCATATGAACAACAATAGAAGGAAACTTTAATAGCCTAATTTGAAATGACACTGAAGCAAGTTTGATTTTCTACTCAGTGGCTTTTAGTTTTGAAGTTACCAAAATTTGATTGATAATCCAGTTATAAATACTTTTCAGATGTGATTAGGGAAAGTTGACAGAAAAGTTCTGTAGCAGAAAGGTAAATAAAATATAGGTTTTCTATGAGTATATTTTAGAGGCTAAAGAGATAGAGAAGTAGAGGCAATTTTGTAGAATAATAAGAGATCCACAATTATCATTATATGTAATAAATTTAAACTAGTTAAACCAGCCATTAAAATGTTAAAATGAAATATAAAAACTGTTTTAAAAGCATAGTTAAACCACTGAATTCATAACGTTATTTACGGTATGATTTTGGTTGTAAATACTTGTATTTTCATGTTAATATGAGAAGCAATATCTTGGGGGTGTTGGGATGGGGGTGAAAGGTCTTGAAACAGTGTTTGAATAACAGAAAAGCGTCAGTTTCTGGTTTGGGTCGTTTCATACATTTCAAAAGCCAGGCATACAAAGTATTTGTTGTACTTATTTCTACTATTCTTTAATTTGTTTTCAATCCCTTAGTATCTAATATTTGTATTTTATCTGAACTGAAATAAAATTGATATACAATAAAGTAGATAAATTTAAAATGTAATTTGATTAGTTTTGATACATGTATAAGCCTGTGTAATTGGCAAAAAAACCACCATAATTAACATACTCATCATCCCTTGAAATATATCCCGCCCCTTTGTAATCCCTCTCTCTCTCCTTCCCTAACACTCTTCCCTGTCCCCAGGAAACCACAGATCTGCTTTCTGATACTGTTAGATTGCATTGCCTCTATTTTATCCAGTAGAATCACTCAGTATGTACATTTTTTAACTGTTTCTAAAATTAAGTTAATTATTTGGAGCTTCATTCACATTGTAACATTTATTCAGAAGCTTTTTTAGAGCACCTTCCAATTCATTCTCATCCTTCCCACCACTCTACAGCATAAAGAGAGAAAAAGGAAGTTGTGTTTGCTGCAAATCCATTTTTCATCAATATCTACAAAAGCAATATAACCGAAGCTGAATTATAACATCTATTTTCTCTCACCTCACATCCTTTATGGGGAAAAAAAAAATCCCCAGCTTCCTCTTCAAAACTCCACCGTTACTGGAAACCAGTTCCCTAATGAGACTTGGAGAAAGGAATAGAGTAAGAGAGATTCCCTGAAATACTTTTCTTAAGACAAGCCCTGCCTGAAAATAAAACATCTGGAATAATATATCAAACACAAGATGAAGTGTACCCACAATACAATATAATTACAGGATAAGTATTCAAAATATACATAGAGCTCACATCTACCCTAGCCTTCCCTGACTTTCTTTCCCTTCCCAAATCCCTTTTCCTTAGTGCTCTAGGTCTGGTCTCCAGACACTGCACCTTAATTCCCCTACACTGTGTTTCCTGAGATGTTTGGTGAGGGAAAACTCTGATAAGGAATGTTAAAACTGTGGCAGAGTGAAATGGGAATGCCAGAGAATTTCTGGATGAATTTCAGAGAGTAGAAACCCTTGAGATTGGTTCATTACAGAATCCTAAATCAAGCTTTTTGTGACTCAAATTATTTTTAAGAAGAGTAAAACAAGTAGCCTGATATGTAGCTCATTGTGTAGTTTTAGAGTTGTGCCTTTTGCTAATTTAAACCTAATATCCCTATTTTTACTTTTTAAAATTATTTTTTTTTTAATTTTTAGAGAGAGAGAGAGGGCACTAAAGTGAGGAGACAGGTAGAGGGGGGGAGAGAATCCCAAGCAGGCCCTGCACTCAGCCCAGTGTGAACTCAATCTTACCACTGTGAGATCATGACCTGAGCCATCAAGTGTCAGGTGCTTAACTGACTGAGCCAACCAGGTGCCCCTATCCCCCCTTTTTTTTTTAAATTAAAGTTTATTTTTCAAAGAAATTAAATGTTTCCATAGAATTTTGTTCTTGTATAAAAGTGCAAAGTGCACAGATAAAGTAAATGTTCAAATAAATGAAGTATTTTATGAATATAGCTTTGTCATTTTATGTGTATTACCAGTTAATCCCAGTGTGAAAATGATCAAATTTACAAGGTATGTGATTTGTGGACAAGTACATAGCAAATCAGGGAAGGAAACAGAATTATGACTCTGTGATTGTATATGTAGTCATTGAGGTATACACTTTCAATCCTACTCTCCGTCTAGTGAGCAATGATGACAAGCACTGAGAACCACCATCATTTATTCTAGGTCTCTATCTATCTATTGATTCATATATCATTTCTTCCTAAATGATAGGTTACCCAATCGTTCCATTAGAAATGTTTCAAAGTTTTTGGAGTTTTGAGATTGAGCCTCTCTTTATAGTATTTTAAGTATTATAAAGTATAGTACTTTATTGCTGAAAGGCTCTAGGACACACTTAAGTACAAAAGGATAACGTATTTTCCGGCTTCCTATTGAAACAGTTTGTTAGAGCATGGATATAGAGATACCCTATCATATTCATACTTCATGGCGGGGCAGGGGCTTCACATTATACTTTATTTGATAATGCCCCCGAAAGCTGGGCAGTAAGTACACTGCATGTGGGGTTATGTAACAACTCTCCCACAGTTCTCTATGCCTCCATTCATAGCCACAATGTCAGGTGCTTTTTTTTTTTTTCCTACTGTTATCAGCAGTCATTACACACTCTGACATGTTTAATCCAAATGACTCACTACTTCTCACAATCGAAGAATAACAGAACAATATGAAACATCGTAAAACATAACATCATCTCTTCCTATTTCATTATGTATTCTCCTTGTAATAGGTTGGCCAAAACATCCCTTCAATATGATTAGATAAGTGAAGAAATTATATTAGATTCAGTTCCCTGAAAGACCATCTACAGTAAATATAGCAGTGGGTTTCAATTTAAATTAAAATTGATTGTATGCTTATTGGTTCTTCTAAGCTTTGGAACTGGAAAATTAAAAATTCACACGTAGCAATTTTGATTTGCTTCTGAGAAAAAGTTCTTGATTTAGTCACCCAGCAGGCTACCAAAAGGTAAATATAAAAGTGGAAAAAATATAAAAGTATTTTGTTTGGGAGGTTATCTTAGTTGTATCGAAAAAATTGAAAGCAGTCACTACCTCTGGGCTTCTTAAACAATTATATCATAAACTTCTAGGTGTTGTTGTTATGGTTGAACACAACATTAAGGTTAGCATATCTCCTGCTTTTCTGGAGATTGCTTTAGTGTACATATGTTATCCCAGTGTAATTTTCCCAGTTTCTGAATTATCCAGATGGATGATAATTTCTATTGTCATCTAAACATGTTAGAAACTGCAGTCTTAGCTGCATTCCAGTACAAGCCTCAAATACTTGCTGGCTGGACTATTGCTCCTTTATATAAAGGTGTTTTTTCAAGTGGTGAACTGGGAGGAAACACCATAGAATTTAAATCACATAGAATTACATTTGAATTTTGTAAAGACAAGTGTCGAAATGGTATTTAGGACCTTGAAGTTCTGTGATTATAGTTGAATAACTAGTTTTGATTCAATCGTAAATTTAAGCAGACAATGGATGAAATGAAATTTGTCTTTAGCATCAGATCTGTACAGTCACATTTGGTGACCACCTGACCATCTCTGTTTAAAACTAGGTTTTTGAAATCTATTCATATATGTTTGTGAAGAACACACAAAATGGACAGGAAGGAAAATAAGAGCTCTACCTCAGAGTAATGTGTAATTAATTAGAAGCAAAAAAGACTTAAGAATACCAAAATAAAAAAAAATGTCACACCCAGTCCATCCTCAGAAATCTAGAGGAACTTTATCAAAATATTTTATAATAATTCTGAAGAGTAATAATACAAACCAATACCTGCTGGGTACTTATGACATACCAGGCCCTCTACTAAATCTCACCCCCAAAAATATAGTTTGTACCTTTATTTTTTTCATATTGCAGATGATGAAACTGAGGGATTAACATTTTCATTGTTTACTAGCAGTAATGCTTTTAGAAGGCAGTGGAGCAAGGACTTGAATCACATGGTCTGACTTCAGAGACCGAACTTGAACCACTACCAGGTGCTCAAAAGAACAACTGTGTCATGTGTTCCACAGGCTAATGAAAACCTAGTTATGTGAAAATTGAGAGTTACATAACTTTTATAATGCCAAATATACCAAAAGTCCACAAATCATCATTTACCTAAACATTTCTATAATTGGGTCTGGATATTAACATGAGATTCATTGGTGTATATTTAACAAATTTATCTTTTCCTCTTAAGAATCACAAGTTTAACACACACTCTGACCTAAAAATACTTCACCTCATTCTTCATGATTCCTCAGATATTATAGATTATGATTCATAAGTTGTATTTAAAAATACTGGAAAATAATACCAAGTGAGTTATTATGTCAGTGCTATTCCCAATGCTTGACATATATCATTATTTCGCACTGGAACCTTATGAAGTGAGTACTACAGTTATCCTAACTTTTATAGATAAATTACTTGTGATTTTTGGGACTTGGGGAGAATGTCTAGGTTCTCTTTATTATTGCAACTAATATGAATGTTAGAACTCTTTCAAAACTTTACATATATTATTTCATTTAAATTTCAAAAGAAACAGGGCACCTGGGTGGCCTAACGAGTTTAGCATATGACTCTTGATTTTGGCTTGGCCATAATCCCAGGGTTGTGGGATCAAGCCTGGTGTCAAGCTCCATGCTCAGCATGGAGCCTTTGTAAGATTCTCTCTTTCCCTTTACCCCTTTCCCTTGTTTGCATGCTCTCTCTCTCAAATATATATATATATATATATATATATATATATATATACACACACACACACACACACACACACACACACACATACACACATATACATGATTTAGGTAACATTACAACTGATTATTTTTAATTATTCCAGGAACATAGCATATAAAAAATATGGACACATAGAGAAGTATAATTCCTCTCTTTCAGTCTCAACTACCTAGAATGTCATTTCTTTCTTTCCAATATTAGTTCTGTAACTTACAGTGTAACAACTATTATCATTCTCAGAAATAACCAAAACATAATGATGTGATTTAATAGCCTCATTCTAATTTATTTAATAATCTTTTATCATCAGTCTTAAGCACCAGTCCAATCTACTGTCTCATTTTTGTTGTTTATCTTCTCGATTTTAATGTAAATTTAAAAGCCTAATTTGTTTTCTTTCAACATTTATTGCACCCCACACAACTCACCACATTCTAGGATTTATTTTTCTGCTCAACCTTATTAATTGGTATCACTATTGTATTATGGGTTATTAAAAACAATATTAATAAGAGCAGTGTCTTCTGTACCTGCTCTAAGTCTGATTCTCACAACAAATGAGAAGGAAGAATCAATTTGCTAGAACTGACAGTACAATAGAGGTAAAATTTCCTCAGTTCAGGGCATACCAGTATATATACCCCGTAAAGGGACCAAAGAAGACATTTTTAACCTAGCTTATCTTTTGATTTACTTAATCTTCACAACAGTTTTGTACACTAAGTATTAGAATCTCAGTGACTGTTTGAGAAAATGGATGCATTGAGGATTAGGTAGCTTGCATAAGACCATGTACTTTTGTGTATAGAGATCTAGGATTCAAAGCCAACTTTGCTGATTCCAGAACTTGTCCCCCACTAATATCCTCGGAGCACCCATCTCTACCCTGCTGGGCTTCTCTTTGCTGCTGTTCTCTGTCTTTCTTCTGTTAGACTTCACTATGTTTCTCTTCTCTGTGTCTCTCATATTCTTAACAAGAGAAACAGAATAAGCCCTACCAGAGAGGACAAAAGACTGAGAATCCACGCCTCATGGCTAGACCTTTCTTTCCCAAAAATCTGTACTTTCTTCCCATTAAAAACACTTTTCTGAAAGGGTAATTTCTGAAGTCTGTAAGTGACTTAAATTTAATATCAGAAAGTTCTATTATTGTAGAGTATGAAGGACCTATAAGAGTTCATTTTATAGATGGAAAAAATGACACAGAGCAGAGAAAGGATTTGCCTCAAAATCACACATCTAGTAATGATAGAATTGAGGAGAGGACCTAGGTCTTCTGAGTCTTGTATCCACACTATTGTTTCCCAGATTATGGGGATATTGGATGAGTTACAAGTCTCAAGGTGATTTTAGCTGTTACATGGCAACGACATTAGATAGCAGTAAATCACATACTGAAAAAGTTATTCCCATTTCAATTCCTTACAAGCCTTCAATGAGAAATTCTTGGTTTAATGCTAGTGTGTCTCAACCCCATTTAAACATTCCTCAACCCTTGCTTTCCTGTATTGAAAAATACAGTGAATGATACAACAAACACCTGTGCCTTTCCACTTCCTTTGAAAAACAAACTGTTACCACAGTTGAAGAATATGTGAAACTGTCTTAGTCTTTTCAGGCTGCTATAACAAAATACCACACACTGGGTGGCTAATAACATCAAACATTTATTTCTCACAGTTCTGGAGCTAAGACAAAGAGCAAGGTGTATGCAGACTCGGTGTCTGATGAGAAACCAATTCCTGGTTCATAAGAGAGAAATCTTTTCATTGTTTCTTCATGCAGTGGGAGAGGCAAGGGAGCTTTCTGGGAAATCTTTCAAAAGAGCACTAATTCCATTCAGGAGGGCTCCGTCCTCATGATCTCTCAAAGGGTGAACCTCCTGATATTATCACATAGGGGATTAGGTTTCAATAAGAATGGGGGGGGAGGCACAAAAATTTAGTCTGTAGGAGAGCACCACCATGATCTTATCCTCCTTCCATTCAGCTGGTATTTACTAATTAGAATTTGATGATTCCTTTTTAAATGCATGTCTTTCATACTTTTAAGGACAGGGATATATATCTACAGGTAGTACAGAATTATGTTTGCAGTTATCCAATCTGAAGTAGTGTACATAGTTTTATCTCTCCTTTAATGATAAAGTACTATTTTTCTTTTTAATATAGACTCAAATGCTGTCACATTATTTTTCTAAACTTAATTTTTAGCTCAGTTATTATTTATGAGATTTATCATATTGAGGCCTATGGTTTTCATTCATTTTCATTCATTTTATTGCTGTATATTATTCTATTTGTCCTTTCTTCTATTAATATGAGTTTCATTGTCTTCAGTTTTTTTGTTTGTTTGTCTGTTTTATTTTTTGGTATTAAAAACAAAGCTACTTTGTTATTGTTCTGTTTTGTTTCGAAGTGTACTTATTTATTTTGAGAGACATAGAGAACACAAGCAGGGGAGGGGCAGAGAGAGAAGAAGAGAGAGAACCCAAAGCAGGCTCCGTGCAGTTAGCACAGAGCCTTACATGGGGTTCAAACCCACCAACCATGAGACCATGACCCAAGCCGAAATCAAGAGTCGAGGCTCAATTAACTGAGCCACTCAAGTGACCCCAAAGCCATTTTGGATATTCATGTTCATGTTGAATTATGTACAGGGGCACATGTTACTACTAATTTGTGAAAATAGGATAGTAATTACCAAGAAAGTCTTTTATCTGTATATTCACCAGGTTGTGTTAATTTTTTCTCCAGTTTTGTGATTCTCGTTTTATGCTCTAACAGCATCAAAAGAGTATTGTTAATCCTTATTATGGTCATACTCTTTAAAATTTTGTATTATTAAGTACCAAGTAATTGTGTCTTTAGTTTGAATTTCCCTAACATAATTGAATTTAAGCATTTTTAATATGGTTATTTTTCATTTGTATTTCTTCTGTGTTAATTGCATTTTCATGTTTTATTGCATCCATATTTTACTTTAGATATTTATGTATTTATGACTTTTAGATATTCTTTTATATTCTAGATACCAATTCCTTATTGGTTATATATGTGTCAGTTGTATTATTCCAGCATTGGGCTAATTTTCTTGATTTTATTTATGGCACTACTAGATATACTAAAACTATTTATTTTAATGTAGCCTAGTGTATGTATGTGTGTATACATACATTTATATATATATTTAAAGTTCAAGGGTTTTACTTTTACTCAAGAAACCTTTCCTTTATAAATACTTGAAATATTTTATGCAACATTTTTTTTCTAAAATGGATATATTCTCTTATTAAATGTGTGTAGTATTATATAGGCAATCATATCATGTGCAAATAATAATCATTATAATTATATTCAAAAATCATTTATGTTTCACATGTAAGGAGCTTGGAATGAACCACTCCATTCTAATAAGAAATAAAAACCTGAACAGACTAAAAAATCAACAACTCTTCTTGCATCTGTAAGAGAGGGGAGGACACAGGGCAGACTTGTGCCCCAAGATTAGAGAGACAGTTAGACAAATACAGGAAGACAAATACAGGAAGTCACAGGTTATTGAAGGAGGTTAACCTGGGAAATAGTGTAAGGGCAGGAAAACCTGAGCTGACAAATTATCGGCGATGCAGTTTGGGCAAGTCTGAGAGTTAAAAACTCATGGAAACCTCAATATTGTGAGATGTACATCCAGAGCTAAACCAGGTCCTCGCAGTAAATAGCAATGAAAAATTCCTGCAAACTTCCAGCAGGAGAAAAGAAAAAAGAAATCATTTTGCAATAGGACAGAGCACACTGTTCTTCTTAACAAGGCCTGCCTTTGGGGAAACTAGTAAACCAGAACCTAACCTGCTAGGGTATTATTAGATACTGACTGACCTGGGGGAAGGGAAATACAAAACTCCAGCCTACTATATTATCTTGTTCCATCAAAGGGGCAGAGGAAAAAAACAAAACAAAACAAAACAAAACAGGCACACGCTTGTGAGGTTCATAGTCCAGAACCATAGACTCACTAAAAGACTGAGATACAAGGGAGGAGACAATAATTGGGATTATTTTGTTACTATAAGGTATTCACATACCTGTGAAGTGTATAGTGTTATTTGAAAGTGGACTTGGATTAGTTGTATTGTATATTGCAAATTGAGGAAAAACTACTAAAAAAAGTAAAAAAAGAAAAAAGGTATAATTGATTTGCTTAGAAAGAAAATAAAATGGCATCATGTAAAATGCTCAATGAAAATGACAAAAGGTAGAAAACAAGTGGCACACAAAAACAGAAACAAAGAATAAGAGCAACAAATAGAAAACACTAATGGCTGTGATAGATATCAATCCAAATCTGTCACGAATCACTTTAAATGTCAGTGGTCACATCAGTTAACACACTGATTGTCAGAGTGGATCAAAACATGATCTGAATATATTTTGTCTACAGGAAAACCACATTAAATATGAAGACAAATGTAGATTAAAAGTGATTGGATGCTAATCCAATTAAAAGTGATACTATGCTAACACTAATCAAAAGAAAGCAGGAGTAGTTATATTAATTTCAGACGGAGCAGACTTCAAAGGAAGGGAAGTTATTGAGGATAAAGAAGGACACATCATAATAATAAGGGTGTCACTTCCAAGAAGACATAACAATCCTTAATTTGTATGCACCTAACAAGAGTGTCAAACTATGTGAAGCAAAAGCTAAAAGAATTGCAGAGAGAGTGAGAGAGAGAGAGAGAGAGAGAGAGAGAGATCCACTATCATAATTGGAGGTTTCTATATCCCTCTGTCAAAAAACAGATAGATACAGGAGGCAGAAAATTTGTATGGACTGTTGAACTTAATAATATCAATCAACAGCATACAATTGACGTCTAGAGAATATGTCATCCAACAGCAGCAGAATACACCTTCTTAAACTCACATGGAACACTCACCAAGACATTCAGGGCTATGAAACACATCTTAACAAATTTACAAGAATAAATATAATAGTTTCTTTCTCAAACCACAATGGAATGTAACTACCAGAAATCAATAACAGAAAGTTAACTTGAAAATTCCAGAATACATGGAGATTAACAACATGCTTCAAATAGCATACAGGTCAGAGAGGAAATCTCAAGATAAAATTAAAAAGTATTTTGAAGGGGCGCCTGGGTGGCGCAGTCGGTTAAGCGTCCGACTTCAGCCAGGTCACGATCTCGCGGTCCGTGAGTTTGAGCCCCGCGTCGGGCTCTGGGCTGATGGCTCAGAGCCTGGAGCCTGTTTCCGATTCTGTGTCTCCCTCTCTCTCTGCCCCTCGCCCGTTCATGCTCTGTCTCTCTCTGTCCCAAAAATAAATAAACGTTGAAAAAAAAAATTAAAAAAAAAAAGTATTTTGAATTAAATTAACATGAAAACACAATTTATAAAAATTTGTGAAATGTGGAGCACCTGGGTGGCTCAGTCAGTTAAGCATCTGACTTTGGCTCGGGTCATGATCTTATGGTTTGTGGGTTCCAGCCTCTCATCAGGCTCTGTGCTGACAGCTCAGAGCCTGGAGAGTGCTCACATTATGTGTCTCCCTCTCTCTCTGCCCCTCCCCTGCTCCTGCTCTCTCTCTCTCTCTCCCTCTGTCTCTGTCTCAAAAATAAATAACAATAAAAAAAAAAAAACACTTGTGAAATGTATCAAAAGCAGTACTTAGAGGGAAATTACAACATTGAATACATGTATTAGAAAAGAAGAAAGTTGTGAAAGAAACAATCAAAATTTCTACCTTAGGCAACTGAAAAGAACAAATTAAATCTAAAATAAGCAAAAAATATAAGTAATAAGAATTAGAACATAAGTTGATGAACCTGAAAATAAGAAATCAGTAGAAAAATTCAGTGAAACCAAAAGCTTCTTCTTTTCAAATATTAATAAAATCAATAAATCTGTAGCCAGCTTAACAAAGAAAAAAGAGAGGGGACACAAAATACTAATATCAGAAATGAAAGAGGAAATATCACTACAGACTCTATGGATATTATAAAGACAATAAGGGACACTATGAGCAATTCTCTGCCCACAAATTGATAACCTAGATGAAATGGACACATTACTTGAAAGACACTATCTGCCAAATCTCACACAAAAAGAAATAGACAATCTGGCTAGGCCTACATCTACTGAAGAAATTGAATCAATAATTAACAATCTTTCAAAACATAATATCAGGCCCAGATGTGTTCACTGGTGAATTCTATCAAATATTTAAAGAAGAAATTATATGAATTCTATACAATATCTTTCAGAGGATAGAAACACAGGGACTACTTCCTAACTCATTTTATAGACCAGCATTACCCTAATATCAAAACCAGGCAAAGTCATTACAAGAAAAGAAAGCTACAGATCAATGTATCTCATGAACATGGATGAAAAATTCTCAACAAAATATTACCAAATATAATCTAACAATATACAAGAAGAATTATATACCATAATCATTTGGGATTTATCTCAGGTATGCAAGGCTGTTTCAACTTTTGAAAATCAATTAATGTAATCTATCACATCAGCAGACTAAAAAATAAAAATTACATGATCATATTGATAGATACAGAAAAAGCCTTTGATAAACTCCAGAACCCATTTCTGAAAAAAACTTACAGTAAACTAGAAATAGAAGGGAACTTACTTAGCTTGGTAAAGATTATCTATAAAAAAACATACAGGCAACTTTATTAATTATGAAAATTGTGAGAAACTCAAAGTTTTCTCATGAAGATCAGGTACAAGGCAAAGATGGCCCCTTCACCACTACTTTTCAACATCATGCAAGAGGGCCAAGCTAATGCAATAAGGTAAGAAGGTAAAATTAAAGTATACAAATTGAGAAGGAAGAAATAAAGCTGTCATTGTTTGTAGGTGACATGATCATCTATTTAGAAAATCTGAAAGTGTCAACCAAATCATTCCTGGATCTAATAAGGAATTATATAGTAAAATTGTAGGATACCACATTAATATACAAAACTCAATGTTTTTTTTTTTTATGTACCATCAATGAACAAGTGAAATTTAAGATTAAAAATACAGTATTATTTAAATTAGTACCCACTAATATAAAATACGTGGGTATAAATCTAATAAAATAAGTACAAGATCTATCTATATGAGGACAGCTATAAAACACTGATGAAGTAAATCACAGAACTAAGTAAATAAAGAGATAGTCCATGTTTTTGGGCAGGAAGACTCAATATTTTAAAGGCATCAGTTCTTCCCAATGTGATCTATAGATTCAGTGCAATCCAAATCAAAATCCCAGCGAATTATTTTGTAGATAATGACAAATTGATATTGAGGTCTATTTGGAGAGGCAAAAGACCCAGAATACCCATCACAATATTGAAGGAGAACAAAGTTGGAGGACTGACATTACTTGACTTCATGACTTACTATAGTAATCAAGATAATGTGTTACTGGTAAAAAAAAAAAAAAAAAAAAAAAACAGACATATGTATCAATGGAACAGAATAGGGAGCCCAGAAATAGATGGCCATAAATATAGTCCACTGATCTTGAACAAAGGAACTAAGGCAAATACAAAGGTGAAAAGATAATCTTTTAACAAATGGGTATGTTAAAAAAAAAAAAAAGAATCTAACACAGACACAAACCCTTCACAAAAATTACCTCAAAATGGACCACAGACCTAAATATAATACATAAAACTATAAAACTCCCAGAAGATAACATAGGAGAAAACCTAGGTGACCTTACTTATGGAGATGACTTTTTAGATGCAACACCACAGTCAAGATCCATGAAAGAAATAATTAATAAGCAAACCATTAAAGTTAACAGCTTTTGCCCTGCAAAAGATAGTGTCAAGCAAAGGAGAAGCCAAGCCACTGACAGGTAAAAAATATTTGCAAAAGACATTTCTGATGAAGTACTGCTACCCATAATATACAAAGAACTCTCAAATCTCAACAAAAAGAAAATAAGCAACCTGATTAAAAATGAGCTAAAGACCTTAACAGTCAGTTCAGTGAAGTAAACATACAGATATCAAATAAGCATATGAAAAAATGCTCTACTTCATTTGTCACCAGGAAGTATCAATTAAAACAATAATGAGATACCATTTTGCATCTGTTAGAATGACCAAAATCTGCACTGCCAATATCAAATGTGGTCAAAGATGTGCAGCAACAAGAACTCACATTCATCGCTGTGGGAATTCAAAATTGCACAGCCATTTTTTAAAAATTTGGTACTTTCTCATAAAACTAAACATACTCTTACCATAGAATCCAGAAACTGCACCCTAAAGATTTGAAAACTTGTTCATACAAAAACTTTCACATAGATGTTTGCAGCAGCTTAATTTATAATTCATGATTCAAAACCTGTAAGCAACCAAGTAGGTAAATGATAAACATATGGTACATTCAGGAAATGGGATATTATTTAGAGCTAAAAAGAAATGAGCCATCAAGCCATGGAAAGACATGGAGACATACTGTGTGATCCAAATATATGACATTCTTGAAAAGGCCAAACTATGGAGATAGTAGGAAGTAGAGATGGCTAGGGTTTGGTAAGGAGAGTGGATAAATAGGCAAAGCATAGGAATTTTAGGTCAGTAAAACAGTCTTCATGATATTATAATGATGGATACATGTAATTGTACATTTCGCTATACCCATAGGATATACAGTGAACTCTAAGGGAAACTCTAAACTATGGATGATTACACTGTCAGTCTAGGTTTATCAGTGTAACAAATGTACTACTGTGGTGAGAAGTGTTGATAATAGGTGAAGATGTGTATGTGTGCGGGCGGAGAGAGTATGGGAAATTTCTGTACCTTCTCATTTTTCTGTGAACCTAAAATTGTTCCAAAAATAAAGTCTTAATACAAAAAAAATTAGGTCATATATCTATGCATTTGTTTATTCATCTATTGAATCATTTATTTATCTATTTTACCTTGCTTATTAGATGGTCTATGTCTGTGATTATAATTATGATTTCAGTGTTTTATAATGAAGTACAATTTACTACTGGCTGAGGTAAATTTCTTTTATCAACTAATGGAGATTCTCTTTTACACTTGATATCTTTTGTAATCGTAAGGAATGTTGAATGTTATCACAGGGTTATTGGGATGATCATTGCCTATTTTTATCTAATAATATGTGGCAATATGTTGATTGAATTCTTAATGTTTATTCATTCTTACATTCCTCTAAAAACTCAATTTTTACATGACTAAAAATACATATAAAACTTATAAATATGTATATAAATATTCTAATAAAATTTATACACACACATCATAAACACACATTTATATCAAGTACTGTGAAGAGTCTGAGATTTTAACATATTTGTAAGCCAAGCCAACAAGTTAGCCAAAAAAATTTATAAATGCTAGTAGAAGACATGAAACTGCTTGGTCAAAGATAAAAGACTTTAATATTCACAAATACATCTGTAGTCAGAGTATCACCATAGAGAATTATCTCCCAACCATGTTCACATATCATTTCTAAACTTTCTTGCTTTCTGGAACATTTTCCCTCAAGTATGACATTTGGTCACTCTGATTAATCTGACTCATAGAAGCTGACCACATCCATTCAATTTGCCTAATTCAGCATGCAATTAAAGCTACTACCAACTAGACTCCAAGAATCATTCAAGACAAACTTTCAGTACAGAACTCAACCATGTCCAGCAAAGATCTGGATTCAGCCAGCTGAACAATTCCATAAACTTGCAAGGCATACTTTAAAAAGCCACATAGCCTGGGTAGCTCAGTCGGTTGAGTGTCTGACTTGGGCTCAGGTCATGATCTTGCGGTTTGTGAGTTTGAGCCCAGCGTCGGTCTCTGCTGACAGCTCAGAGCCTGAAGCTTGCTTCAGATTCTGTCTCTCCATCTCGCGGCCCCTCCCCTGCTCATGCTCTGTGTCTCTCTGTCTCTCAATAATAAACGTTAAAAAAATTTTTTTAAAGCCGCATGGCTTATTTTTAAGTTTCTGTAAAGGTCTTTCTATGTGGCCCACTGCTTAAATCAGGCAGAGAAAGGTGTATCAGTGATTCTAGACTATATCTTGTCTTGCAAGGAGGAACTCTGGGCTAATTTTATCATTTACCACTTTTCTAATTAGGTAACTCTAGTTATGAGGGTAACTGACCACAGACAACATAAAAGTAGTATGACAGTTATCCCTATAAGAAGTTCTCTCAAGGAACTGAGGGTAGCCTCATTTTGGAGGGATCACCAAATAATGTGAGAGATATATAATCTATTGCTGGAATTTCCTTAAAATGATAAATCAAGGTTCCCTTTAAGTTAGAAGCTTTAATTTGAGTGGCAATTTGTGGGATGATGTTTCCCCAAAAAGAAGAGGTCAAATTCTTTTGGGCAAAGTTGAGATACCTCAGCCAAAGTTGAGGGCATCGTTTTTGACTATAGTATTTCTGTTTGGCAAGCAATGCATATTAGGTTTCACACCATATCAATCACTGTATCCAAGTCAGCTTAACTCAAAATGGCAAAATCAGACTAGAGAGTTACTAGACTTCCATAGGATAAAAATTCAGTTTTGACAAGAGCCTCAAAGAAAACAAATAACTATTTTTCTAAATAGATATATGTCCATGACAAAGAGTTGTTGAATTTAGAACATCAAAATATATGCTTCACTTTGCCTGAGGCTGTGATAAGGAAAATCATCAGCCACAGAGAATTGTAGCTTAAATTGTTAGGTTATTTGCCTGGAAGGTAGAGGGTATGCCTCAGCTTGCTAAATATTTTCTAACACAGACTATTGGTTTGGGTCCCACTCACAATATGCTGATTTGTGTACTAGCCGATGTAAACAATCAACTATAATAAACAAGTGAGGCACATTCAACCTTCAATACACAAAGGACTCAATAAGGTCCTGTATCTTTTTTTTTTCCTGTGATTTTAGCAAAGAAGAGTCAAGATTTTTCTTCACTATGGAAGAGATTGAGCACTGTAAATTTCCCTAGGTAGTCCAAGTAACTTTTCTTGCCAAGCAGGTGCCTGAATACATTTTTAACTATCTGCATATATATGATAAGACCGCACTCAGGTCTATTGAGTCTAAGATTTCTGACCTTTCAGCCAACAAGACATACTCTATACAATGAAAACTTTTTTTTTTAATCTCATAAAGTAAAGACACTCACATTAAATCATGATCTGACTGCTAATTGGAAGTGAGGAGTTTCTACATACCTTGAAAACTACTGCAAACATTATTAGAAGACTGAACACATACATGCAAATTGGTCTTGGTGCTCAGATGACAGTAGGGTATAAAAGAGGTTGTTAGCAATATCTAAGACAGCTTACCCAGTGTCATCAGTGTGGGCAATGGATTCAGTTGCAGTCACAATTTCTGGAACAGTTGGGACTATGGGAGCAGCAAATAAATTTAGTTGACAGTAATCCACTCTAAATCTCGAGATCCCATGAGCCTTTTTTTAGTTTCATACATGGCTGTTGTGTTGAAATATTTCATCTCTTTTACTTCTGTTGCTTTTAAGTCTTAATCAAGGCTGTGTTTTCGCTTTCTCCCTCTGGAATTCTGCACTGCTCCTGTTGGAACAACAGAGCAGAGACAGGGAAGTAGTTTGAAAGTGATTTACATCTCCCATTGGTACTTCTCTACATGAAGCTATTCCCAATCAGGAGGAACCCCTTGGAACTTTATGAACATTTATATTACAACCATGCAAAACATTAATCAAAATTAGGCAACAGAAGTCACAACAGTACATCAAATCATTCCCAAAGAACCTACCCACAAGGTAACTTCAGTTTCCGTTCCTTGCTGAATCTTGCTCCAAATATATCAGTTAGATTTGAGTCCCCCCTGCCCAACAAGAGCAGGCACTCAGAATAGTGACCTCCGATGTCTGTATTCAACAGAACTATACAGTTTGAGTCCATCCCTTCCCCAAAGTTCCTTAGTATTCTCAGCTAGATGTGTATGGCGTTTTGGTTCCCCTCAGAGGTCAGGAGATTCAGCTGCACCACCAGTTATTACTCTCCTTAAAATAGCTGAGGTCAAGGTAGACTGGAAAGGAAGGATCAAGGGGTATGAAAGGAGAAAGTGACTTAGCATTAGTAAGCATGGCTTTGCATTTACTTTTAATTTGGGGTGCTTGGTTGTGGCTTGTGAATCAATCAAACATTTTTGATGCTTTAAGTTTACTCAATGCTAAACTGGATGGTGATATCTTCATGGAAGACACCACCTATATCAGACATGAGGATCTAATGACTAAGCCACTTTCTTTTCTAGATAAAGCCACAAGGTTTTTTTTATCTTTATTGACTTTGGTTTTAAAAAAATGTGCACATTAATCTCTATCAAAATAACACCAGCATTCTTCGCAGAGCTAGAAAAAACAATCCTAAAATTTTTTGGAACCAGAAAAGACCCCAAATAGCCAAAGCAATCCTGAAAAGGAAGACCAAAGTTGGAGGCATGACAATTCTGGACTTTAAGCTATATTACAAAGCTGTAATCATCAAGACCGTATGGTATTGGCACAAGAACAGACACTCAGATCAATGGAACAGAATAGAGAACCCAGAAATGGACCCACAAATGTATGGCCAACTAATCCTTGACAAAGCAGGAAAGAATATCCAATGGAATAAAGAAGTCTCTTCAGCAAATGGTGTTGGGAAAACTGGACAGCGACATGCAGAAGAATGAACCTGGACCACTTTCTTACACTGTACACAAAAATAAACTCAAAATGGATGAAAGACCTGAACGTAAGACCGGAAGCCATCGAGATCCTAGATCAGAAAACAGACAACAACCTTTTTTACCTCAGCTACAACAACTTCTTACTTGACATGTCTCTAGCGGTAAGGGGAACAAAAGCAAAAATGAACTATTGGGACCTCATTAAGATAAAAAGCTTGCACTGCAAAAGAAACAATCAGCAATATCAGAACTCAACTGATAGAATGGGAGAATGTATTTGCAAGTGATGTATCAGATTAAGGGTTAGTATCCAAAATCTATAAAGAACATATCAAACTCAACACCCGAAAAACAAATAATCCAGTGAAGAAATGGGCAAAAGACATGAAGAGACACTTTTTCAAAGAAGACATCCAGATGGCCAACAGACATATGAAAAAATACTCAATATCACACATCATCAGGGAAATCCAAATCAAAACCACAATGAGATACCACCTCACACATGTCAGAATGGCTAAAATTAACAACTCAGGCAAAGACAGATGCAGAGAAAGAGGGACCCTTTTACACTGCTGGTGGGAATGCAAACTGGTGTAGCCACTCTAGAAAACAGTATAGGGGTTCCTTAAAAAATTAAAACTAGAACCACCCTATGACCCAGAAATTGCACTACTAGGGTTTATCCAAAGGATACAGGAGTACTGATTTGAAGGGGCACATGCACCGCCATGTTTATAGCAGCACTATCGACAATAGCCAAAGTATGGAAAGAGCACACATGTCCATCTACCAATGATAAAGAAGATGTGGTGTATATATATGCAATGAAATATTATTTGGTGAAAAAAAAAGGAATGAAATTTTGCCATTTCCAAATACGTGGATGGAACTAGAGTGTATTATGCTAAATGAAATAAGGAAGGAAGGAAGACAAATTTGTCAGAGGAAGACAAATTCATATGATTTCACTCATATGTGGAATTTAGAATACAAAACAGATGAACATAAGGGAAGGGAAACAAAAGTAATATAAAAACAGAGAGGGAGACAAACCAAAAGAGACTCTAAAATACAGAAAAAAACAAGGTTGCTGGAGGAGTGTTGGGTGGAGGGGAAGGGCTAAAAGGGTGAGGGGTGTTAAGGAGGACATTTGTGGGTATGAGCACTGGGTGTAATATGTAAGTGGCAAATCACTAAATTCTATACCTCAAAAAAATTAAAAATAGAAAAATCAAATAAGTAAAAACAAAAAAATGTGCACATTGATTTTGACTACTTTCTGTTCCAATCACATAATAATACTTCTTTAGTTTTCACCCAGTCTTTACATAAGGGCTGTCGGAGTTTTCAAGACTGAAGGGGACAGCTGGAGGAATTTACCTATATGTATTTGGGGTTTTTTTAAGTTTAATTATTTATTTTGAGAGAGAGAATGCTGAAGGGGAAGAGTAAAGAGAGAGAGAGAGAATAAGATGGTACACAATCAGTCTGTGTACCATCAGTTGCAGAGCCCGATGCGGGGCTCAAACTCAGGAACCGTGAGATCATAACCTGGGCCAAAATCAAGAGTCAGATGCTTCACCAACTGAGTCACCAGGAACCCCTCCTTGTTGTTGTTGTTGTTGTTGTTGTTTTTCTTATTTTAAATTAAATTAAATTTAAATTAATTAAATTTTTATTTAATTAAATATTGTTGCCAAACACCGTTGTTTCTTATGTTGATTTTAGTCATTCTGATATGTGTGAGGTGATATCTCATTTGGAATTTACTTATATATCTGTGATTCAGTTCCTGTTTTCCAGTAAATTAAATTCAACAGCACTATAAACTCAATTTAAGGCAGCACAATCTGTTTTCTTCCAGCTTTTAAGAAACTTAGAGCTGCATTTTTAGGTTATGAATAACTCTTAAGTATTATCATCTATGTACACATGTTTTAATATTTTTACATTACAAATATACTCTATTTTGCATTATTCTTGGTTCTAATCTTTATTTTAATTCAAGCATTATAATTTGCTGTAGAAATTCACTCTTTCTTCAAGCTTCAACTTCTTTAATTAATTATAGTTTATAAGTAAATATATAGAGAAATAGGTGATTACTTACGGATTCACAAATAAATTTTGGAATTTTTCTCCAATGCTGAATCTTCAATAATAGCTAGATTTGAGTTCTTTGCTTTGTCCACAGACACGCTAAAGCCACAAATTTTACATTCAGGCAATAATATGTAGATGGCTCAGCAAAACTCTCTTGCCACTTATGGATAGATAATATTTTGCTCTGCAAGTGGTTAAATTTAATTGTTTTGTTTGTGTGAACAGCAACTTACTGTTACAATTTTTTTCCCATCAAATTGCACCAAAAAACAATGCAGATTTATTTCCCTAATGGGCTTTATTTTATTTCCAATTACTGAATGCATTTATGCTTATTGTAAACAGCATCAAAATTCTCTTTGTTGAAATACGATCAGGACTGAAATTTTCCTTAAGTGTCGTGATTGGTTTAGTTTAACCTTAGAATGATGTTTCTTTCCACTTGTTCATTCCAAATCACTTCAGGTCTTGATTATCATCCCTGTGGCTTTTCATACAGATCTTCTGGGCTTTTCTGATTTCCAAGCAGAAATCTTGAAGTTTTGAATACAAATATTGTATTTGACACATTCTTCAAAGCGGTATCTGGTAGTTTATTTGGCAAGACACACAAACACAATGCGTTTAAGATCCGGCTCACAATCATGTTACAAGTTGGTTGGGGAGCTGAAAGTAGAATTTAGGACTGTTCTTTTTCTTTTTCATTTTCATTTTCACCTAAACCCACAAAGAAAATAATTTGGGGGGACAAAGATGAGAGGAGAAACAACTCTAGATGACCTCCAAAGTCCTATCCTTCTCTATAACTTCTAGACTACACACAGCTTATCTAAACTCTTTTTATGTATATGTGTGTGTTTGTGTGTTTATTAACTTTATCTCATACTCTCAAGACAAAAAAAAAAGAAAATAAATAAGCCTCAGTATCTATTCAATTTTAAATACAATTCAAGAAGTTGGCAAAATGTGAGTGCAACAAAGGCATAATAAAAAAGAAAATGAAATGGTGGATTCAATAGCCAAAAGCTATATATATTTTTTTAATTTAGTACAAGGAACACAAATCCAGTAATTTTAATTAACTAGTAAGTGACACATATTTATATGCCGAACCACAGGACGAATGAGTATATATAAAAAAGAAGCAGGAAGAAGTATTACAACACTTCTGTGTTTGGAATGTTTTCAGTTATTTCTTCAAGTGCTTGGTTTAAATAAACATAGCAAAGGATGAAGTATATATGCGTGTGTCTAACATAACAAGCATAAATAACATACTGAAGTATATGAACACACTGTCATGTTTCCCTAGTACTCTCTGTTCTGCCATGTCAGTTTAGTTGTGGCCATGCATCCTTAAAGCTAAAGGATTAATTCTTATGCATGTGCTTTACATTCCTTGATTGCAACAAAAATTCAGTGTCATCTACTGAATTATTATTCATTCACTTACTTTTTTTTTTAAATAACTTTTCATTTGAACTGTACTCTTACTGGCTCTGATGCAAGTGACCAGATGGGCTGAATAGAACCCCTAACCTATCTGGACACAGTTTGTTTTTCCCTGAAAATGAAACCACTTAGCATGTATTGCTCCCGTCAAATCATTAGAACCTCTATTTGCAGGGACAGGTCAGATGTGCCCATTTCTTTATACACACAGTCTTGACTATTCTCTCCATCCATTTGACGTATACTGAGAATCCCATACTGATCATTGAGTATCTGCCAACTAACCACTGTCACCCAAGCACCACAGCCCTCCTATGTGATGAGCTCTAGTGGACCATTTTGTAAGGAGGAGGGTAACTGAGGCCAGAGCAATAGCTCAAAGACACCATCTTCACTCCACATATAGATCTGTAGTAATATGCTTCTTCAAATCTTAGACAAATTTTCACTTCACAAATATAGCCATACAGCAAGGGTCACTTAAAAATCATGTAAATTAGGGGCACGTGGGTGGCTCAGTCGATTGAATGTCTGACCTCATCTCAGGTCCTGATCTCACAGTTCATGAGTTTGAACCCTGTGTTGGGCTCTGTGCTGACAGCTCAGAGCTTGAAGCCTGCTTCATATTCTATCTCCGTCTCTCTCTCTGTCTCTGACTCTCCCCTGCTCTCTCTCTCTCTCTCTCTCTCTCAAGTATAAATTAACATTTTTAAAAAATTAAAAAAATCATGTCGATTAAATCATAGAGACTGATACTGATAAATTACATGTAAATTAATTTGTAAATACTAATACTGGGCAGTTACAAAGAAACAATAACTGTATTAAAATATGTATGTTCTGACAATCTATTCAGGCTTTGTGAAAGCAATATTAGAATTTCTACAAAATATAACTTTAAAAGCCTGCCACTTCTTTTCAATTAATGCAATTTATTAGCATTTATAAGAATTGTCTGTTTTTGACTCTGAGAAAGTGACAAACTTTTGACAAGATCTATATTCATTTCCAAAGTACATGTCATGTATATCTCACTCAGATTGCTTTTTAAGTTTGAACTTTTGTTACATGTTATATCTGAGGAGAAGGTATTAGTTGCAAATTAAATAATTATAATATAGGGGCGCCTGGGTGGCGCAGTCGGTTAAGCGTCCGACTTCAGCCAGGTCACGATCTCGCGGTCCCTGAGTTCGAGCCCCGCGTCGGGCTCTGGGCTGATGGCTCAGAGCCTGGAGCCTGCTTCCGATTCTGTGACTCCCTCTCTCTCTGCCCCTCCCCCCTTCATGCTCTGTCTCTCTCTGTCCCAAAAATAAATAAACGTTGAAAAAAAATAATAATTATAATATAGTTTATACATTTAAGATAGTAATATCATTATGATTATAGATAATGATTTTAAATACATTGAAAGCAAAAAAAAGAAAAAGAAAAGGAGAAAAAGAAAAAATGGGAAAAGAATTTGGAAAGACAATAATTAGAAAAGAAAATCCATATAGCCACTACACATTTGCAAAGATGCTCAATATTAAGTAAAATTTTGTATTTTCTAATTCTAATTAGGCTACTGATACAAGAAGAGAGATAAATTAAATCCTTACTCATATAGATGGTATCAGGGTTTAGGGCTTAGCTGTTACAATAAAACCTGAAATAATTGAACTTTTACATTCCTAAAGATAGAATGAATATGTAATCTTTATCTTGTTTGTGAAATAATATTTGTTCAGAGACTAAAATACGATAATAACAATAGAAAATTTAACATTTTAAAATTGTTGCTTACATTTTTTCATTTACTATTTGGAGGAGTAGCTGTGTATGACTTGAAACTATGAAAACATTCCCTTTGAGTTACTAATATAATTAGTTTTTAGCAGTGTCAACCAAATAGGGGGATGCTTATTATTCAAACTTATAGTGCTCAACTTCTCTAGAAGTTAGAACACTGTAAAGTGAAAGAATAAAGAGATACATTTTTGACATTAGAGTCTTAAAAATTAAGAAAGTCAACCATGATATCCAGCTTATTACAGTTAGAGGAGATTCTCTCATTGACATGAGAGTTTGATATTGTAAAACCTCCTAAGGAAAAATTCTGACTTCTTAAGTATTTTAATTTTAATAATTAAATCAGTCATACATTTGACTAAAAACTCCTCTCTGGAGAGACTTGCCTGTAGTAGTAAAAATATTGGTACAGAAAACTTTGTGGGGACAAAAAAAAAAAAAAAAACACAGGGATATATGTAAACAATTGAATAAAATATCAATTCTATGTAATATTTTTAGTTACTAAAAAGATCACTTACATCTATATGTAAAGGTTTAATAGCATGTCAACTAAAGAATAAATGTGGGAATATGAATTATTTCAATAAAGTTGTTGTATAAACAGATGTATATACAAACTCTTTATTTTGTACAAATACAGAGAAAATTGTTGAGGTATGAAGCCAGATTGATGACATCAAATATACAGATAGGAAATTGTAGAGGGTGAGAGAAAGAGAAAGATTATATAAAATTATGTTACATATATTTCAACTTATAATCTATAAGGTATAAGATTAACTTATATATTATAAATAATGGTAAAATTAATATTTGTATAAAATAGAAATGATATATTTCATATGATATGGCATATGTTATATTTACATATAACTTTATACAGTATAATACTTTGTAACATATAGTATAACAACTTACCCGTAATTGGAACATACAGAAAATAGAATGCTCTTCCTCTCTCTCTCTTTCTCTATTTCTCTCTCTCTCTCTCTCTCTCTCTCTCTCTCTCTGTATATATATATATATATATATATATATATATATATATATATGCATAAATAGTGGTACAAAAAAGTTAGAAATGGAAACACTAGTAATATCATCTGTTAGTTCTTTATGATAGAATTTGACTCTATATGTTTCAAACTTAAAGTATTCTTTGGATTTTTAAAACAAATACTTTATTTTTCTATTAAAGATAGAGATATTTCTGAGTTCCTTAAAGACACAAAAATACAAATTTAAGTTTTCTCTACTTCTATTTTATCATATAATTAAATTTATAATTTTCATTAGATTTCCTGGCTTGCAATGACACAAAAATCAGTGCTAAAATTGTCTTTTAACTAATATCTATAGTACATTGAGATGATAACTTCTTCAACATGATAAATTTTAAAGTCTTTTATTTCTAGTAATCTTCTTTTATCCATCTCTTGTCTTGGAAATAAGTCTGGAGTATATTGTAAATAGCTCCACTTTCTCCAATAATCTTAACATATCAAATACATATTCACCGTTTTACCTAAGAAATTCCCTACGGAATTATTTTTATTTACAAATTGAAAGCACATAGTAATATAACCATAATACCAGCAGACTCTCCAAATAAGAAAATAAAACAAATAAAAATGCAAAGGAGTTACAATTTTATGTTTAATTGAAACACAAATCATCTTAATATGTTTTTTTTTATTAAAAATGTTTATATTTGAAAGAGAGAGAGAGAGAGACAGAGCACTAACAGGGAGGGTTAGGGAGAGAGAGACAGAATTCAAAGCAGGTACCAGAGTGCGAGCTGTCAGCACCGAGCCTGACATGGGGCTCGAACTCACGAGCTGTGAAATCATGATTGTGCCGAAGACGGATGCTTAAAAGATTGAGCCACCCAGGAGCCCCTCATCTTAATATTTTAATAAGGTTTAATAAAGATTAGGATAGTTCCATTGAAACTCCAAACTCAAAAATATATTCTAAAGTATTCTGTTTATTTCAAAATAAGGCCACATATATAGATCTTTGTTATATTTAACTTGAAGTATACGTTAATCCTATTTCCAAAAGTGCACTTAATAAAGAGATTCCAATATATTTGGTAGTGAATAGTCAACGTTCCATTAAACAGGTGACACATTAGCACTCATACAAATTTCACATGGAAATTTCACCTTGATGAAGTAATGTAATTTTGAGACATGTTTGTTATAACAAAATAGGCAGAGTCTTTTCCTCCACCCTTCAAATCCTAAGTATAAGATCAACCTTCATGCCTAAAAATGGTTTGGAATGAAATTCTTAGCCTTTCTTGTTTTATTTTTCCTTTTATTTTTCCTTTTTTTCCTAGCAAATTGCACATTTCCTTTTTTGAGGTAGTCCAATACATTGAATGTTACCTGAGAATATTTTACGTACCCAGCAGAGATGGGGGATAAAACTAAGACAGAAATTATTTTAGTCACATCAGAAAGCTCATAAAATATTTGGAAGAGGATATTTTTATTCGTGATATTATTATCAGTGGCATTGTATAGGAAAGAAACAAAGAATTATTTGAAACACTAATAAATACTAATGGGAAAAAAGGGGAAGATAGGTACATAAGGAGAACTTGAATTCATCTAAATTTTTTTGAGAGAGGGAAGGAGAGAGATAAATAGCATGTGCACATGTATGTGAGCTGGAGAGAGGCAGAGGGAGAGAGAGAATCTCAAGGAGGCTTCACACCCTGCTCAAAGCCCGACACGGGGCTTGATCTCACGACTATGAGATCATAACTTGAGCTGAAATGGAGTCGGACGTTTAACTGACCCACCCAGGTGCCCTGACTTCATCTAAATTTTAACAGGAAATATTGAACTTTTACAGTATGGATTTGTTTTTCCAGCTGAAACCCTTACAGTTATAGGTGGAACTTCTCAGAATTGAATATACATCTCTTACTTTAAATACATATCTTGAGAAAATTGCATGCACTGAGCAAATTAATATACACAGTTTAATATACATATAGATATAATGCAATGTATTTTCTACATCCACAGTTTTTAAATAGTCACTAACTTCTGGTTATGAGATGAACATTAAACGTTCATGAGTATCTTCATATTTCTGTCTTAACAGTGTATCTTTCTGTTCTTACATATTACTTCAGTTGGACCAAAAGTCAGAAGCCAATATTTAAAGCCGTTTTGTGATTCTGTGGCACCCATTCCATGAATGATCCCAGCACTATCAAAGTTTCACTCTTAAATCATCAGTCATCCACAAAGCACATTCTCTCACAAACCATGGGAGACATGAGTACACTCTATATGGTTACTCACCTTGTCACCAGCTATTGTTTAGAGGCTTGGTGGAGACACTGGGTGGCAGGCGAAGTGGTAGGCACCGTCCCATCTCTCACTAAAAATACCTAAAACATCTAGATCAGCAACATTGTTCAATAGAAATTATAAATAAAGCGCACTATCTATGTAATTTTAAATTTTCTAGTAGCTATAGTGATTTTTTAACAAAGGTAAATTTAATTTTAATGAGAAGTTTTATTTAACCAATTTCAACATGTAAATAATATAAAATATTGAGATTTTCATATTCTTTTAATTTTTACTATGTCTTCAGACCCCAATGTATTTTACATCACAGCACCTCTTGGTTAGGACCAGCCTCATTTCAAGGGCTCAGTAGACATCCATGCCTAGTGCCTATCATTATTGAAAGTACAGACCTAGATATTTCCTCTTTCTATGTCCTGGCAACCAAGCCCATTCAGTAGGACTCTGCTGCTTGGGACTTTGAATCTTGAGTTAGTAAACACAGAGAAAAGTAGCTATTAAATTGTATTAAAGCATGAGCTGTGGTGATTCCTGTAATACACTGGCTTTCTGGCTGGACTTTTCCACATAGAAGGTTCCTTTGAATCTCGCTTATTTAATTAAAACCTATTTTTCATATCTGGATTTTCCCCTTTTATTAGCTTCTCTGAGTCTGATATCCTTTCAAACAATGTAATAATTACATTTTAGGAGAAAGACAAAGTCCAACAATGTTATTTGAAGCTGATGTATTCGTTATCAATATCTAAAAAATATTATGGATAAAAGTGAAAAAAAAAACTAACCATGGCTGATACTTGAACTTTATTTGTTAATTTATTTAAATGTTTTTAAGTTTGTTTATTTATTTTGAGACAGAGAGAGAGAGAGAGAGAGAGAGAGAGAGAGAGAGGAGGTGAGGCGCAGAGAGAGAGAGGGGGAGAGTGAAAATTCCAAGCAGGCTCGCACCCACACCATGAGATCATGACCTGATCTGAAATCAAGAATTGGACGCTTAACTGACTGAGTCACCCAGGTGTCCCTAAATTTATTTATTAATATTAGAGATATAGCATAGTTGGAGATAACGACTCATCTTTCATAATAAAACCTTATGCCATGAGGTACAGTACATGCTCTGGATTAGGGGCCAGGTAATTAATTGCAACCTGGAACTACATTCATTCTCTTGCTTATTCACTATCTCTTTTTAATTCATTCTTTTCAGCTAATATTTATGGAAAGAGATGATGTTCAAGCCACACTGAGTTATAAAGATGAGTAACAACACTCTATATCTAATTCAAGGATTTATTTTCTTAGTGTTTGTGTCACATATGTAAATTATCAGACCAGTATCACATGATTGCTATAAAGAAGATTCTTGCACTTTGAGAGAATGAAGTGATGACAATTTGTGGAAGAGGTGCCAAATATCCTAGGATTTAAGGGATAAGAATTTTAATTCCCCCAAATATGAATGACACAGAGGATTAAAGAAAAAAAGTACATAAAGGCCAAAAATCACAAAATATGATTTTAGAACCAAGGGTGACCAGTATAGCTGGAATATTATAGTGCCACAGTAGGACAGTGATGTTGCCTGAGTAGCCAACTGAGATTTCTGAATTTTACTGATCCACCAACTCTTTATCACCTGGCTTCCCTTTTGTAACTGGGGCATTTTGCAAGATACCTAGTGTGAGATCTGGAAGCAAAATAATCCTAATTAGCCCTGTGGGGATTAGGCCCTTGGCCTTGACCTCATTAGCACCAGACTCTAAGCAGCTAAGTTGTCTAATTGAAACTGGCCCAAAGTAAAGACCTCTGTCGTTTCTTCTTATACCTTTATTAAAAAACAAAACAAAACAAAACAAAACGAAAACCAAAGAAATATTCTAATGTTCTACTCTGTGCCAAACATCTTATAGGATATTTTATCTTTATATGCCCTTATTAATAATTTAAAGATAGATGCTTAAAATAAAATGTGGTTATATGCATATGTGTATTTTAGATTAATGAATCAAACCATTTGTATTCAAAATTTTAGAAACTTATGTTTTACTAGAGTATGAGGATATAAATGTCATGTGTTATGTGGCCTTTAGAGTTTAGGAATGTGCTTAACTAGCGCATTCTTACTATTCTTACTGCCCAATTAGCCCCGTTAAAATAATACATTTTTGTTAATTCATGTTAAATAACTGAGATCTTCAAGAAGAAACACATTTCATCAATTTAAAAATTGTAGGAGATCTGGTACAATTTATAGAACTTCACAGATACATGTAATCATTTATTCATCTGTTTCTCTAGAAAAATAGTAAATTTAATTACACCTTAAAATTTTCATACCACCGTAGCATTCATGAAACAATTGCTGTGTTAAAATATATATTTTGAAAACACACACACAAGGTCTTGATTTTTACTAAATCAAGTAAGTACAGTTCCTTAAGAAAAGTAAATCTGTTTGCAGAGACAGTTTATATTATGGACACTTTAAAATACCACATGAACCATAAAATAAGGAGATTAGATACTGAATTTTTCATAAACTGGGTATTTAATGGTGAAATCAAGGAGAAAATACATCGTACCACATGTATACACCAAATATAGTGAAAGGAACCAGTTACTTTTTCCTCATTCTGGGATGATTTCCCAAACAGCTGCAGGATTAAAGTACACAGGTTAAGTATTTATTTTACTTCCATAAAAGGATAAAGTAGATAACTTGAAATCTGGATATTGTTAGTAAATTAGAAAACGTTTGTTAGCTAAACTACATACCTACATTTTTTTGTTTAAAATTCATCAAAATGTGCAACAATTTTTCATGAATGAGCACAAAGGTTTCTTTAAGAAATAATAGTAGACCTTTCCCCAATGTTTTCTTCAAATAGAGCAAAACAAGTCTAAATGATATATATAGAGGTGTAGAAATTTTAAATTTAGTTTTTTCTTTAAAAACTTTTCACTACATCAGATGTAGCCATAGGGTGGACGTATTTAAATGTAACAAATTATCATAAACTGGATTTTAATAAAATTACTATATTTCTCTTCTCAATTTGTATTAAGTCTCAGGTGTTTATTGGAGGACAGAGTCCAAATGACTCCTTTCCTCTTTCCCTACTTAAAATGGAGACTAGAAAAATTTTTTAAGTGTCTGTAGCTGTGCCTGAAGAAGCTTGGGACTTGCTTTGATCTCTGCTTTCCTAGTGACTAATGATGTTGAGTACTTTTTGGTGCTTATTTGCCATTTCTGTACCTGTATCTGTTTTGGTGACATATTTATTCAAATCTTTTACTCAATTAGCATATCTTATCTGGTTATCATTATTATTGTTACTGTTACATTATAAGAGTTCTTTAGGGGTACCTGGGAGGCTCAGTCGATTAGATGTCCATCTCTTGGCTTCTGCTCCGATCATGATCACATGGTTCATGGGTTCAAGCCCCACATCAGGCTCTGCACTGGCAACGGGTAGCCTGCTTGGGATTCTCTCTTTCTCCCTCTTTCTCTGCCCCTTCCCTACTTGTGCTCTCTAAATAAATAAATAAATTAATTAATTAATTAACACTAATAAAAAAGAGTTCCTTAAATATCCTGAATACATGTTCTTTATCAAATATAGATGTTGCAAATATTGCTTTCAGTTCCTTTGTATTTTCCTAACAGCAGAGTTTAAAAAGCATTTTTATTCTAATGAAATGAAACTTACTTTATTCTTATTGTGCCTTATTTATGAAAACTATTTCTATGTAAAGATCACAAAGAAGTTCTCATATATATTTTTAAAGCTCTATCCATTATACACAAATTCTATACCTTCTATATACAATGCTTACATTCAAGCTTATGATGCACTTCAAGTTAATCTTTTATTTCAGTTAGAAGTTTAGAAGTTCACATTTTTGTTTGTTTGTGTATGTATATCCAGTTGTTCTAGCACAATTTGTTGCAAAAGACTATATTTTACCCATTGAATTATCTTGGGAAGTTTTTGGAAATTCAATTAACCATGTATATGTTGATCTATTTCTAGACATCCTAATCTATTCCATTGATCTTACACAATAATACATGTTCTAAATTTTTGAAGCTGTATCGTAATTCTTGAGATCAGATAGTTTGAATCGTGTATCTTTGTTCCTTTTCAAAGTTGTTTTGGCTCTCTGAGATCCTTTGTTTTATCATAAAAATTGTAGAAGCAGTTCATCAATTTTATAAAAAGAGTCTCCTGGGATTTCTGTTGAAGTTGCTTTGTATCTGTTCCATGAGCATAATATTTCTCTCTATTTATTTGAGTCCTCTGCAATTCCTCTAAACAGTATTGTATAGTCTTAAATGTAGAGGTTGTATTTGTATTTCATCATATTCATTCCTAAATACTTTGCATTTTTAAAAAAATTATCTCGATTATCTTTATAATTTCCTCTACTTCTGTTTTTATTCTGAATTTATGTATTTGTATAATCATTTTTTTTTCTTTTTAAATTTTTTTCTAACGTTTAGTTTTGAGAGAGAGACACACACATAGATTGTGAGCAGGGAAGGGGCAGATAACGAGGGAGACACAGTGTCCCAAGCAGGCTCCAAACTCTGAGCTGTCAGCACAGATCCCAATGCCGAACTCAGGAACCATGAGATCATGACCTGAGTGGAAGTCGGAATGGTCAACCGACTGAGCCATCCAGGTGCCCCTCTCATTTTTTTCTTAATAAGACTTGCCAGAACTCTGAATTCTTTCCTTAGGAATTAACACTCCATTTTATTTATCAAACCAAATTTTGTCGATTGTTACTACAATAAACTATATTTTTTTCTCCTTTTGTCCTTTTTTTAAATGTTTATTCAGGGGCGCCTGGGTGGCGCAGTCGGTTAAGCATCCAACTTCAGCCAGGTCACGATCTCGCGGTCCGTGAGTTCGAGCCCCGTGTCAGGCTCTAGGCTGATGGCTCGGAGCCTGGAGCCTGTTTCCGATTCTGTGTCTCCCTCTCTCTCTGCCCCTCCCCCGTTCATGCTCTGTCTCTCTCTGTCCCCAAAATAAATAAACGTTGAAAAAAAAATTAAAAAAAAAATGTTTATTCATTTTTTGAGACAGAAAGAGAGAGAGAGAGAGAGAGAGCGAGCGAGCATGAATTGGGGAGAGGCAGAGAGGGGAGGGAGACACAAAATCTGAAGAGGGCTCCAGGCTCTGAGGTGTCATCACAGAACCCAATGCGGGGCTTGAACTCAGGAACCATGAGATCATGACCTGAGCCGAAGACAGACTCTTAACTGACTGGGCCACCCAGGCACCCCACATTTGCTCTTCTTAAATTTGCTTTCTAGTACTTTCTATCCTTTTTTACGAGTTTAATCTAAAAAATGTTTAATATAGGGGCACCTGGGTGGCTCAGTTGGTTAAGTGTCTGACTGTTGATTTCTTCCCAGGTCATGATCTCACATTTCATGAGTTCAAGCCTTGCATTGGGCTCTGTGCTGACAGCCTGGAACCCTCTTGGGATGTTCTCACTTCCTCATTCTGCCTCTCCCCCACATACATTTGTGCCCTCTCTCTCACAAAATAAATAAACAAACTTTAAAACAAACAAACAAATAAGTAAATAAATAGGCAGAAGACCTAAGGAGACAATTTCCTTAAACAGATTTATAGATGTCCAACAGGTACATAAAAAGTTGCACAACAGCATTCATCATCAAGGAAATGCAAATCAAAACCACACTGAGAACGACCACCATCTTGCCTCAATGTTTTTAGAATGACTATTATAAAAAGACAAGAAATAACAAGTGTTAGGATGCACAAAAAAGGAAACTCTTTTGTACTGTTAGTGGGAATGTAAATTGATGTAGCCATTATGGAAAACAATATGGAATTTCCTCAAAAAAATCAAAGAATAACTACCATGTGATCCAGCAATTTTATTTCTGAGTACTTATCCACAGAAAATGAAAATGCTAATTCGATAAGATGTATGTACTCCCAAGTTTATTGCAGCACTATTTCCAATACCCAAAATAGGGAAACAACCTAAGTTGGCATCAATGGATAAATGAATGAAGAAAATGCTGTGTGTGTGTTTGTATGTATAAATATATATCTATATCTATATCTATATCTATATCTGTATCTGTATCTGTATCTATATCTATCTATATCTATACCTATATCTATATAGATATATACACAATACTACTCAGCCATAACAAAGAGTGAAATATTTCCATTTACAACAACATGGATGGACATTGAGGGTATTTGGCAAGTGAAATAACTCAGAAAGAAAAAAATACAAATACCATATGATATCTCTTATATGTGGCATCTTTTCTTTTAAGTTTATTTATTTTGAGAGAGAAAGAGAGAGAGTGGGGGGAGGGGCAGAGAGAGAGGGGAGAGAGAGAATCCCAAGCAAACTCCTTATTGTCAGTGCAGAGCCTGATATGGGGCTCGAATCCACAAACTATGAGATCATGACCTAGGCTGAAGTCAAGAGTCAGACACGTAACCAACTAAGTCACCCAGGCACCCCACGTTATATGTGGAATGTAAACAATTAAAGAAACTAAGTAAAAAAATAAGTTCACGGACACATGGAAAAGTTTCTTGGCTTTTTATATCTGTTTTTAAGGTAATCTCTGTCATTGATTTTCAGTAATTTGATTACATTGTAATTTGGAGTGGTTTTCTTTCTGTTTATGCTACTTGGGGTTTATTTAGTGCCTTGAATCTGTGAAATTATTAAATTCAAAGAACACATATGTGTACTATTATTTCTCTAAATATTTTATTTGGCAACTCCCTCTGCCCATTTCTTTCTTTTTAGGTCTTCATTCACATGTTACTAGATTATTTCTTTTTTCAGTCTTTTCTCTAGAGATGATTCTTTTTGGATAGTTTATACTGTCGTCTTCAAGTTCACTTAGTTTTTTCTTATCTGTATTGTCTAATTAGCTGTTAATTCTACCTCATGCACTTTTTCCTTTAATTTATTGTATTTTTCATCTCTCCAATGTGTATGGTTTTATTACAAATATTTTCCATTTTTTATTTTCCATTTCCTAATTTTTAAAACAACTTTTTTTTTTAATGTTTATTTATTCTTGAGAGAGAGACAGACAGACAGACAGAATGTGAGCAGGGGAGGGGCAGAGAGAAAGGGAGACACAGAATCCGAAGCAGGCTCCAGGCTCTGAGCTGTCAGCACAGAACCCTATGTGGGACTTGAACTCACAAACTGTGAGATTGTGACCTGAGCTGAAGTCAGATGCTTAACTGACTGAGCCACCCAGGTGCCCTCCATTTCCTAATTTTTTAAAATACCTTTTCCTACAATACGGTGAGCCACTTTGCAGTTTTCACAGTTCTTCAACATGAGAATTTTCTTTTTCAAGTACACATTTAATGTTTGCTTCTTATATAACTTTTTAACTGTTTTTGTGAAGGTATCCAAGATTCTTATAATTATTTGTTCAGATGGTTATTTCCTAACTTACTTGTGTATCAATATCTATTTATTTCTCTTTCTCTTTCTTCATCTTTTTAGTTTCTTCTCTGTGTTTCATGACAAATTTCTAGGCTTATTCTCCAAATTACGACTAAAATTTCCACAATGTCAAATTTACTCTTTATTGCCTTTTATTTTTTATTGCTGCAATTTAATTAAAAAATTTAAATTGTATCCTCCTTCTTCCTATGTAATTAATATTCTTAGATTGATAGGTGCTGTAGGTTGGTTGGACTAATTTATTTATTTGTTTATTTATTTATTTATTTATTTATTTATTTATTTATTTTAATATATGAAATTTATTGTCAAATTCGTTTCCATACAACACCCAGTGCTCATCCCAAAATATGCCCTCTTCAATGCCCATCACCTCCTCTCCCCTCCCTCCCACCCCTCATCCACCCTCAGTTTGTTCTCAGTTTTTAAGAGTCTCTTATGCTTTGGCTCTCTCCCACTCTAACCTCTTTTTTTTTGTCCTTCCCTTCCCCCATGGGTTTCTGTTAAGTTTCTCAGGAGCCACATAAGAGTGAAACATATGGTATCTGTCTTTCTCTGTATGGCTTATTTCACTTAGCATCACACTCTCCAGTTCCATCCATGTTGCTACAAAGGGCCATATTTCATTCTTCTTCATTGCCACGTAGTAGGTTGGAGTAATTTAAATTTCTAGTGATGGCAACAGTGTATTGCTGCTTTCCAATATGCAAAAAAAATATGTATCTATATCAATCAGGGTTGGAAATTAATCAGGAAACAAAAACTGCATCACATTTTTAATAAGATAGTTAAATAAAATCAATTTATTAATTAGATATAGTCATTTGCTAATTGGTCACTCACACACACACACACACACACACACACACACACACAGCCAAAAATGTTATCATGGAGGGTATCAACCTAGAGGAAGTAGCTATGTTTGGGGGAATAAAGAAGGTTGTTTCAAATAATGAACATGTAAACCTGTTAGGTTTGAAAAGTTGAGATTCAGACTTCTCAAGAGGCCATACTTTTTAACTGATTCTGCTGTCTCTGAAGGGACACAGTGAAGTTGATTTTGTGTGTAAATTTAAAAATGTTGTCTTCACCCACTACTTGAATAAAAATCTGCTGCTCTCAGATTAAAAACAAAACAAAAAACAGCTAAAATAATGCTAAAAGAGAAAATCCCTTATTTCTCAGCCATTCATTCAGTGTCTTTCTAATGCCCTCACTGATAGAATATAATAGTGAATCAGTTGACAAATTAGAAATATGGTTTCCAGAGTTCTAGTCCAGCATCACAAAGCTGACCAAATAATTGTAGGTTAGGAGCTGTGAGAAAACAGCTTATAAACTGTCATACTGTCAATAGAAATTATTGAAAATGGCAATGTACTTTTATCAGCCATGTCTAAAATTCAGAGCAAAGCTCTATGTAATATCTAAATCTATCTCTACATTTATATGTACACAACTCTACATCTATGAAAACTGAAATTTAAACAAAATATGTATATTAAATATTTATTTAAATTGAAAATGAAAGTGAACTTAATCACAGAATTTCAGTAAGATTTAGCTGATTTATATGACAATATTTACTGATTTTGCTAGTTTATATATATGGAAGATTTTTTTTCTGTTAATTGAGTGAACTAAGTCTGTAGAACCAGTTTTTGAATTTTTTAAAATGTATTTAAAGTTAAAATACATAACAGCTATCTTTAGAACACTATCAAAATGAAATACTGAAAGGTGAATATATCTATATCTATATGCATGTGTGCATATAGATAGACACATATGTATATATGCATACTCACATAATATACAGTTTTTACAAACTTTTCTAAATATATTAGGGTAAAAAGGGTGTCTTTAAGTAAAAGAATACTAGAATCAATATATACTTGTTAAAGGCTTATTGTTTATTCCCATAAATTTAGAAGATTAATGAATCTAGTGACTGGATAATGAATTGTTCTGAAAGAAAAATTGTTTTGATTGTTGCGGTTGTTTAATTGCAGTTAAGTTCCAGTTGTTGAGCTTCCAAATTTAATTGCAACAGAATTGAAGAGGATCTAATGGAGTTTTCAGCATATAGATTTGAAACTGTTGTTTGGTCACATAGGTCACTATCTGAATTTTGCCTTATAGCATGGATTAACTTTACAGAATTTGGTGAAAATGCTTTTTAAAAAATCCAGGAAGCTGTAATTTCCATCCCATTACTTTTAGGCAAGAATTCTTAGAATTTAAATGTGTCACATAAAAAAATGAGGATCAAAAAAAGGATTCTTAAATGGTGATGACAAGCCCTGTTCAACTGCTAATTGGAGTGCTGCTTTGAGGGTGTTTTTTAAAAATTTTTTAAACATGTATTTGTTTTTGACAGACAGAGACAGAGACAGAGACAGAGAGTGAGTGAAGGAGGGGCAGAGAGAGAGGGAGACACAGATTCCGAAGCAGGCTCCAGGCTCTTAGCTGTCAGCACAGAGCCCTAAGTGGAGCTCAAACCCACGAACCATGAGCTCATGACCTGAGCCAAAATCAGATGCCCAACCTACTGAGCCACCCAGGGGCCCCTGTGAGGGAGTTTTAAGTATGGGTGATTACCTAGATAATCTGCATGAACCTGATTCAATCAATTGAAAGGCTTTAAGAGCAGAGCTGAGGGCTTCCCAGAAGAAGAAATTTTGCTCAGGGATAGCAACTCCACCTACTGCTTGAAAGTCCTAGACGGCTCTTCCTGCGAGCCAGACCCACAGAAGTCCCACTTGCCTACCCAGCCTTCACAATTGTGTAAACCAAACCCTTGCATTTAATCTCTTAATATGTATCCTCTGTTGTGTCTGTTTCTTTGGTTTAATCCTACCTAACACATCCTGTCTCATTTGAAAAAGTAATTTTTACCCATGGATACATAAATTCACTGAAAAAAGCCACTCAAATCTCATTAAGAATTTACTTGTCTTATTACGAAATTATTTATCATGAATAATTATCATTTAAAAATGTGGAATGTGTTTTTTATTTTGATTATATTTTAATGCTTGAAAATATGACACATAAATATTTTTCACATTTGTTCAAATCACAGGGAATTTAAAACTATAAATGTACTTCAATTGATGCAAAGATATTTCCAGTTCTGAAAATGGATAGGAAAAGGGAATTGATAGGGTGGTGTGTGTCTGTGTATTTGTGTGTGTGTGTGTCTGTGCGCGTATGTGTGTGCGCACGCACGTGCATGTAGGGCCTAGATAAGTTAATAGTATTGGATAGGTAGAGTTTACCTAAAAATTGTCTTATTGTGCCAACACGTTGATCTTGGATATCTAGCATCTGTAACTGTGAGACAATAAATTTCTATCGTTTAAGTCACCCATTTGTGGCATCCCTAGCAAACTTATAAACTAATTAAAGTGAAATATTTATATTATATTATATTTGTGGATGGTCAGTTACATGTGGTTTAAACTAATTTCAGATATTTGTCCAAATAGTAAACAAATTAAATTTACTATTCATAATACTAAATAAAAGTGTTTATTAAACTAAAATCATATTATTTTTATATTTGAATATACAAAATGCTGAACAAAATATATAATACTATAACAAGTCAAATTCATAATCATTCATAACAACCACACTGCCCTGGTTCAATACAGAACATCAATCAATGCTCTTTATACATTTTGTGGTTGCTATTATTTGCATTTTGAGATGCAGAAGTAATTAGAAAAACAAATTATGAATGATTATAGTGGACTTAATAAATGATATAGAATAATTTGAAACTTTTGGAGAATTCTGGGTACGGTTCTGGAGGAAGCCAGGAGATATGGTTTAGGGAAAAATGTGAAAATAATTTCTTTTTCACACATTTGGAAACTAACTGTTTTGGAGGTAAAAAGGTGAAGTAAGTGAGTCATTCATTTCATGTAGTTTGTATAGAGGGCTTACAACTTAAAATCTAGAGTTCACATTTAGTATCAGATATGTTTGGTCATGGTAGGGTGTCAATGACTTGGAAAATCATACGCTCAACCTTTATTATCGTAAAATATTATCAGAAAATATCTACTGAATTTAAAGGAAGGATACCATATTTAACTGATTATGAAGGTATATTTTAATATATAGGCATATGTATTAATGAAATAAGTAGAAGATGGATAATTTAGCACCTATATTTGATGAAGAATCAACAAAATGTGCTGGTATATTAAAGGCACGAAGTAAAGAAACTAGATAACAATCTATTTGGATATATCAAAATTAGTTGTATAGATTTTAATTATACAAAGAATAATATTTAATATGAAGTTTAGCATCCTAGTTATAATTTACCTACCATGATAAAAAACAGTTTTTAAAGTTTTATATTTCTGTTGATTTTCATAACAAAATTTTCTTTAAGTTTGGTGCCAAATGAAATGCAAACATATTTCTTATGACAATAATTTGATTTTATTTTGATTCTAATCCAAACCTCAAAGAATCAGTTTTTCACACCTAACCACAAAACAGTTTTGAAAAATTTTCAGGTTCTATTGTAACCTGAAGTAAGTTTATTCAAAAGATATCTGAACTTTGGCCTAACTTATTCCAATTTGAGAATGGGTTTTATATTGTACATTGCAAATCAAATAAGAATTCTTTGTTTGAGACTCTCTATTAATATTCTTTTCATGAAAGTCTGGTTTAGGCTTAAAAATTGGAAGAAAGAGTCAAATATAACAGACATGACCTGTCATTTTCATCTCCTGTAAGTGACTCAAATGTATTTATCTTAGGTCAAAGCTCAGATGTCATCATTCACCATATAGTTATAGAGGCTGTACCTTAAAAAATGCAGGAAATGACTCATTAGGCTTCTACTGGCATGAACATAAAAATAAGCTACTCTCTGGAGTTGGCAAAAGAGTTGAATTTTCAACTTCCTCTGCCAACTTTAAAGAAGAATACAAAAAAGTTGAATGTGGAAATTTATATGAGTTTTTAAAATCAGTATATTTTTAAATATGTAATGCACACCAATTGAAGCAAAATAAAATAAAAGGAGAGAGAAGCTCAAAGGATTGTCCTTTAGGACTTCCAATATCTTAAAGCAAATGGCAATTCTGAATATAAAATAAACATGTACCCCTCTATGTTTCTTTTGTTACAGTGGTGCTCTCTTAACTGTAACCACAATAAAGGGCATATGTTTGTTAAAAGTGATTATCTCCCTCATCTTCATTACCATGAAATAGTCTTTGCTGAGGCTCCAGTTGTCAAAAAATAATAATAGGAGTCAGTGAAAGCAAAGATCCAAATGTCACTACCACCATGATGTTTCTCTTGAGTAGTGAGACATTAAATTCATCATTGTGTATCCATCTCGTTTCAAAGTTATTCTGAATTTAATTTTTTAATTTTTTGACTATTTGCCTATACATTTAATTTTTTTAGTCTTTGAAGGCCGTAACAATTCTCAACTGTTTGATAAGAAGTACTGTTACACATACTATTTGATAAGAAATAAATTTTATTTTTGTTACGCATTTTTCTTTGAAATGTGAAATACAAAATCTTATTTTTACTATATTAAGTGGTACTTAGAGTTTCCTTTGGGAATTGTACTGTATGGAAAAGCAGTTTATTGCAAAATCTTCCATTTATGCAAATACACGTTGATACAGTTACAAGTGCTCTGGTTAAAATTAGCATATAGTAATTATATCATGTTTTAGGATTCACAGCTCTCCTATTGTCAATGGTGAAATCATAACACTAAAATGAAACATTTCATGGGGAAATCAATCATCTTTAATCCAATGTTTTTATATCTTCTACTTTGTAGTCTAATATACTTATATAAAGCATTCACTAGCTTTACCTTCATTATTAGAATAACAACATAAATCCATACATGCATAGATTATTATTAGCAGACCATCAATCATATAAACCATTTTATTTAATTCTTCTAACAAGTATCTCTTCTATGTGTTATTTCCATTTTTAAGAGAGAATTTATAAAGTAGTAATAGTCCTTTCTATGCACTCCTTTTTATGCCATTTTTTCATTCATTCATTCATTCAGCATTTGTTCAATAAAAATTATTAGAGTATTTCCTATGTGCCAACCATTATGCTCTGTGTTGGCCATTTACGTATGAATCATGCAGACTTTTTTCCTGAAGTGAAAAGGAGATGAATGTGTTTAATACAGTGAAAAAGGCCCAGGTGTGATAGTGCATTAAGTAGTTCTTCAAAAATCTTCTTAAACTAGCTTTTTTAAAAATTCTCATTCACTAGTATTATGAAAATTAAAGAAAATGATTAGATGGAATCATATAGAAATTGTATTCTTGTATTTAATTCGCATGATACTAACAAACATCTATGGGAAAGTGAGGGTGAAGTGCAAGCTTTGTAGTCAAACCGTCTGGATTGGAATCTCAGTCACTTATTCAGTGATTTTAGATATGAGTCTCATTTTTGCCATGTTTCAAGAGTGAATACTATTACATTTATTACCAGGCTACAAAATCCTTGACTCTGTCTAGCTTTTAATATACACTGAGAAAATGTGTACTTCCTCCCTAAAACAAGACATTTTTCTTTTGTATTTCCTGTGTATATCTCGAGAGGAAGAGAGAGAGAGAGAGAGAGAGAGAGAGAGCCTCCTCTATTCAGTTACACAAGCTCCAAACACTGAGTTCTTGTTAGCCTTCTCTTGATCCTCGATCAAGCAGTCACTCATCAAGTCTGGCCAATCCTACTTTATATTCCTCTTAAACTCCTACTTTATTTTCACACGACCATTGATTTAATGGACCCTTGCCACTTTTACGTGGACAATTTATTTAAGCTAAAAAATCAATGAGCATTTATTGAATATCAACTAAAAAAACATAATGAAGAAAATCAAACTACCATTTCTACTTTCTCAGAGCTTAATATACAGTTGAAGACACTGGATATAAATGTAGAAGGTTATAAATAATATTATTTTTAAAATAAGCTTCCAAGTATTACTGCAGTGGCTTTCACAAGACATATATGAATAATTGACAAAAAAGTAACAATAATAATTAACATGGAAATCTTGAAAATTAGAGGTAACTGTTGCTTAAGGTTTCTAGGAGGACTTATAAGTTAGTTGGGATTTGATTACACTTTGATCAGCCAAGAAAAGTGAGCATGTTGGGGTGCCTGGGTGGCGCAGTCGGTTAAGCGTCCCACTTCAGCCAGGTCACGATCTCGCGGTCCGTGAGTTCGAGCCCCGCGTCAGGCTCTGGGCTGATGGCTCAGAGCCTGGAGCCTGTTTCCGATTCTGTGTCTCCCTCTCTCTCTGCCCCTCCCCCGTTCATGCTCTGTCTCTCTCTGTCCCAAAAATAAATAATTAAAAAAAAAAAAAAAAAAAGAAAGAAAAGTGAGCGTGTTATTACTAATGTAGAACTGAATAAATTAAAGTAAACCTGTTCAGGGGCGCCTGGGTGGCGCAGTCGGTTAAGCGTCCGACTTCAGCCAGCTCAGGATCTCACGGTCCGTGAGTTCGAGCCCCGTGTCAGGCTCTGGGCTGATGGCTCGGAGCCTGGAGCCTGGAGCCTGTTTCCGATTCTGTGTCTCCCTCTCTCTCTTTCCCTCCCCCGTTCATGCTCTGTCTCTGTCTGTCCCATAAATAAATAAAAACGTTAAAAAAAAATTAAAAAAAAAAGCTAAAAAATTATTTAAAAAAAAAATAAAAAATAAAGTAAACCTGTTCAAGGTATTTAAACTTCAGTTCTTTTTGAAATAGATTTTCTTGCCTCAACATTAGGCAGTGAGGAAATTCAGGTTCCATGAATGAGTGAAACCTGGCAACCAGCTCAAAAGTATTGCCTCATGGAGGCCTTTTGTATCACTTTCTAGGCATTATAGTCATTCCCCTGTATGCATTAGCACTATACCTTAACATATCCCTCGTTTCCAGCCCTCACACTAAGTAGTATTTTTTAATATGCCTACATTCTCAATTAAGAAAACAAGTGTGTAAAGACAATGGCCTGTTTGTTTTGGTTTTAATTTAACACCAGGTAGAGTGCTTTAGTAATCACTCAGTAAGAGAGTTTTGACTGCCTAACTCTACATTGTTCACCACTCAATTAGATGTTTTATTGCTAAATGGCAATTTAGTAAGAAATTATCTTTTTTAAAATTTAAACTGGACATTTTGTCCTTCTGGTTTTTGTTTTTGTTTTTGTCTTTGTTTTTTTGTTTGTTTGTTTTTACTGAATTGATGTGTGTGTATTTGCTAGATATAGCTCTGTTTTGAATAATAGCTGTACTAAGTTGGCTTCAACTGATAGCTGTTTCCCATGTCCTATAGGCATTTTGATTGATTTTTGCAATTCATGGGTTCTTTAAACTTGCCTGAACACAATTCTTTCTCTACACACATCAAAGAACACACACTGTATTTCATTATCTCAATTGATCGTTTTAACTTCTAATCTTCATGGAAGGATTCCAATCACTTCCCTGACTCCTTAAGTCTTTCACTTTTGTTGGTTCAAATCCCCTTGCTCACTTTAGTTTTGAAACCAAAGTACTTCAGATGCTAAATTTGAAGATGGGGGAACTTATATGTATATTTTTTCTTTCTATCTTGCCTCTAGGCTTCTCTGATTCTTCTGCCTGAATAATGTCTTTGACAGTCCAGAAATTGTATACTCCCAACTCCTGCAGGCAATTTACAATAAATATAGCAACATATAATGTTCATAATATTGTGAAATACTTGCTGAGTTAGGTGGCCATTCAGGAGGCTGGTTTCAAACCTTTCCCATACCTCATATACTCTTACATGCACAGAGAAAGTGAAAATAATTCTGATGCTTCAAAAGGAGAAAATATGGCATTGTATGCTAAAAATTCTTTTTAAACTTTTTTGAAATACTTGCAGATTTATAGCAAAGTTACAAAAATAATAAAAATCATTCCTATTAGCCCTTCACCTAGATTCCCAAATGTAAACATCTTACCAAGTGATATTTGTTATACCATTTTTGTCTCTTTTTTTTTTCTGAACCTTTTGAGTAGAAGTTACTGAAATGATACAAAATGGTACCATTTACCTCTAAATAATTCAATATGTGTTTCTCTAAGACAGAAACATCTTATTAATAACCTTAGTACATTTATCAAAATGAGGATATGAACATTTCTATAATGTTCCTATCTAAGCATTTACAGATTTGTTCAAATTTTTTTCACTTGGACCACAGGTGTTCTTTATACCAAACCAAACAAAGTATAGTTCTTGTTGTTGTTGTTGTTGTAGTTGTTTTTCCTGGCCCAGTATTACATGGTGCATTAAGTTATCCCAGCTCTTGTTTCCTTTAAACTGGAAATGCCCCACACTTGTCTTTTGCCTAAGTTTGATATTTTTGAGAAATAAAGGCCAATTATTTTCTAGAATGTCTCTCAAATTAAGCTTGCCTAACACTATCTCATGATTACCTTCAGGTATGCATTTCTGCAGGAATATAACATAAGTGATATTGTATCTCAGTGTACCACACAGGAGGTATATAATGTCCACTGGTCCTATTAGTGCTGACTTTAACTTGGATTACTTTGTTAATGTGGTGCCTAATGGATATATCTATTATGGAGTTATAGTTTTCCCTGTGTTTTAATAACTATCTTATAGAGAGATATAGTGAGATTCCCATTTCTCATTGAATTTCCACCCACTAGTTTTAGCATCCATTGATGATCCTTGCCTGTAACTATTATCATGATGATGGTTGCCAAATAGTGATTTTCTAATGCAATCATTCATTTTACATTTAATAGAGGTATATGACAAGAAAGAGCTTTCTTTTTTCCCATATTTATATATTTATACCTGCATGGTTCCATTGGTTCTCATTTAGGCTAAGGGTTAAAATTACTTATTATTATTTATCTTAATCATCAATGTATACTGTATGATCCTATCAAATTGGATATGTGTCCTTTTGATGTGTCTAATCATTTTTTAACATTTCCTTACTGTCACAAAAATACATTCCATTCTTGTACTTTCCTTGCCAAAGCCAGAAGAAACCATTTATGAAAGGACCTTAAGTTCCTTTTAGTGAACAAAGATATTTAAAACTAAGATCTGAATGCTAGGTATGCCTATTTCCTTTTACATATCAGTACTTCTATTATCTCTAATAGACACAGACACTTAAATGAAGATATATACACTTATACATAGAGATTTTTTCATTCGTCCATCATTCTATTTAAAATAGATTTTATATAAAATTGACAAATTTTGAAACATACAACCAACCGAAGCTGTGAAAAGAAGTTGAAGAGCTACATAGTCCTGAATCTATAAAGGAAATACAGTTTCCCTTGACTTTACAATGGGGTTATGCCCTGATAAGCCCATTCCAAGTAGAAAATACTGTTAAGTCTAGAATGCATTTAATACACCTAACCTAACTAACAGCTTAGCCTAGCCTACCTGGAGCATGCCTAGAACACCTACATTAGCCTACAGTTGGGCACAATTATCTAACACAAAGCCTATTTTATAATAAAGTGTTCTATCTCATGTAACTTATTGAGTAGTGTACTGAACTTGAAAAACAAAATGGCTATATGGACTTAGAATGGTTGTAAGTGTACTGGTGGTATACTGTCATGATCTAATGGCTGACTGGGGCTATAGCTGCCTACGCCCTCCCAGGATCATGAGAGAGTATCATACCACCTATCAGTAGCCCAGGAAATGATCAAAATTAAAAATTCAAAGCATGGTTTCTACTGAATGCATATTAATTTCACACCATCATAAAGTGAAAAAAATTTAAATCTTACCATCTTAAGCCAGGTACCATCTGTATCACTAAAAACAAGCAAAGAAACAAAAACTTTTTGTAAAGAAAAATCTAGACACATAGCATTCCTAGCGAAAGCTTCCTAACATGTAATAAAGATACACCCATCTTAAACTCTTTCAAATATAAAAGAATGGAATATTTTACAATTTGCTTTTTTGAGACTAGAATAACCTTGATTCCATATTTATAAAGAAGCTCACAAAAAATAAAAGTTACTCTTCAAATACTATTATGTATATAGATCCAAAAATATTTTTAAATCAAGTTCTATATATTAAAAGTTCTCAAAGAGCACAAAATTACATGTAAATCTATGCTCATGGCTATTTTTTGGTAAAAATTTTAATTGGCTTTTTATGCAAGATGCTTGTTGTTTTAATTATACAACTGTTGCTTCAATATGGTTTATCTTTCTGATTTTATGTCTTAAAAAATTAAAATATATAGTTTCGAAATCTATTTTTTCAGTATGCAATGTATCAATTAACCTTTTTGTTAAATCTGTTGACTCTCCCTCCAAGTAACCCTTTTGTTGGATTTCTGATGCTGTATTACATTTCCTCTCTGTTGAATTCCAGTGTGCTCTGGACTATGAAGATGTTGCTAGGTGACAGTTTTGAACTGGTTGGTACCTCTCTGGTTTTAGAAACATTTTATTTCTGGAACCTGAGGATTTATCCTTCTGTCTCTGGAAATCTGTTTTCTTCTTCTCTCTCTTCTCGTCCTCCTTTTCCTCCTCCTCTTCCTCTTTCTATCTCTTTCTCTGTCTCTCTCTCTATTTATATATAGAAAGATGATAGATAGATAGATAGATAGATAGATAGATAGATAGATATACACACAGAGTGTGTATGTATATATATTTGGGAATGGAAAAAGGACCCATCTTTTTTAGCACAGAATGCAATTTTGCATTTCCACTTTTAAAAAATTTCTTTTTAAATCCAAGTATAATTAACTTAACAGTTTTATATTAGTTTCAGGTATAAAATATAGTGATTCAGCAATTCTGTACATTACTCAGTGCTTATCATGGTAAGTATCCTTTTAATCCCCTTCACCTATTTCACCAACACCTCCCCTCTGGTAACCACCTGTGTGTCATCTATATTTAAGACTCTGTTTTTTTTGTTTGTTTAGTTTATTTCTCTTTTCTTTGTTTATTTGTTTTGTCTTTTAAATTCCACACATGAGTGCAATCGTGTGGTATTTGTCTATGATTGACTTATTTCTCATAGCATTATACCGTTTAGATCCATCCATGTTGTTGCAAATGACAAGATTTCATTCTTTTCCTTCTTTTTTTTTAAGCAATTTTATAATGTTTATTTTTGAGAGAGAGAGAGAGACAGAGACAGAGACAGAGCTTAAGTGGGAGAGGGGCAGAGAGAGAGACACACACAGATTCCAAAGCAGCCTCCAGGCTCTGAGCTGATAGCTCAGAACCCAATGTGGGGCTTGAACTCATGAACCATGAGATCATGATCATACTGCTTCTTTTTTTTTTAAGTTTTTAAAATGTTAATTTATTTTTGAGAAAGAGACACACACACACAGAGTGGATGTGGGGAGGGGCAGAGAGAGAGGGAGACACAGAATCCAAAGCAGGCTCCAGGCTGTGAGCTGCCAGCACAGAGCCTGACGTGGGGCTCAAACCCATGAACTGTGAGATCATGACCTGAGCTGAAGTTGGACTTCAACTGAGTGAACCACTCAGGTGCCCCTATACCTGAGTATACCATACTCATACCACTTCTTTATCCATTCATCTGTTGATGGACACTTCGGCTTCTTCCATATTTTGGCTATCGTAAATAATGCTGCAATAAACATAGGGGTGCGTGTAACTTTTCAAATGAGTGTTTTCATATTCTTTGAGTAAATAACACAGTAGTGGGAATACTGAATCATATGGTATATCTATCTTTTTTTAATTCTTTGAGGAACCCCCATATTGTATCCCACAGTGACTGCACCGGTTTGCTTTCCCACCAACAGTGCATCAGGGTTCTTTTTTCTTCACATCATTGCCAGCACTTGTTTCTTGTGTTTTTGATTTTTGGAATTCTGAAGGTTGTGAGGTGATAATTCATTGTGGTTTTGACTTGCATTTCCTTGAAGTTTAATGATGTTGAGCATCTTTTCATGTGTTTGTTTGCCATCTGTATTTCTTCTTTGGGCAAATGTCTGCTCATGCCTTCCTCCCATTTTCTTAATTAGATGCATTTCCACTTGTTAAATTGCAGTGTGCATTTTAGAACACATACACTTCTAGATACTGTTGTAATACCTTGTCCCTATCGATTAAGTTAATGCTAACAAAAGTCCTGCGCATGAGGTGCTTACTAATATTATCTCATATTTTTAAAAATTTCCTCTTTTGTGCAATAAGAAACCTGAGGCAAGAGGTGTTTTGTCCCATGTGTACTGTCCATAAGAAGCAGAGATAGGATTTTGGATTTGTATAGTTAGATTATACCCTGACTACCAGCCCTGCTTTCTAATCTTCCTACACTTTCTTGCCTTCAATTAGACTAAGTGATTCTTGTGGGTAGAATTTATATGAAATTTGTTTTTTTTCCCTCCAAAGTACCCATTTAGAAGAATGAAAATTTAAAAATTTCGCTTCATATATCTTCTCAAATTCTAACAAGTAATTGGTGGTACACTTTTATTATTTTCCTTGTTTATGTCCAAATAGTGTGATTATCACCATCTTGGTGCTGTAATATGAAGACTTTTTGCCAAATAATTCTATTTGTTGTTTGCTCTAATTTGAACATGACCAATCATTTCATCTTCCTTGTTACCATGACACCAATTTCCTCCTTCACTTGATAGGTCTGACAACTATTTCTGACGCCATAAGTACTTCTGTTGATATTTCTTAAAATGTATAAAATAAGAAGAAAATATATGCGTAGCATTTTCTCATATATTTTTCTTAAATATTTTCAAAATTCACACTTAAAAAATAAGTTCAAGCATATATGGAGGTATTTATATACAGTCACACATCCCAGTTACTGAGAATAACTTTATAAATAGGGAAAAGTCACTAAAACCTTTCAGAATATATCCAAAGAGGAAAGTCATGCTTAAAAACAGCAACAAATAAAAACAGAATTATCCAGCATTTTAAGTTTATTAATCAATTATTTTCACACCTTCATTCAATTGCTAATTTATTCAACATGTATACATATATTCAGATATATATAATTTATTTAAGATACATGTATACTGAAGATGTATATAATTTATTAAAGATATATGTATATGTGTGTAATGTATTTGAGGGTTTTTTTGTTTGTTTACCTACCATATACTATCTACTACGTATCAGGGTATATTTTTAGCACTAAGGATACCACAGTGATCAAGAACCATAGAATCTGGACATTAATGTCGCAAAATTTCTAAGGGTAAAAAGAAAGTAAATAAATGACCAAGATATTTATAAATGATCATTGTTGGGAGAAATTTCTCCACGGACTTCTCAGCTTTCTGTACAGGTTGGGTGTCTGAGCAGAAGATATGTTTGAAGAGCAAACAGCCTTGGAAGCTAGAGAAAATGTTTCCCCTCTGGACAGATTTAGAGGTATATTTGCCTGGATAGTCTATGGTAGTAAAGATAAAACCCCTTCCCACTTTGCACAAATATTTGCTTATATTCCAAGATAGCAAGAATAGAGGATTTTCTTTTACTGTCCAGGAGATTTTCACATGTTCAAGAGAAATGAGAAATCTCTCTCTTCAGAGAGGAAGGTGGGTAGATTTGTCAGCTGCCCCATATAAGTCAAGTCTTTTCCTCTCTGTGGGGCAAGCCACTGTACATGGAGGTAAACATCTGGCCGTCGTCAAGTTGCTCTCCGAGAACCGGGGTATGGGAGACTGACACAAGAAGCTGCTCTGACCACTGCTTCTGATCTTTCCTGTGGTCTGTTTTTGACTCAGCAGTTTCAATCTTTTATTGATATATCCCATCTATATGCTACATAAATATATTTATCTACATGTATCCTTCTTTGTGTGCATGTGTGTGCACCTATAGCGCTCTGGCAGGCTAACTAGTTAGCAAATAAAGTCTAAATCTCAGATCCTTCAGAGTTTCCGATTTAATAATCATATGAAGTAGGAAGAAATTACACACAGTAAGAAAAAGAAACATGTGGATATATGGGTGGGGATGGACATATTTAAGGGAAGGCTCTCAGCCAATGAAATGGAGACCTTAAGATAATCCATCAATGCAGAGTACAGGGAAAAAATGAGATGAGAAAACATGAAGTATTCAAGGAAGAGAAAAAATTACTAGCATGGAAGAAGCTTAAACAGTCAGAGACTGTGTTCTGGATGACAGCAGAGGGTAGTTATTGATATGCTCTTGTGGCAATGACTCCTATGACAGGTGTCTACTATGTTTGGCATGTGACAGTAATGGGCAAAATTCATATGAACCATTTTAGTGAATTCATTAAGATGGTAGTTGATAAGAGCGAGTTAATTGATAAGTAGAAGGTAAGAATACAGAAATGTTGGGGTGCCTGGGTGGCTCAGCCAGCTCAGCGTCTGACTTCAGCTCAGGTCATGATCTCACAGTTCGTGGGTTTGAGCCCCACATCAGGCTCTGTGCTGACAGCTCCCAGCCTTGGACCCTGCTTCAGATTCTGTGTCTCCCTCTCTCTCTGCCCCTCCCCTGTTTGAGCTTTGTCTCTGTCTCACAAAAATAAACATAAAAAAAAAAAAAATACAGAAATGCTGATTGTATTAAATTCCTTGGCATTTGCTCCCCCCCACCCCCACTGTGTAAAGATGCAAAGAGAGAAATCGAGACATACATAGGTCCAAGTAAATTACTTCAGCTAATACTTTTTTTTTTTTTCAAGTTAGGGTCATTAAAGAGAAGGAACTGTCATTGGATATTAGTCTTTGGTTGATTAAAAAAAAAAACAAAAACAAACAATAAAAAAAAACAACTTTTGGCTATTAAAGAAGACTTAATTTTGTATGATGGAAAGAACTAAACAATGTGACCAGGGTTCTATAATATAGACCTGGGTCTTGTACTTTTTATGAGTGTTACCTTGGATAATTAATGGCCTACATAATCCTCAATTTTTTCATATTTGAAATCAGAAAATATTTTTTAATCTCCATAGAGACTTGTAAGATTAAAATGTGTTTAAATATAACAATACATTTTCAAAATCAGTAGAAGCTATATAAGAATGTAAGGATTTATTTCACCTGTTTATGCTAAAATAGGAAAAATAAAATACTTGATATCATTAATAATATGTAATAGGATACCATAATATGTAATACAATGTATTTATTTAAGTGTATTAAAAATAGAATTCATTATTTTCTTTTAATATAAAAAAATGTAAAACTCCTGTAAGAATAGGAGCAATGTTATCAGGTCATAGCCAATCCTCATATTTTCATCTAGGTGGAAGTCCTAGAAATTAGTCAGAATGTTCATTTACCAACTGTAATCTGTTTTACATATAAAACATCAGAGATTAAAATTAGTTAAAATAGTTGAGAAAGTGTTGAATTCTATTATTATACTTTTATATTAGAATAGAAAATGTTCTCATACCTTGATATTCAAGCTAACAATTTTATAGGCTAAGAGTATGCTTTTGAAAAAATTTTTCTATTTTAACATTTAAAATGGTTTGCCAGCTGTTTAAAGTGAATACACTGCAAGACATTTTAGAGAAAATAATACCAAATACTTTTGGTAAAGGTGGCTCTAACAAAATACATGGTGACAAAAATCCATAGGCTTGGAAATATTTGGACATTTCACTGTCTTTCAGTTATCATTTAGCATTTTCTAGACCCAGGCATGATCCGTTCTCTCATTTCATTAACCAAGTGCTTTTTTTTTAATGAAATTTATTGTCAAATTGGTTTCCATACAACACCCAGTGCTCATCCCAAAAGATGCCCTCTTCAATACCCATCACCTACCCTCCCCTCCCTCCCACCCGCCATCAACCCTCAGTTTGTTCTCAGTTTTTGAGTCTCTTATGCTTTGGCTCTCTCCCACTCTAACCTTTTTTTTTTTCCTTCCCCTCCCCCATGGGTTTCTGTTAAGTGAAATAAGCCATATAAAGACAGATACCATATGTTTTCACTCTTATGTGGATCCTGAGAAACCAAGTGCTTTTTAAAATTTTCTGTGGGAATATGTGTTTATGGTCATACTAAATTCTGTTTCATATGTTAATAAGATGCCCCCCCCCAAAAAAATAGAGAAAACTTTTTTCTGTCTCTCCAATTTCAGATTTTGATCATTCTCCTTTAATCTTGAACACAGCATTGGTATGGAATGAGTGGAAAAAGGAGAGGTTTTATGTTTTCTTTTATATCAATGCAGAAGAAGAGGACAAATGCTGTTCTTTCACCACTATATTCAAATGTCACCATTCTTTCCTTACTACTAATTGCTAAAAACCCTGTCATTTTACAATTTTCAAAGATCTGAGGTTAATCCATTGCATTTTGCATTCCTATAGGGACAATATGTCAGCCTTCCTGTGACATCGCTTTTCTTTCTCTCTTGCCGTCAATCTGCCACCTACTCTATTCTTTTTAATAGTTGTAGGATCCTCCATAGCAGTGATACTAACCACAAAATTTTCCTTTCAAATGTGAATCAGATGTTATGATAAAAGATTTAGGGCCCCTCATGTAAATCATGCAATTGTCTATTTTTTTTTTAAAGACTTTGAATTACTGATTGAATTGTTATATATTTTTTTAATTTTTTAATGTTTATTTATTATTGGGAGACAGAGAGAGACAGAGCATGAGCAGGGAGGAGCAGAGAGAGGGAGACACAGAATCTGAAGCAGGCTCCAGGCTCTGAGCTGTCAGCACAGAGCCCGACACGGGGCTCGAACTTACAAACCGCCAGATCATGACCTGAGTCAGCCGCTAAACTGAGCCACCCAGGTGCCCCTGAATTGTTATATTTCTAATTGTGCATATGACAGACTTCTGTTTTGCTTTTGTGTACAAAAATTATGTAGCACAAATTAAATCTTCAGAGTTTTACCCTGTCAGAATTTAAAAAATCTAATACATCTATATTCACTGGTTTGAGTATAATATCTTGGTCTCCATGGCCTGCTACTCATCAAATTGTTCTTTCATTTCTGTCATACTTCTGAGATACTTACTAGATGTCATATATTTGATTAAACACAATTTTGGAGAAATAGAAGGTCTATTTGATGAGACTAAGAGACCGCTGTTAAATGTTTCCTCTCAAATAACTACTCTGACTTCTTCATTTGGTACTTAAAGTTTTACATATGAAATAACAACAGAATTTTTTACCAAAGCTCAAGTTTATGATAAAAAAAAAGAAAAACTAGTCCCAAGTTGAAACATATCCATTATGTGTCTATACATAAATATCGCAGGTTTACATTTCTTTTTATCTGCCTTTGATTTTATTTCTGGTATTAATGGAAATACATTTTTACTTAAATATTAAAGTCATGAATGTAGTTGGTGAGAATAAAGTTAAATGTATCTGGCCCATGATCCATTCATTCTAGCTACCAGGATACAGACCCAGGGGAAAGGAAGGAGGGCAAGTGACCTGGCCTAATCTTCTTGTCAACTGGGCCTCTGGGTACATAGACTAATGATATTTTCTAGGAGGAAGAGAGCTTATCTATAGAACTCCTTAGCAAGATGTCCCTGGCTAAAGGATTACTTATAGTAAATAAAATTGCAGTCACCGGATTTATGAGGCATCATTCCCTGGAGAATGTCATGTAAGCCATACAACTCTGTGGGTATAAAATAGAGATGTTATATGACTTAAATGCCTACTATTGTGTTAAGTAAAGCCACAAAACCTCCTTTGGAAATCTCCTCTATTATTCTGGCAAGAGAGTGTGTGACTGATACTGGAAGGAAGGATCTTGTAGGGTTGCCAGATTTAGCAAATACAAATACAGATGCCCAGTTAAATTTGAATTAAAGAGAAATAGTAAAATTGGTATGTGTGTTGAGTATGTCCCATGCAATATTTTGGATTTACTTATAGTAAAAAAAATGTGTCTCTGCAATTTAAATTTAACTGCACATCCCATATTTTGTATGGAAACCCTAATCTGGAGTACAGTTGGCATATCCTAGGCATTTAGCATTTATTGTCTTCTGTGTCCTTGCCTCTGAAATACCTGTTGTTTTTTTATATCATTGGTAAGCTTGATACAGGGTAATATCTCTGATTCATAAGTCTTAGTTGACAATTTGATGCTGTGTGTAAGCTCAGGAGAATATATATACATATATACATATATACAGATACATATATACATACATCAGTTTTACTCAATGCATCACTATTTTAAATTTGTTAAAGTAATTGTGCTTGAATCACTAATACTTTACTCTGCTTATATATCAACAGGGGCCAGATTTGTGCTTATATACATGCTATGCACATGCATAAAACTCACATCCATACCCACCAATATTTTCACTTATATAAAAAGCTATGTCCCACATAGTAGAAAAATTTCTAACATTTAGAAGTTACACAAATGTATGATTGGCTATCATTTCAATGCCATATCAGAGTATTGTTTAATAGGCATACCCAAGAGTTATTTAATTCTCTATAGGAAAGCATCTTTGTTTGACTTTTTATTTATATTTTAATGGAACCCAGAACCTATGAAATTTTATGTTAACTTGTAGATGATTTGTTATAGAGGTGAAAATAATTCCTGTCTTATAGAAAGGATAATCCTAAATTCTGTGTCATTATTGCTCTTTAGGAGAGTAAGTAGTTTTATATTTGACCTAGACATTCTGTAACATGATTGTTTCTTTCAAAGCCTAGCTACACTCTCCCTCTGAAGTTGTTCTTTGAAACAACTTTGTTTTGCCTTTCTTTTTTCTTTTTTTAATGTTTATTTGTTTTGATAGACAGAATGCACAGGAGTGGGGGAGGGCAGAGAGAAAGAGGGAGAGAGAGAATCCCAAGCAGGCTCTACAGTATGAGTGCAGAGCCCAGGACGGGCCTCGATCCCACAAACGGTGAAACCATGACCTGAGCCGAAATCAAGAGTCAAACACTTAACTGAGTGAGCTGCCCAGGCGTCCCTTGCCTTTTCTTTTATTAATATGATAAATAACACTTTGGCCCATGCGTGTTCTATGCTTGTATGTAAATCATATCTTTAAACTTTATTTGAAAATTATATTTTGACATACCTAATGTTGAAGAGCATATAGTTTGTTGAGGAGACTGACAACTAAATAGATGAATTATATCTTCCAGCATTACTAATTTGTATACCTCTTCTGTTAGACAAGATGTTTGAGAGCAGTGACTACATTCATTTGTGTTGCATTTAGGAAGTGACTGAGTCCAATACATCCAGTTAAACTTATCATTCAGTACCTTGAAGATGGTAGGTGATTAATAAATAGAGCACTAATTGAATCATTTGTTGATTACATGACACATTCCTCAATACACTGTATACAGCTAAAATGGGATTTCACATTATTCCAATAAATTCGGATAGCACCTCCAAAGAGACTCTGTGGTATGACATCAGTATTTTAATAAGGAAAGCATGAATGATGACCTTTTTTCTCAAATGACCTCTGTCTTACAAACCTTCCATTTGACCTTCCAGATCTACTTCTTACACATTTCTCTACTCTTTGTTCCTTAAGGCTGACCTGTATGGAGCTCTTTAAGTTCTCTTGCCCTCTGGATTTAGTTGGCTCTTCTGAAAGGCTGACAAGAACTAAGAAACTCTTAGCATTGCCAGTGGAAGTAGACTGCTTCCTTATTCTTATGGCTTTTAGAGTGTAAATTCAACAAAAAATTGGCATTATAAAAAATGATTACAAAAGATCTTGACTCCTTCACTATCAACAAATTGATTGATTTGTCCTCTACTTTTTTCCACAGAATCATCAGATTTCTTAATTAATGATAGAGAAAAGTAGGATGAAACATTAAAATTAGAGTAAGGGAAAAGTAATGTGGGATGGAGTTAAGCTAACATGTATTTCCTGATGACCTTTACCTATACAATTTTGAGGAGTCACAAATTTGTCCAAAAAATTATGAAAAGGAAAATGTTTACCCATTGCAGTTCACTGTGTATAAATGGAAAGAGTGTTGCTTAAAGAGATTCACCTGCTCAAAGGACAAGAATTTAATAGATATTTTTTTCTCTAAGATCTTTATTAAAATCTTTGTAATATTAGGTAACACATTAAACAAATCATTTTATATAATTACAAAGAATATGAGTTTTGTTTTGTTAGAGTTTTGTTTAGTTTCAGGTAGGTGCTTTGCTCTGTTTATAACAATAGTATCAGTAGAAGATGGATAATATACATTCAATACAGAAATTCTGAGGGAAAGATTGAGGTGAGAGAAGAAAGTATAGTAGAATGCAATGTTATCATCCAGGGAAATATTTTAGAATAAGTGAAATTCATTCAACTGGCTTGTAGGTAACTCTTGAACTATACTAAGCATGGGATTTTACTCTGTCAAATGCCTCATTTGCCAATATTGCACATTGCCAGTTGAGAAGAGACTCACAGACATAGATGTACTACAGTCACAGTGGGAGAAGAGTGAAGGTCTTTTTGAGGAGGTTCAGAGGCTAATGATGACTTGTGCTTGAAGAGAACTCCTTCTCAGTCTGCCCTGAACTGAAGTGCTGGCAAGGCCATGTTTCCTCTTAGAAAATTATTTTAAAACAACTTCACCACACTGTTAAATGGATAGGAAGGGCAGAAGAGCCTGACCCATAGAGCCAATGAGTAGCAACTTTGTAATTTGAACCTAGTTCTGTTGAACAACCCAGTCTCTGCTTTTTCTAATACGCTGTTAATAACATTTATTGTTAGTTAGTAGATTAATATTACTCTGAATATTATTATTGCTATGTATGCTTGTAAATACAGATGTTTCAAATAATGATGCAAGAACCTCAATATATATTGCCACTTTTCACTGCTCCAAAATGAAGTGGCTCTTTAAAATTGGATGTTTTAGTGTTCCCTACTAAGTGTCCAACTGCTCATTAAGAATGAAAATGTGTTTCACATATGCTGTTCTTTGACCTTTCTATTTGTAGAGCATTTTACACTTATGGTTTCATTACCTTCTCCAAAGCCCTGACAATATTTGGCAAGCTTTAGAAAATAGTAACTTGATCAGCTTGACTTAGGGCCACCCAGCAAGTCAAGAACTGTCAAATAAGAGCAAGACTCCAGGCATTGTGACTCTCTTTTTCCTGACTTGTACAAAAACATTTATATATTGAAAAATGTACTTTTTCCTATATTTCCTATTTTTATGTTGACTTATTATTATTATTATGAAGAAATTACTTAAAGAACATTTCAGGAAGTGAAAAAAGTTGATAATGCTCTAAGTTGTTTTTGCTAAATTTCTTAGCTGTTAGTACGAGTAAAGTGGAACTTCCTGAGCCATAGTTACAAACTGTTTAAAACTGATGATTGATAAGCAACTGCCAAAAATACTCAGTTATAAGAGGAAATATATTACAACTTTTCTGCTAAAAGTAATCTTTAGTCCATGTCTTCTTAAATGAATATTTGTTTTTTCTGAAAATTACTTAAAAAAGCTAAGAGGCTTATTAAATTAACTCCATAATTCATATGAGATTATTTGCATAACTGTTGCAATGAAGCTTTCCTCCCTCATGCTAAATCCATTCCAAAGATAATTGTAGAATAAAATCATAAAGCTTTACAAGCAAAAAGGCCCATAGAGATAATTGCTGTCCTTGCTATGTATGTAAAGAAGTGGAGGTCAAAAAGATTAAGTGACTTGTTCAAGGTCACACAACTAACTGGTGAGTAGCATTTAAAGATCCCGACACCCACTCCATAATGTTGTGTTTATGATCTATTTAATAGCTTTCTGTGAAAAGCAGTAAATAGCTTAATCACTTGATCACAAGGGTACATTGATTCGACAAGTCAAATATGACACAGTTTAAAAGGTGCATTTTATGAAAGATGTTTACCTTATCCTTATTTACACAGCAAGGAACTTTGAGGAGTTAATTTAAAACAGTAAGCTGTGTGAATCAACTTTGATGAAAAACAAATATAGAAAACCAAAACAAGCTGTAAATATTTTAAGTAGACAAATCTAATAATATAACTTAGAAACATGCTCTACTGTGTTTGCAGCTCAACGAAATGGAAGTTGATTCAAAATTCTTAATGTCAAGTCAGCTTACAAAAAGATCAAGAAAGTGGAAAATAAATCCAAGTAATAAAAAAAAGGAAGCTCACTTTGATCATTATAAATAAAATAAAACTTTCTTTTTGTTCAGTTCTTTTTTTTTAGGGAGGTGACAAAGGGAATAAAATGGAAGATATTTGATCAAAGGTAAAAGTTTCAGTATACTCATTCCATACCTGGGTTGTTTAACTTAACAATAACATCAAAATAGAAACGGTAAATATGGAAACTAAATTTAGATATGTGTACAGTTTCATTAATGAACATAAAATATTTTTAAAAGCAGAGGTTTGCACTATTGGGATCTTAAAGAACTTTAATCATTGTGAATTATGTGGCTGTGCTATGAAGAAAGACTTTAGAATCATAATATAAACGCTAAATGTATTTTTTCACAGTTAGAATTAATCCATATATATTCTTTTGTTCATAATATATTAAATTTAGACAACAGACTTAATTATGATTAAAGAACAGATGTAAAGTGTATCAGCTGTGACAATGTAAAAGCTTAGTTGATAGAGATTAGGAGGTGGGAAGGAGAAAATGTTAAGGGAAGAGAAGGTGTACAAATATTCTCATTTGACAAAGAAGTGCTGTCTATACTTGACAGAAAAGGAAAGTTTAGATTATTATTGCAAGTTAGAAATTTTATTTATGTAACTACATAGGATAATAAAAACATACAAGTGAAGAGTATAGTTATTAATTATACACTTTAAAAGTGTATAATTAAGACAAATTCTCCTCTGCTACAGTATGCATGTAACTGGCAACGTACAAACTTTATGAATTGAGAAAGAAAAGCATAGCGTATTGTTTAAGGATATAAAATCAGCCCCCAAAAAAGAAAAACTACTTTAAAAAAATTTTTTTTTCAACGTTTATTTATTTTTGGGACAGAGAGAGACAGAGCATGAACGGGGGAGGGGCAGAGAGAGAGGGAGACACAGAATCGGAAACAGGCTCCAGGCTCTGAGCCATCAGCCCAGAGCCTGACGCGGGGCTCGAACTCACGGACCGCGAGATCGTGACCTGGCTGAAGTCGGACGCTTAACCGACTGCGCCACCCAGGCGCCCCGAAAAACTACTTTAAAATATCTGTTAATGAGAATGCCCCAGGAATGTGTAAAATATTTTTTGGTATTATTTTATTTCGTAAATAATATTTGCATATTAATAATTTTAAATTTGATTATCAGTTATTTATTAGAATAGTAATTATATTATCATGAGTTCTAACTTAAAGTCATCAGTAAGATGGTCTATAATCTGTTACCAAATTTCACTAAAACTGAGAGTATAAAATATATGACCATTTAAAACTATATTCAACTGGGGCGCCTGGGTGGCTCAGTCGGTTAAGCGGCCGACTTCGGCTCAGGTCATGATCTCGCGGTCCGTGAGTTCGAGCCCCATGTTGGGCTCTGTGCTGACAGCTGAGAGCCTGGAGCCTGTTTCAGATTCTGTGTCTCCCTCTCTCTGACCCTCCCCCGTTCATGCTCCATCTCTCTCTGTCTCAAAAATAAATAAACGTTAAAAAAAATAAAAAAAAATAAAACTATATTCAACTAATACATATTTGGAAAAATATCCTGGACTTTGGCATAAGCTTAATTGAAGAGTTAATAATCTTAATAATGTTTTCAGTGAAATCAAACGGTTCACAGAGCACCCTGGTTATTAGGAGCAACGCAACAGAAGGGCAAACCTGGTGGAGTGGCGACTCTATTGAATTAAATCCCATTCTGCTTTCTGTTTGAAAAGTCTTTAAGAATTGAAAAGTAATATAAATAAATATATTCGGAGGCTAATTAAAGACGATACTTCTATCTGAAGTTGACTAAAAATGCTAGGCATCTTGGTGGGGCGCCTGGGTGGCTCAGTGGGTTGAGTGTCCGACATGATCTCGCAGTCTGTGAGTTCGAGCGCCGCGTTGGGCTCTGTGGTGACAGCTCAGAGCCTGGAGCCTGCTTCGGATTCTGTGTCTCTCTCTCTGCCCCTCCCCCACTCATGTGCTGTGTCTGTCTGTCAAAAATGAAATAAACATTTAAAAAAATAAAATAAAATAAAAATGCTAGGCATTTTGGGAAAATAGTTTTATGTACTCTTATACTTATAATATTTTAAATTTTTATTATTCATTCTTTGGAAATACTTAGCAGCGAAAATGATGTTTTTAAAGCAGTGAGAACAAATGAGAACCATATATTCTAGGCAATTAAAATTAACCACACATTAGTTTAGTGTTATTAATATAGTATAATAACATGTCAGTGTTCTATAGTCAGCATTATTTTACAGTGTATGCATATTTAATGTATTTTTGACAGGTAGGTATATTTTACTTTTGATTAAAAATTTTAATAATAATATAAATGGTGGTGTTGTTTTAAGCAAGATTTTAAAATACAAAACAATATTGCATCATAAAAATATCTCCGATTATTGAAGAATTTAAACAGTGTACGTGAATTCCTTTGTTTAGGGAATATAATGTTCATACAAATATGAACATACAAGAAGGAATTTTTTGATCCAGTAATACCTAATGGGAAACTTAATAAAAATAAAAAATAAAAACACTTTGATTTTGATTGTTTACATTAATTTCTTAGAATATTTCATTTTAATATTAAGATTAGAAAATGGTATTATTTAAAACTTACTTAATGACTTGTCTTACCTCATATTGAGATAATACTTGATTGAACCATTACCAGATGCTTGTATTTATAATTGCATTTTATTCTAAAGACTTTCCCCTTCATCATCTTTTAGCATGATCTGAAACCATATCATCTTTGGTGCACAAGGGAACAGAAAATTAATGATAAAGTTAAAGAGGTAGTTGTTTTTAAAGTAATTCTGTGGGGCACGTAATATGTGGTGATATAGTGTAATGGAATATTGTACCTTTCTTCTAGTTCAATTTGAATGACAGTTTGAAGTAGGAAAAATGAACATATGCCACAGTTTCTGATGTTACAGAGTAGAAAATGTGATATTTATAATATTTATAATATTATTAACTTTCCACAGCTAAGTGACTTTAAACACACACACATACACACGCACATGCAAGCGAGCACACACACACTTATGCTAAATCTAAACATTAAACTCTTTTGTAATGAATAAATTTTGTTATAAGCCACCAAGGTCTAGGCCTCTGATGTTAGATACCTGTGGATCCTGTGTGTGTTGGAGGGGAGCTGTGTGTGAGATCCACTGTATTCTTAGTGCCTAGAATATTGACTGATGGGTTCTCAATAAATATTTGTTTAATCACTGAATTATGTTTATGGGTTTTTCATGGCACAGTTTTGACAATTGTGTTCCTGTCTCCTCTACATGAGCACGTGTAGAATAGCAGCAGTACGTGTAGAATGAGAGAAATTGTTGGGAATTGCAGTAGAAAAAACTTGCTCCCAGAACTATAAACACTGTGGTAGGGCAACAACAGAAAAGACAATCTTACAGGCGTAGAAGGATCTGTACAGAAGGATCTGAAGGTGGAAGGAGTATGCTACTTATATAAAAGGAGAGAGGTGAACCAAGCAGGTCATGTGAATTATCTACACCAGAGAAATAAAACAGCTTTTCTATCAGTGAGCTTACTGTGTCTTCTATGTTTGTTTTGAACTAAAAGATTGAAAGAGTGCTGTGTTATTCAGGTTCAAACCCTTCGCTGACCTCTCAACTTTTACAAGATGCCTTAACAACTTTAGACTTTTTAGTTATTGGTTCAAAGATAAAATGTTATGGGTGTGCACAGGGTTTGTCCCCTCAGTTGCAAATAAATTGAAGCAAACTAAATTCAATTTAATTTTCCTCTGGCACAGTGGATGGTCATTGATATTGGCCATTTACAGTTCAAGGAAACTGAAACATGTAGTGCTTTTGGGTAAAACTTTTTCTAGTCATATGTATTCCATATGATGCACTTGTTTCATCCTTAAATCATATTTCTTCTATTTCCATTAGGGTAAGGATTATAACTAGAATACTATTTGATATTTATGAATAAAAATGTTTATTCTCAGTGCAGTTTTTCAAAATGATTACAATACATTTTAACTCCTACAAAGCTGGCAGTGTCCACATTTCCATATCTATTTTGTGTAGCTATTAAAATTACTAAATCTTAATTATCTCTATTTTACAACAGTAAAATAACAAAAATTTATCAGTCTTATCCTAAAGGAATTCTAAAAATGTAAAGAAAAATGTTTTAGCTAATAAAACAAGTTCAATCTTTAATCCACAAACCCAAAATATATACTTCTCTACATAAAAGTCTGTTGTGTGAAATGTATCTCTCATGCTTTCTCATTGCTTTCTGCTTTTGTCCTACACAGCAGATAATGGCCATATTATCACAAAACAGGCGTAACTATCATCAGAAAACAAGTTTGAATACTAATTCAGAAAGTCCTGAAATTCCCTTCTGTTATTTGAAATGTAAACATCCAACTTGTAGACCCTTTGACCTGGCAGACCTTGTATACCATTTTAGATCAACTCAACATTTATATATTATGGATTTACTATATATCTACTATCTACTATATACACTTTTCTAGTAGCTAGGAAGCAAATTAAATTTAAGTAAATTCCCCGTCTCCAGTCTAGTCTCCTAGTCTCTAGTCTAGTAAGGAATCAGAACTTCTCACAATGTAATCTTCAGACAACTGCATCAATATTATCAAAGGAGTTCAGTAAAAGTAAAGATTATTTGGCCTAACTACAGAGCTAGTGAATGAGACTATGTGAGGGTACAGCCACAGATCTACTAAATGAACAAAAGCCAATTTGAAAACCACTAATCTAGTCTAATCCCTTAATTTTAAGATGTTTAAGGTAAAAAAAAAATGGTTTCAACTAGTTTAGTTTGTCAGGCCCATAGAGTTAGATAATGACAAGGCCAGTAAGCTATTAAATTCAGTACATTGTTCTTTTTTTTCTTCTCTCTCTGCTCCAAATGTACACTACCATCCCCATACACACATAGGCAACCACATGCCTCTAGTATTAACAGCTATGTCATTGCAACACTGCACTAACAGCAGGAATTTCGTCTTACTTGTATTTGTAGTTCAGATACTATGCCTCTGTTGCACACAGTATGTTCCCTTCAATGAGTTACTGGTAGAAGCTGATAGATAAGCGTGTTGGAATCTTTGATGCAGAGGCACATTCATGATTTTATATCTTTACAAATATTTCAGGAGTCAATTGATGATTATACATAAACTAAGAGAAATCTGAGTCTGCATTTAATACTTTGTGAAGCATGCGTTCATATAAAAGAGATTATTTATATCTAAAATAGAATGCAGAAACTTACAGATTGGAGACATTTTCATTGTCTTCACTTATAGGTATTTTACTCCCAGAAGAATTCCAAAGTAGCAAAGAAAAGAAAGAAAAAAAATGAGTGAATGGAGTTCTGTCTCCACTTAGCATGTAGAAACCTGCAGGAGAATGTCTTTTTTGTCTTAATAATGAGAAAAATGAAATAACCTACAAAATCATACATTTTCCTGTCAAAGAGCTGAAATTGCAAAACAACCAAGGAAACTGATATCCAAAGAGTGAAAAGTGTCTCTGAAGAGAGATGGTATATATGGAAGCTTTACTTTTAGCAAAGCATGGGAGAAAGAGGTGGCTGTCCTAAAAGCTAATCACAAGAAATCAACTAAAACTGTATGAATGACTATAGGCCAGATTTTGAATAACATAAGAGTTTAGAACACTATTTCTCAACTAAGTACTATTGACATTTTTCACTGGATAATTCTGGGTTGTGGAGGACTGTCCTGTACATTATAGTATCAGCTTCCTTGGCCTCTACCTGTTAGATGCCAGTAATAACTCACACCTTGTGACAACCAAAAATGTCTCCAGACATTGCCTAAATGCACCTGGAATAAGAGAAGAATTGTCCTATGTTGAGAATCATTGATTTAGAATATCTGGAAACCTGAGATGCAAAGGGATTGTGTACCTACTCATATATATATATATATATATATATATATATATATATATATATATATTCCCCCCCCCGCCAAGGACCTTCACCTTCACTGGATGTTCATGAAAAAGATTGGAAGGCAGGTCAGAAAACAAGAGAAAGCTACCTTCAGTTGTGTCAAAACCTATAGGAAATAATCAACTGCCATTGATGATAGACAAAAAAAAAAAATACTGTCCACTGTTGTCAGACTTACCTCTCAGATGAAGGAAAAGCTTTAAAGCACTGTGGGAGGAACAACAAACCCTCTCCCCCCACCACCCCACCCCAGAACATCTAAGGGAGAGATAGAAGCAAGAGGAGGTAGGAACCCTTTTTTCCTGTCTGCAGGACACAAAAGCAAAGATCCAATGCTTCTGGAGGAAGAGTAGAAGACTCCTGTCTCTAGTGGTGGGGTAGGAAGACCTCTCATACTAAGCATGCTACATGAAAGAAAACCAGAGGACTTCTAACAGCTAGGTGCAGGGCAAGATCCTTTTCTGCCTAAGATCTGCCAGAGAGAGAATGCAGAGTTTAGATGCCATGTTAGGGACGTAGGAGCAGAAATGTTGAAATGGCACCAACCCTGAGGCCCACATATGGAATTTATAACATATATAGAAGAAAAATGTATAGAACCATAGCGCAAGAGGTGGGATAAAGTAAAATAAGAATTTATTGTCATAAGGTTTTTATATAATTTATGAAGGAAAGTACTATTATTTGAAAGTAAACTGTGGTAAATTAAATTTGTAAGTTACAAACCATAGAAGAAGCACTAAAATATTTGCAAAAGAGTTATAATTAATAAAACCAGAATGTAGAAGAAAAGTCAAAAACTCCTTAAATATATAAATGGTCTAAATATGTGCATTGAAATGCAGACAGTGTTACGCTGAATAAATAAGACAACACTGTGTTCTCTACAACATTTTCTTATTAAATGTGAAGATATGTTTAGGTTAAAAGTAAAATAGATCATTTTATGAATCTAAAAAATAGATTTTTTATGAATTAAAATACAAAGCTATTAAGAAATTTACCAGTGCTGATGAAGTATTTCATAATGATGAGAGTTCAGTATATCATAAAATACAATGATTCTAAATATGTGTGTGCTATGGATTGAATGTTTATATCCCCAAATTCATATGTTGAAACAAAGTCCACAATGTGATGCTATTTGTACATATTGGGAAGTGATTAGGTCATGAGGGTGGAGCCCTCACAAATAGATCTGTGTCCCTAAAAAAGAGACCCCAGTGAGCTCCCTTGCTCCTTCTGCCATGTGAGGACACAGTAAGAAGACTGCCCTCTAGGAACCTGAAAGCAGTCCCTCACCAGACTCTAAATCTGGAAGCACCCTGATCTTCAGTATGAGAAATAAATTGCTGTTTTAGCTGGCCAATTTATGATATTTCTATTATCAGCCTGATCAGACAAAAATGCATATATACATACATGTATATTTATGTATATATGCAAATAACAATATGGTTTCAATTATATGAAGAAAATACTTACATAAAGATATACAGTAAAGATATACAATGCCCGAATAACACTGTCAACCAAATCGACCAACTGAGTTATAAAACACTTCACCCAATGAAACCATAATATACATTGTATGCTAGCACATGTAGACAATTTACTAACATAGACTGTATTATGGACCATAAATATCAAAAAATAATTCAAATTCTACAAAATGCATTTTTCTGACCAGAGCTGAATTTATTTATTTTCTACTTCTTTTTTTTGAATATGAAACTTATTGTCAAATGGTTTCCATACAACACCCAGTGCTCATCTCAACAGGTGCCCTCTTCAATACCCCTGACACCCCCTCCCTCCCACCCCACATCCACCCTCAGTTTGTTCTCAGTTTTTAAGAGTCTCTTATGTTTTGGCTCCCTCCCTCTCTAAACTTTTTTTTCCCCTTCCCCTCCCCCATGGTCTTCTGTTAAGTTTCTCAGGATCCACATGGGAGTGAAAACATATGGTATCTGTCTTTCTTTGTATGACTTATTTCATTTAGCATAACACTCTCCAGTTCCATCCACGTAGCTACAAAAGGCCATATTTCATTGTTTCTCATTGCCACGTAGTATTCCATTGTGTATATAAACCACAATTTCTTTATCCATTCATCAGTTGATGGACATTTAGGCTCTTCCATAATTTGGCTATTGTTGTAAGTGCTGCTATAAATATTGGAGTACAAGTGCCCCTATGCATCAGCACTCCTGTATCCCTTGGATAAATTCCTAGCAGTGCTATCACTGGGTCATAGGGTAGATCTATTTTTAATTTTTTTGAGGAATCTCCACACTGTTTTCCAGAGGGGCTGCACCAGTTTGCATTCCCACCAAGTGCAAGAGGGTTTCCGTTTCTCCACATCCTGTCTAGCATCTAGAGTCTCCTGATTTGTTCATTTTAGTCACTCTGAGTGGCATGAGGTGATATCTGAGTGTGGTTTTGTATTGTATTTCCCTGATGAGGAGCGACGTTGAACATCTTTTCATGTGCCTGTTGGCCATCCGGATGTCTTCTTTAGAGAAGTGGCTATTCATGTTTTCTGCCCATTTCTTCACTGGATTATTTATTTTTCCGGTGTGGAGTTTGGTGAGTTCTTTATAGATTTTGGATACTAGCCCTTTGTCCAATATGTCATTTGCAAATATCTTTTCCCATTCCCTTGGTTGCCTTTTAGTTTTGTTGATTGTTCCCTTTGCAGTGCAGTAGCTTTTATCTTCATGAAGTCCCAATAGTTCGTATTTCTTTTAATTCCCTTGCCTTTGTAGATGTGTCAAGTAAGAAATTGCTGCATTTGAGGTCAGAGATATTTTTCCCTGCTTTCTCCACTAGGGTTTTGATGGTTTCCTGTCTCACATTCAGGTCCTTTATCCATTTTGAGTTTGTTTTTGTGAATGGTGTGAGAAAAGTGGTCTAGTTTCAACCTTCCTCATGTTTCTGTCCAGTTCTCCCAGCACCATTGGTTAAAGAGACTGTCTTTTTTCCATTGGATGTTCTTTCCTGCTTTGTCAAAGATTAGTTGGCCATATGTTTGTGGGTCTAGTTCTGGGGTTTCTATTCTATTCCATTGGTCTATGTGTCTGTTTTTGTACCAATACCATGCTGTCCTGATGATGACAGCTTTGTAGTAGAGGCTAAACTCTGGGTTGTGATACCTCCCACTTTGGTCTTCTTCTTCAAAATTACTTTGGCTATTCGGGGTCTTTTGTGGTTCCATAGAAATTTTAGGATTGCTTGTTCTAGCTTCAAGAAGAATGCTGGTGCAATTTTGATTGGGATTGCATTGAATGTGTAGATAGCTTTGGGTAGTATTGACATTTTGACAATATTTATTCTTCCAATCCATGAGCACGGAATGTTTTTCCATGTCTTTATATCTTCTTCAATTTCCTTCCTAAGCTTTCTATAGTTTTCAGCATACAGATCTTTTACATCTTTGATTAGGTTTACTCCTAGATATTTTATGCTTCTTGGTGCAGTTGTCAATGGGATCACTGTCTTTATTTGTCTTTCTGTTACTTCATTGTTATTGTATAAGAATGCAACTGATTTCTATTCATTGATTTTGTATCCTGCGACTTTGCTGAATTCATGTATCAGTTCTAGTAGACTTTTGGTGGAGTCTATTGGGTTTTCCATGTATAATATCATGTCATCTGCAAAAAGTGAAAGCTTCACTTCATCTCGGCCAATTTTGATGCCTTTGATTTCCTTTTGTTGTCTGATTGCTGATGCTAGCACTTCCAACATTATGTTAAACAACAGTGGTCAGTTTGGACATCCCTGTCGTGTTCCTGATCTTAGGGGGATAGCTTTCAGTTTTTCCTTATTGAGGATGATGTTAGCTGTGGGCTTTTCATAAATGGCTTTTATAATGTTTAAGTATGTTCCTTCTATCCTGACTTTCTCGAGGGTTTTTATTAAGAAAGGATGCTGAATTTTGTCAAATGCTTTTTCTGCATCAATTGACAGGATCATATGGTTCTTATCTTTTATTTTATTAATGTGATGTATCACCCTGATTGATTTGTGAATGTGGAACCAGCCCTGTAGCCCAGGAATGAATCCCACTTGGTCATGGTGAATAATTCTTTTTGTATGCTGTTGAATTCGATTTGCTAATATCTCATTGAGAATTTTTGCATCCATATTCATCAGGCATATTGGTCTGTAAGTCTCTTTTTTGGCTGGGCCTCTGTCTGGTTTAGGAATCAAAGTAATGCTGGCTTCATAGAATGAGTCTGGAAGTTTTCCTTCCCTTTCTATTTTTGGGAACAGCTTGAGAAGAATAGGTATTATCTCTGCTTTAAATGCCTGGTAAAATTCCCCTGGGAAGCCATCTGGTCCTGGACTCTTATTTGTTGGGAGATTTTCGATGACTGATTCAATTTCTTTGCTGGTTATGGGTCTGTTCAAGCTTTCTATTTCTTCCTGTTTGAGTTTTGGAAGTGTGTGTGTGCTTAGGAATTTGTCCATTTCTTCCAGGTTACCCAGTTTGGTGGCAT
>NW_024412377.1:73661639-73686229 GCF_014898765.1 Herpailurus yagouaroundi
TTTTTTTTTTTTTTTTTTTTTTTTGATTCTACATTGTTTATTTCTGCTCTGATCTTTATTACTTCTCTTCTTCTGCTGGGCTTGGGGTCTTTGATGTTCTGCTTCTATTTCCTTTAGGTGTGCTGTTAGATTTTGTATTTTGGATTTTTCTTGTTTCTTAAGATAGGCCTGGATTGCAATGTATTTTCCTCTCAGGACTGCCTTTGCTGCATCCCAAAGCATTTGGATTGTTGTATTTTGATCTTCATTTGTTTCCATATATTTTTAAATTTCTTCTCTAATTGCCTGGTTGACCTGTTTGTTCTTTAGTAGGGTGTTCTTTAACTCCATTCTTTTGGAGGTTTTCCATATTTTTTCCTGTGGTTGTTTTCAAGTTTCATAGCATTGTGGTCTGAAAGTGTGCATGGTATGATCTCAATTCTTTTATACTTACGAAGGGCTGTTTTGTGACCCAGTATGTGATCTATCTTAGAGAATGTTCCATGTGTACTCGAGAAGAAAGTATATTCTGTTGCATTGGGATGCAGAGTTCTAAATATGTCAAGTCCATCTGATCCAACATATCATTCAGGGCCTTTGTTTCTTTACTGATCCTGTGTCTAAATCATCTATCCATTGTTGTAAGTGGAGTATTAAAGTCCCCTGCAATTACCACATTCTTATCAGTAAGGTTGCTTATGTTTGTGATTAATTGGTTTATATATTTTGGGGGCTCCCATATTCGGCAAAAAGACATTTATAATTGTTAGCTCTTCCTAATAGATAGACCCTGTAATTGTCATATAATGCCATTCTTCATCTCTTGTTACAGCCTTTAATTTAAAGTCTAGTTTGTCTGATATAAGTACGGCTCCTCCACCTTTCTCTGACTTCCAGTAGCATGATAGATAGTTCTCCATCCCCTCACTTTCAATCTGAAGGTGTTCTCAGGTCTAAAATGAGTCTCTTATAGACAGCAAATAGATGGGTCTTGTTTTTTTTATCCATTCTGATACCCTATGTCTTTTGGTTGGCGCATTTAGTCCATTTACATTCAGTGTTATTATAGAAAGATATGAGTTTAGAGTCATTGTGATGTCTGTAGGTTTCATGGTTGTAGTGATGTCTCTGGTACTTTGTGGTCCTTGCAACGTTTCACTCACAGAATCCCCCTTAGGATTTCTTGTAGGGCTGGTTTAGTGGTGATGAATTCCTTCAGTTTTGTTTGTTTGAGATGACCTTTATCTCTCCTTCTATTCTGAATGACAGACTTGCTGGATAAATGAATCTCGGCTGCATATTTTTTCTGTTCATCTCATTGAGGATTTCCTGCCATTTCTTTCTGGCCTGCCGAGTTTCAATAGGTAGGTCTGCCACAAGTCTTATGGGTCTCCCTTTATAATGTTTATCCTGACTTGCTTTCAGAATTCTCTCTTTATCCTAGTATTTTGCCAGTTTCACTGTGATATGTCATGCAGAAGATCGATTGAAGTTACATCTGAAGGGAGTTCTCTATGCCTCTTGGATTTCAATGCCTTTTTCCTTCCCCAGATCAGGGATGTTCTCAACTATGATTTGTTCAAGTACACCTTCAACTCCTTTCTCTCTCTCTTCCTCTTCTGGAATTCCTATGATACTGATATTGTTCTGTTTGTTTGCATCACCTAGCTCTCTAATTCTCCCCTCATAGTCCTGGATTTTTTTATCTCTCTCCTTCTCAGCTTCCTCTTTTTCCATAATTGCATCTTCTAATTCACCTATTCTCTCCTCTGCTTCTTCAATCCGAGCTGTGGTCACCTCCATTTTATTTTGCACCTCATTTATAGTGTTTTTTGCTCCTCATGACTATTTCTTAGTCCCTGATCTCTGTAGCAATAGATTCTCTACTGTCCTCTATACTTTTTTTCAAGACCAGCAATTCATTTTATGATTATTATTATAAATTCTTGTTTGTTTTATTGCTTAAATCGTTTTTGATCAATTCGTTAGTTATCGCTAGCTACTTCCTGTAGTTTCTTTTGAGGAGAGTTCTTCTGTTTCATCATTTTGGGTAGTCCCTGGGGTGGTGTGGAACTGTAGGCCCCTTCCCCTGTGCTGTCTGGAGTAATTTGTGTTAGTGGGTGGGGCCTCAGTCAGACGCTATGTCTGTCCCCAGCCCACTGATGGGGCCACAGTCATACTGGTGTGTACTTTATTTTCCCCTCTCCCAGGGGCAGGACTCACTGTGGAGTGGTGTGGTCCCTGTCCAGGCTACTTGCACATCGCCAGGCTTGTGGTGCTGCTTTGATGGTAACTGGCGTATTAGCTGGGCTGGATCCACAAGGGGCACAGGAGTGGAAGGGGCAGGCTTAGCTCACTTTTACGTAGGTGGTCTCCTGCAGGGGGGCTCTGCAACACTGGGAGGGAGGCAGACCTGTCAGAGGGATGGATCCACAGAAGCACAGCATTGGGTGTTTGCGCGGTGCAAGCAAGTTCGGTGATGGGAACTGGTTCCCTTTGGGATTACGGCTGAGGGATGGGAGAAAGGGTTGGCGCTTGCCAATGCCTTTGTTCCCCACTGAGCTGAACTCTGTTTTCCGGGGCTCAGCAACTCTCCCTCCTGGTGTCCTCTTGCCCTCCCGCTCTTTGAGCAGAGCTGTTGACTTTTACCATTCCAGATGTTAAGTTCTGCTGGCTGTCAGAACTCACAGAGTCAGGCCCCTCAGCTTTTGTAAGCCAGACTTCAGGGCCTCTGCCTTGCTGGGCTGGCTGCTCCTCCACTGCCCCAGCTCCTTCCCACCAGTCCGTGTAGCATGCACCGCCTCTCTGCCCTTCCTGCCCTCTTCCGTGGGCCTCTTGTCTACGCTTGGCTCCAGATAGTCCATTCTGTTAGTCTTCTGGTGGTTTTCTGGGTTATTTAGGCATGTGTGGGTGGAATCTAAGTGATCAGCAGGATGCAGTGAGCCCAGCGCCCTCGTATGCTGCCATCTTCCAACCTATCTTCAGAGCAAAATTTAACTAAAAATCAATAATATAAATATATCTAGAAAAATCCCCAAATATTTTTTGTGGATATACTAATGGCACCTCAAAGATGTCCTAATACTATGAATATGTTACTTTTCATGGTAAAACGGACTTGGGGGTGTAATTAAATTAAGGATCAAATTAAGGTTGTTGAGATAGCAAGATTATTCTGGATGATGTGGGTTAGCCTAATGTAATTACAAGGGTCTTTAGCAGTTTTGTTTTGTTTTTTTTTTTTTTTGAGAGAGCAAGAAGGGGGGCATGCTCTCAAGTGCAAACAGGGAAGGGGCAGAGGGAGAGGAAGGGAGTGAATCCCAAGGAGACTATACGCAGCTTGGAGCCTGATTTGAGGCTTGATCCCACATCCTTGGGATCGTGACCCAGGAGGAAAGCCAAAATCAAGAGTCAAATGCCCAATGGACTGACTCATCCAGTTGCTCCTTTTTTTGTTGTTGTCTCGCATTAGAGACAGAGAGAGGGAGCAAGTGGGGAGGGGCAGAGGGCAGTGTCTTCATAAAAGAGAGGCAGGAGGTTTAAAGTAAGAAAAAGATATGACTATGGAAACAGAGGTTTATGTCATGCATTCTGATGATGGAGGAAGGGCCCAAGGAATGAAGGTGGCCTCTATAAGCCAACTGAGGCAAGGAAACAAATTCTTACTGGAGCCTCCAGAATGAATGTGATGTTGAAGACACTTTAATTTTAGGCCCATGAGATTCTTATTAAGCTTCTGACCTCCATAACTGGAATATGATAATTTTATATTATTTTAAGCTACTGAGTTTATGGTAATTGGCTAATAGCAATAAGAAACTAATACATTTTGCAACAAAACAATGCACTTCTTACTAACCCTGGTTCAAAAAATAAATTCCATGCGAAATTTGAAAATATTGTTTAAAACCTTGGTTTGCAAGCATAATTTGTCCTGGAAACATGCTTGTAATCCAAAGCACTTGTATATCAAAGTGAATTTCCCCATAAGAAATAATGGAAACTCAGATGACTTGTTTTACAACCCAAAAAATAATCATAAAAGTGATTATAATACTGTAATATAATACAAAATTTAAAAAATACAAAATATAAAGAAAAGTAAACAAATTAACTAGTACTTACCTTTGAAAACTTTCATGGCTGGTGTGAGGGAGACAAGAGAGGAGGGTTATTGTGTAGAACGACTTTCACTATCACTAATGGACGTTGACTACAGTGCAGTATTAATAAACTCTTGTCATATACTGTATTTAATGTAACTGGGAGGAAAGGATCTATATCTGCAGGAAGCCTGACCTAGAATGAAGCAAAGCATTCCTAAGCTTACTCTTGTATGGGAAAGCAAGACTGTCCGTAGGTGCTCTGAAGTGATAAAAAATACACTAGTGCTAGTTGTGACACCTTCCAATGTTCTGAAAAATCACTGATTTGTACTACATACCGTAGCCTGAGACGAAGCATCCAAGCATGGGAGACAATCACCCACAATCCTGCAGTGAGAGAGAGAAGAACCATTGACTCAGTTGTGATCATGTGACACTCGGCATCATGTACTACTCATATTGCAAAACCTCACTCGTTTACCAGCTTAAAATTTATTAGAAATGTTTGTTTGTCTTGAAGAACACTCACAGAACAAGTTACTCACAATCCAAGGTTTTACTGTTTTTCAAAGTAAGTGAAAATGAAAACACAACATAAGAAATTTTCTGAGATGCAGCAAAAAGCGATGTAAACAGGGAAGTTTACAGCATTAATGCAGATACTGAAAAGGAAGAGTTACCTCAAATCAATAATCTAAACTCCTCCCCCACCTTAAGAAACTAGAAAAAGAACAGAGTAAATCTAAAGCAAACAGAAGGTAGAAAACAATAACCATAAAAGCAGATATCAAAGAAATTGAAAACAAAAAAAGTAGAGAAAACTCAATGAACCAATTTTTGCTTTTGAAAAAAAAATCAGGGGGCGCCTGGGTGGCTCAGTCGGTTGAGCGTCCAACTTCAGCTCAGGTCACGATCTCGCGGTCTGTGAGTTTGAGCCCCGCATCAGGCTCTGGGCTGATGGCTCAGAGCCTGGAGCCTGCTTCCGATTCTGTGTCTCCCTCTCTCTCTGCCCCTCCCCCATTCATACTCTGTCTCTCTCTGTCTCAAAAATAAATAAATGTTAAAAAAAAATTTTTAAAAAAGAAAAAAAATCAGTAAAACTAATAAATATCTAAGCCAAACCTCTAGCCTATATGTAAATGGCTTAGATATTTATTAATTACACACATATACACATGGACATATATATATATATATGAGAAAATATATTAATGTAATACAAATTACATTAATATGGGATTAACACAAATTACAAATGCCAGGAATGAAAGAGGGGACTTCACTACAGATTCTACGAACACTAAAGGTAAATACCTTATGAATAATTTGACCTCAATAAATTCACCAAATGAGATGACATGGACCATCTATGAAATATTTAAAATAACAGAAGAATTCATTAAAGAAGAATTAACAACCCTGTATATATTAAATAAATCAAATGCATTATTAAATAACTTCTCCTAAAGAAACTGCAGATCAGATGATTTAACTGGTGAATTCTACAGAATATTTGAGGAAGAATGATACTAATTGTAGACAACCTCTACTAGAACCCTTCGCAACTCATTTTGTGAGGACACTGTTAGCTTAATGCCAGTCAGAGATTACAAGAAAAGAAAAATTGTAGACCAATATTCCTCACAAATGTGAACACACAAATTCTCTATCAATATTAGTAAGTAAAATTTAGCAGTGTATTAAAAAGATAATAAATCTGGACAATATGGGATTTATTCTAGGAATGCAAAATTGGTTCAACATTTAAAAACCAATCAGCATAAATCATCCTATCAACAGAATTAAATATAAATGATTATCTTGATACATTCAGACAAATTTTTGACAAATTTCAACACATGTACATTATACAAACTTTCAGCATCTAGGAATATAAGGAAACTTTCAACTTATAGAAGTTCTTCTCTAGGAAACACATTTACCGTGTACTTAATGGTGAGAGACTGAATAGTTCTCTCCTAAAATCATAAGGCAATGATGTTCCTTTTCACAGCTTCTGTTTAACATTGTACTGAAAGTCCTACCCAGTCAAATAATGTAAGAAAAACAAATAAAAGTCATAAAGGTTGAAGGCAAGAAATAACACTGGAGGGAGGATGGGAGAGGATAACATGAAAAACTGTATGGAAAGCCCTAAATAATCTGGGGGTAAAAACCCAACTCACTTATACTAATAAGTGAGTTTTTGCAGGTTTCAAGACAAAAGATCAATAAAAACATAAAGGCATATATAGATATTGGCAAAAATAATTTAAAAGTGGCAGAAAAATTGATAATAGCATTAATAAAATATACTCAGCTATAAATCTAAAGAAAATATGTAAAAACTTTATGCTTAGAACTACTAAATATTGACTACAAAATATTGATGAAGTTAATTAAACTAGACCCAAATGAATAGAAAAGTATCTACTGAGTTAATGGACGGGAAATTCAATATTGTTAAGTTAGCAATTTTCCCAATTAAATATATGGAGTTGGTGCTATTGCAATTAAAATATCAGCAGGGTTTTTGTAGACATTGATAAGCCAATATGAAATTTTGTAAGAAAATGTGTATGACCTACATTAACCAAACAGCTTCAAAACAAACATATAATGAAGTACAGTAATCAAGTTAGTACAGAATCGGCAAGGAGATAGACATATAGATCAATAAAAGAGAATATAGTGCCCAAGAATAGATCCATACAAAAATGTTCAATATATTTTTACAAAGAGAAAGATGCCAGTGTAATTCATTGGGAAAGTAATAGTCTTTTTAGAAATGGTACTAGATAAATTATATATTCATATAAAAATGAACTTTGACTCATATTTTACACCATATATAAAATCCAATATTAGATGGATAATAGACCTAACTGTAAAACCTAAAACTATAAAGTTTCTTTAAGAAAACATGGGAGAAAATCTTTGTGACATTGGATTAAGAAATGATTTCTTCCATATGAGGCAAAAAATATGTAAAAACCCTAACCATTTGGACTGTGTTAAAATTTAATACTATGCTCTTCTAAAAGCATCATTAAGAAAATGTAAAGGCAAGGGTCGCCTGGGTGGCTCAGCTGGTTAAGCATCTGACTTCAGCTCAGTTCATGATCTCACGGTTTGTGACTTTGAGCCCTGCAACGAGTTCACTGCTGTCAGTACAGAGCCTGCTTCAGATCCTCTGTTCCCTCTCTGTGCCCCACCCCCACTGGTTCTGTCTCAAAATAAATAAATTAACTTTAAAAAAAAAAAGAATGAAAATGAAAAGGCAAGTCACAGACTGGGAGAAAATAATTGCCAAACACATTTTTGATAAAGAACTTGTATCCAGAATATATGCAGACAATGTATAAGTTAACCAAAAATTAGTTAAAGTGAAGTAATAGATTTGAATGGATGTCTCATCAAAAAAGAGATAAGTACAGGGCGCCTGGGTGGCTCAGTCACTTGAGCGTCCGACTTCTGCTCAGGTCATGATCTCGCAGTTCGTTGATTCGAGCCCCTCATCGAGCTCTGTGCTGATGGCTCAGAGCCTGGAGCCTGCTTCCGATTCTATGTCTCTCTCTCTCTCTCTGCTTCTCCCTCATTCGCATTCTGTCTCTCTCTGCCTTTCAAAAATGAATAAATGTTAAAAAAATTAAAAAAAGATAAATGACAGATAAGATTATAGAAGTCTGTTCATATCATTAGTTATTTAGTAAATGCAAATTAAACCACTATGAGATATAATGACATACTTACTGGGTGGTTAATATACAAAAAGCAGAAAGTACAAAACTGACAAGAAATCAGATCAACATGAAATATTGTACATTGCTGGTGGGAATGCAAAATGTGCCACCATTCTGGGAAAGAACATGGCAGTGTCTTATCAATTTGTACTTACCTGAAATCTTCTTCTAATCATTTACCCAAGAGAAAGGAAAACACATGTTCACATAAAGGCTTGTATGTAAATATTTATAACAGCTTTTTTCCCCTCAATAATCCCAGACTGAAAACAACTCAAATAGTTGTCAATTCGGTATTATTTAAAGATATATCACAGTCCATGCATGCTTATTACAACTCAGGAAAAAATAATAATAATGAATCACTAGCATAAGCAACAACAGGACTAAATATCAAAACTATGCTAAGTGAAATAAGTTAGGCAAAAAATGTCTACACACTACAGAGTACATGACTTTTTGGAGAAGGGATATTACAGGGACAGAAATCAGGACAGTGATCACCAATGATTGCCTGACTTTGGCAATGATGGGGAGTTGAGTGCAAACTGCCATGAGGGACATTTGGGATGATAAAATTGTTTCCTATTTCAGTTGGGGTGGTGGTTACATCACTGTATAAATGTATCAAAATAAACTGTACACACCAATAGATAGTGAATTTTGTGGAGTATAAAATAAACCTCAGTAAACCATAGAAACAGTAAATCGAGTCTCGCTAGAGTTGAAGTCATACATATCACTGAATAATCCTAAGGAAAGTTTGCAAATATTGGGGAGAGAATCTAGAACAAAAGTTGGACCTTTTATGTTTCTTATATTATTAGCTCGATTAAGGGATCTCTTAATTTTTTTGAATATAAATGTTACATTTGCTTCAATTGGAATAATTAATTTCTATACAAAGAAGTAGAATATAGTTTTATCTTCCTAATTTCAAGCAAAAAACAGCCCAAAGAAACACATTTTCCTTGTCTTATTTACTTTAATTACAAAACTAATATATTTCTTAAAAATTAATTAAACAGGGGCGCCTGGGTGGTGCAGTCGGTTAAGCGTCCGACTTCAGCCAGGTCACGATCTCGCGGTCCGTGAGTTCGAGCCCCCCGTCAGGCTCTGGGCTGATGGCTCGGAGCCTGAAGCCTGTTTCCGATTCTGTGTCTCCCTCTCTCTGCCCTTCCCCCGTTCATGCTCTGTCTCTCTCTGTCCCAAAAATAATATATAAACGTTAAAAAAAAAAAAACTTTAAAAAAAATTAATTAAACAAAATAATGGAAATTAAAAATAAAATACCCCTGATATCCCTTTAAAATAATACACCTCCCACTATCTCTTAGAAGTGTTCATTGTAGCTGTGCCTGGGTGGCTTAGTCAGTTAAGCATCTGACTCCTGATCTCAGCTCAGGTCTTGATCACGGAGTCATGAGTTCAAGCCCCACATTGGCCTCCACACTGAGTGTGAAGCCTACTTAAAAGATAAAAAAAGAAAAGACTGTTCATTGTAGAGACATGTAAACAGTAATTTTAGACATCTAACTCCAAGTCTGATCTCTACAAGTAAAAATTAAGTTGCAAGTGTTAGGTATATCCTGTAAACTATGTTAAATTTAATTTGTTCAGATTAAGTTGGTAAACTTGTTAAATATACCTACATCTGACAAACCTAGAAGCATAAATAACGGTTGTGTGGCAGAACTGAACGTCCATAACTTTGATTTCTCAGAGTTCATACGGACATTCAGGCTCTCAAGGTGCTAAGTCTCTTCCGTGCTCATCAGCAATTCTTTTGTACCTATGTCCTTCAAGTCAACTAGACTATTGTCTGTGTGTATTTGAGCTTAATTTATTGCATGTGACCCACAAACGTGACACTACTTTCGTATTAAATAATAGCCCTCAGAGTTAACCATTATTAAAGTTTAGAAATAAAGATTTCTAGGAAAAATACAATGATTAAGCAATCTGAAAAATTTGAATAAAACTGAGCTAAAGCTGAATTTTAATCTGATATGTCTGGGAAAAAATAATTGCTGATCTGCACATCAAAATATTAATGAAACACAAACATTGTAATTTTTTGTATGCATAGAGATTTTGTTCATGCTAATGACAATTGTAATTAATCATCAGAACTTTCATTTAAACAGTTAGAAATTGACCACGATATTTTGCCAAAACAGTTATTATTTAAAAATAACTAAGTAATAGGTTTTGACTCTGGAATATGAACTAATTTTAATAGTAATTTCATTCATTAGACATGGAAACTTCATATGTCCAGATATTCAATGTACTTCTAAATTATATATTTTATAATGCCCTTCTCAAGAGAAATCCTTTTTGTTTGTGAGATTTAGCCTTGACAGTTTTGCTTTAATTATAGATTGATTTTGTCCTCCCTATAACATTTCAGCGATGTTATAAAAGTAGTATTTCATCTGATGTCATATAAATTAATACATTCACTTCCAAATACATGTATGGAGATGCCCTATTTTTCACTCATACTGAGATCTTCTGAAACCATGGCCTCAGTCTCTCATTACGCCAGGAAAAAGCCCTCTAGGTTACATGCTACTCTGTAGCTTTACCTCTGTTTCACAGCTTTCTTGGCTCTGGAAATGTTCAGATACTTTCTGTGCTTACCTGAATCTATCACTAAGCCCAATCTGTTCCTAACACCCCACACAGCCATCTGGAGATCCTATAGTCTCAAATTTGGAACAGAGGACAGGGGAAGATGCACGTTCATGCCACCGGCATCTAATACTCATGTTAGGTTACTTTCAAATCTCTTCTTTAAAGAGCAGTGGTAATGGTAGAGGGCTGTGGAGTGGCTACTTGTGCCTCATCTTTTCTTTTGCATATTTCATTTGATTTTCTTTTGTTTGAGCTGTATCTTTTCAGGGGAATGTTTATTTTTCAAATGTAAAGTTGTGAATTAGACATTTTGGTCCAACAGTTACCCCAGGACCACTCCCCTCCCTGGGGTAATGTCAGACTCATATCTCATAAACCAAAATAAGGAAATAATATAAAGTTAATATGGAAGTTGGGACAGAAATGAACAAAATTGGCATCTGTTAATACTTCACATATTATCCTAACATATACTGTTCTTTTCTTATACATTTTTGTGGGATTCATTATTGAGACATTTTTTTATGAGAGTCCCACTTTGTGTTTTAGATCAAACATATTTTTTTAGTGTACCCTTATTCATTACACATAATACTTTTATTAAGCCATGAAGCTAAAATTATAACATGTCATTGGTTTTGATAATAGTCTTGAAAATATAATGAGACTATAAATACATATTGAAATAATAATATTTTCATTATATTTTAGAAAAGACTTAATCTAGTACTCTACAGTGTGAAGGATTTAAATCAGATATATAAAAGAAATAGTAAAATGGCATTGAACACTATCTATCTGTTCCATAAATTATTTGGTTATGATTTTTTTAAGTCAAATATGTAATAGTATCCCATGTTGTACATGAGTTTATTCTACAGAAGACTTTATATCTCCCAGTAGGCTCATTATAAGGACTGGCACTAAGAATTAGAAAAGAAGGTAAAACAGGCAAATCTCAGAAAAATAATACTTTCTTTGGTTAAATAATAATTAAATCACTAGGAATGAGATTAGCTAACAGCATGAAAACCTCCCAGAAGAAGCTTGCCTAAAATGGATTTAGAAATATTCAAGTTGCCTCCCTGGATGCTGTCATTGAAGTAGTCAAATTAAAATGAACCAGTATTAAAAAAAACAATTACTTTGTCAGATATTTTATTAAATAACACTTAAATTATGTAACATGATTTTTGTGATGACAAATGCAGCAGTCTCCAAGCTATTGAAGTTGTTGGGAAAACTGATGATTTCTAGATCAATAAGATTTCTTAGATAAAGCAAACTGAATCACCATTAACCTACCCTACCCGTTAGAAAAAAAGTAAACAAAGAGGGTCTCAGAATAATACAATAAATGGCAAACAAATAAAACTAAAGTTATAAAATCACCACATTTTTCTCTATTAAATCAGATCAGGTGAGTAGAAGCAGGATAGATATTTTTAAATGTTTTTATTTATTTGTTCCTTTAGACATTCCTCCTTTCAGCATCTACTTATTGTATCATTTTACTTTCACATTAGAACTTGGTAGGAAGGTAATGAGTCAGTAACAGGAACAAAAGAAGAAAAGAATTAGTAGTTTGGGTAACATCTTTCCACATCATTCCAGTGCTTTATTGACATGAAACAATTTTGTCATATTTATTTGCTATTTGGATTCCTCTATGTTTCCAGCATATGGAGATCTAATAAAATTTTTGGTTATACCAATTTACTGTGCTAGAGAAATTAAATTTTAACATTAATATCTATGAACCTTAAAAAAATTGGAGAATGATTTTTTTAATCTCTTTGCAGTATATTTTTGCAATCATATTACCCTAAGATGGTATGACCTATAATAGATAATTAAATTACTTAAATAAAGCAATGTGCAGACATTTACCTTTGTTGTTGTCACTTAAGAGAGAATTCCTACGAATTCTATATGTATAGAGATCTCCGAAGCTAGTATGTACAGTTTTAAATATACATTTGTGTGTGGATAACATAGGTACAAATTGGTACAAGCAGAAAAATAGTTGGAACGATAATTTCTCTTTCTTTTACAGTGTTTATTTAAAATTCACTTTGTAGTCAAGGCACATAAGATACTTTGATTTGAAGAGGTTTCCTTTTGAAGGTGACAGGCTCGCTTTCACTAAAACATTAATCCTCTGGCTATTTATCAGAGACTAGAGACTGTAAGGACATTGGAGACTAGAAATATTATACTCAGAGAATAAAGAAAATCCTAGTACTTCTTGAACTCAAGGGTTTTCATATTACACAAAAGCATTTGGAAAGTATATATTTGGAATGAAAATGGAAGTGTGAGCCCTCATCATTTATATTAAACATATTAGAGAAAGCTATCATTTAGTGGATTTCTCTTTAAATGTTTTTTTTTTTAAAGCTCAAGAAACCGCACACACATACACACACGCATGATTAAGTGCAAAGGACAGTTTTAATAGCTATGGCAAAAGGAAATATGATTTAAAAGACTTTAGCCCTATCATTTCTTTTGATATCACTAAGTTGGTCCTGTAGGCAAAGTAATGAGAATAGCAGAGTACATAATGGAGGAACTCTTCCAGAAAGGCAATTCAGAGAATATTGGATAGATTAGTGTACAGTGGTCAGATAAGTTCCTCACATCTTGATTCCTCCCTAACTATGTATGTACCAGAACTATGAGAGATTTCAGGAGAACACACAAAATGTAATGTCAAGAAGCCAATATATTCATGAGGAAATACATAATATAGTCCTTATGAAACAGGTTTTCAGAGTTGTGGCTTTTAGATGTTTGAAGGTAGAGACCGTCTAATTCAGTTGTATCATCTTTACCACATTTACTAATGAGAATGCAGAAATCTATAATGGTGTATTACGCAAGATCGCACAGGATGTAAATAGTAGTGGCTGCTATATGGAAGAGGTACTGGCTTGACAGTCAAGGGAACTGAATGTTAATTTACTAAATTAACCTTATTAAATAAAATAACTTAGCTCACCTTTTATTTCATAGTTATAAAATTAAGATGGTTGGACTAAAATGTAAAATTAAAAGGAATAAGCAAAACATATATCAACATGTCTAAATATTGAAAGTAAATTCAGAACAGCACATACAGTCTGAACTATTTATATGCATTTAAAACACAGGTCACATCATTATGTATTGTCTATGGCTAGATATATGAATGTAAAAGTAAAAATGGACTAGATGAATATACACCAAAATCATACTAGTGGTTGCTTCTGAGACAAGGGTAAGAATATATGTTTGGAGCATGTGGTCTGAAAAAAAAAAAAAAAAAAAAGAAAAGAAAAACCTACCTGTATCTGGGTGTGGTTTTTCTGACTGTAAAATGGGTATAATAATATTATGTGCATATAAGTTTGCTGTGAATAGTAAATGAGTAAACACAGTAAAGTGTTTAGAACAAGTGATTGGGATACAGTAAGATATTTTTATCATTATCATTAACATTTTATAATTGCAACATCAGATCTACCTCTTGAGCTAATGATATTCATATACATTCCAGGTCAATCCTCCTTCATATACAATCCAGGTAAATAGAAAGCAACACGGGAGACAGGAACAAGTTTACTTCCAGTTTTGACACAATCAAAGCTTCATTTATTAAATCATTGCAGTAAAGATTGAGAGGAAAATGCCTGTGTATCATTGATGATCTTTATAACATCATTTATTATTGACTATTCTAAAATAATATAAATTTTATATACATAGAATATCACATATATATACAGCAAGTTTTGTCAAATGTGTGTCAATTTTTTTATAAAATGTTTTTAGTATATATTATAATTTTCTTCATACAACACAGTCAGTTATTTAATATCTGTTTGTGGCATTAATTAATTACCACAAAGTTCATTATACTTTCTAATTATCTTTTAACTGTATTTTAAATAACCAGGTATTTTTCAATAAAGTATATATTATAATGTTACTTTGAAATAATATTCTCTCCTTGTATAATTTGTAATGAATAAATCATTGGCATTTATTTAAATATTATATTTAAATTCATCATTTCCATCCTCTAATATTTTAACTATACTTGTTCTTTTTATGTTTACAACAGATATATTGATTGGAAGTAATTGAAAATATATACTCTAAAGAAACCTGTTTCAATGTTGCAATAATTTAGAATTCTAGTCTATCAGTAAATATATGGAAATATTATTTGCATTTCTTGGTTATAATTTAGACATGTGTCTAATCAAATGAAGAAACTTTCAGGTTAATTTTTAAGCTTAAATTTAAATCTAATCAAGCAATGGTATCTTGATTCCTCAACAAATGATATTATGGACTCCAGAGCAATTATTTCAGTGTGGCACACAAATTAACAGTAGTTTAAATAATATATGCACCAATTCACATAGAGCAAAAGCAATAATTTTATTTTATAGCTCCAAGGAATTGAATTTTAATGATCACTAAACTTTTAAGAAACTCTAAAATCTCACAATAAAAGTTTAAGTATTTTTCCTGTTACTAATATTGAACAATAATAGAGATTTTCTGGTTTGAGTCAAACTTTATGTCATAGAATGGTGGTTCTGACTCATACCTTTTTGAATAAATTTAGAAAATAAAAATAAATTACTTAAAATAAAATTTGCTATAATCTTCATTGCCATGATTCATCAAATTAAGACAAATTGTGGGGGCACCTGGCTCAGGGTAGATCATGCTACTTTTGATCTCAGAGTTGTAAGTGTGAGCCCATTGTTAAGTATAGAGAGTATTTAAAAATAATAAGACAACATTGTGGTCCCTAGAGTCAGATAATTCATCCTTATATCCTTAATATTAGCATGTATCTTAGTGCACTGAAGACATTAAACAAAAGCCTATTGCATATGAATGAGTGGAAAGATTGATGCTTTTCAGATTTATATCTCTGAATTGTCCTTACTTTAAGTGGAGAATTTAAAACAAGAGAGACAAAACTCTAAATTTTAATGGAAGACAAAAGAAATGGTGGGATTGGATGATCAGGTCCATCTTTGGTCCAATTACTTTCAGCTATTCTCCACATAAATCCTGAATTTTTCTCCATACCTGGCAACATATGAAGGACTATGGATGCTAGAAAAGGAATAGAAACATAGAAATATTCTATGTTTCATCAGCTTGCTATTTTTAAAATAAATTATTATTTTTTTAATTAAAAATGTTTCTATCCATCGATTATTTATCTATATAACAATAATTTGGATATTTAGTGTTTTGAATTTGGGCACCTAAAACTATCCCTTTCAAATTATAGACTTTGTATTTTATGTAAATCCTGCTAGAAATGTGTATGATTTCTTTATTTTTAATAATTATGGGTTTTGAGGGGTGCCTGGGTGACACAGTTGGTTAAGCGTCCAGCTTTGGCTCAGGTCATGATCACACAGTTCATGAGTTCGAGTCCCACATCAGGCTCTGTGCTGACAGCTCAGAGTCTGGAGCCTGCTTCTGATTCTGTGTCTCCCTCTCCCTCTGCCCTTCCCCAGCTCTCTCTCTCTCTCACTCTCTCTCTCTCTCAAAAATGAATAAACTTAAAAAAATAATTATGGGTTTTGAGGCCTATTTATTTCAGATGTTCATACATATGAGAAGTTTAGCACTTATTGCTTGTAGAATAAATCTTGAATTATTCAAATGATGCCAAAATTCACAAAAGTAACATCATGAACTCCATATCCTTTAAACCAAAAAAAAAAAAACAAAAAACAAAAAAAACATACTGGACAGTTTAGACCAGTTGCACAGGACTCATTTAAACAACATAGAAAAATTTTATATATATCTTATATATGTGAGATCAACAAAGAAACATCGTCCTCCAAACTCCTACCTACTCCCAGATACAGTGAAATATTGCTCTTATCACAAAAACGTACTTCCAAGTTTATAACACATCAAAGTTCACTGGGTCTTTAGAAAGAATAAATATTGTCTAGGAAAAAAAATAGCTATATACTCTCAAGTCCATGAATAGGAACCTCCTTTTTGAAAAAGCTGCTGTCCTTTTGATTCCAAACAAATGAAGATTCCTGCAGATGGTTTTTCAGAACTGCAAGGGTTAGGAATGTGAAACTACATACATTTCCAACTCTTTGGCAATAAAATAAATAACAGATATGTACCTAGAGAAAAAAAAACTCCATATACTTGCATATATATTTTTAATGCTGTGTTTGCCATAGATTCATATTGGGATTGGTAAGTGCTTCTCCAGAAAGAATGGACACTGCATCATGTCTATAAATTGGCAGATTATGTGGTTACTTCCATGGCTTAATTTGGGAAATATCAGAAGACTTACTAAATTACTAAACGGAGCTGTACCTTGTAACCTGAAATCCCTACCGTTAGTCTGGCCTATCAATATGTTTTTGTTGGTTTTTTGTTTGTTTGTTTGTTTGTTTGTTTTGTTTTATTTTGCTTTTTACCCTTTCCCCCATGCTCTGTCACTTTGAATGGTAATGATACAAAGTGGAATCATTGTTTCAGAAAGTCCTTATTGAAAACTATTACATGCTGTCTGGACAAAAACCTAAAATATTCAATTTAACCTGATTTTATGTTAAAATATAGACCATTTATATATATATATATACATACACATACATATATATGTATACATATACATACATATACATACCTGATTTTATGTTAAAATATAGACCATTAATATATATATATATACACACACACATATATGTGTATATATATATTAGTTATGTAAAAGAAATTCTAACTTATTTTCCTTCCCAAAGTATTACTTTGATGCCAGGATATATGGTTAATATACAAAAGTCAATTGTATTTTTATATGCTGCCAACAAATAATTAAAAACACTATTTTAAAATGATGTTTGCAATGTCATAAAAAACATATAATATTATGAATAAATTAATTGAACATGTTGTTATTTCTAAATTGACAACTGCAAAATATTGACAAGAGAAATGAAAGAACATCTAAATAAATATAGAGGGGAACTGGCTGGCTCAGTCAGAAGAGCAAGTAACTCTTGAACTCAGGGTTGTAAGTTCAAGCCCCATGTTGGGCATGGAGCTTACTTAGAGAAAGAAAGAAAAAGAAAGGAAGAAAGAAAGAAAGAAAGAAAGAAAGAAAGAAAGAAAGAAAGAAAGAAAGAAAGAAAGAAAAAGAAAAGAAAAAAGAAAAGAAAGGGATGGAGGGAGGGAAGGAAGGGAGGAAAGAAAGAAAGAAGAAAGGAAGGAATAAAGTGTATCGTGTTTATGAACTGGAACAAAAGGAAGGAAGGAAAAACAAAGAACAATATTGTTGATTTAAGCCCAATCACATTGATAGTCACATAAAATGTCAGTGGCCCAAACAAGCCAGTTAAAGGCAAAGATTATTTCGTTGGATAAATAATAAGACTGAGGGTCATAAATCTGAAAACAGCTTTAGTGAGAGGTTCCAGCTCATGGTCTTTTATGGGATGGCAGTCACGTGATTGTTCAGTGCCTGAAAGGCTTCATGGGGGCTGGAAGATCCATTTGTTGGCAGGACCACCCAGTTCCTCACTATGTGGATCTTTTCATAATGCTGACTGAGTGTCCTTGTGATAAAGCAACTAGCTTCTCCAGAATGAGTTATTTAAAGAAGAGAACAAGGAGGAAACTGAAGTGCCTTTTAGGACCTTATTTTTGAAGTCTTATGTTACTGTGTCTGCTTTATTCAATTTCCTAAAAGTGAATCCTTAAGTCTAACCTTCACTAAAGGGGAAGAGAAAGATACTTCAACTGTTGAAGGAAGGAATATCAAATAATCTATTGCCATATTTTAAATCACTACATACAACTATGTGCTGTCTACAAGAAACTAAAAATAAAGCCACATATAGGTTAAAAAGAAAAAGAAAAAGAAATACCATGCTAGTGCTAATGAAAACAGCTGAAGTGGCTACATTAATGAAAAGTAAAATTTAAGTCAAGAAATATCAGAAATGAAGATAATTATTTCATAATGATAATGAAGTTAGTTTGTCAAGAGGCCATAATGATTATATTAAGAGAGCTACCATAATCCTATAAACTTAATAAGAGAACTTCAAAATATAGGAGACAAACAATAAAGAAAGCTGAAAAGAGAAATAGACAAATCCACAATTATAGTTAGAATTTTCAATACCTTCTCTCTCAAGAACTGATAGAATGATTAACAAAAAGCAACTTGAAAACAAAGTCTATGAAACACCCAGACCTAACTGGCATTTCTAGAAAACTTCACCCAACAGTAGTTCTTTCCAAGCACACATGGAATACATACCAAGATACACATTATTCTGGGACAAAAACAAAACAGAACAAAAACCAGTATGTCTCCATAGATTTAAAAGAAATAAAATGCATCTGGATTGTAAAGAAAATAAAACTTCTTTATTTAGAGATTATATGATCATATATATAGAATATCCAAGGGAATCTACTCCTGCAACAACAACAACAACACCAACAACAAGCTGCAAGAACTAGTAATTGATAACAAGGCCACAGAATACTATAAAATATACAAAAGACATATTTTCATATATTAGCGTTGAACAACCAGAAAGTAAAATAAGTGCAGTATTGCCTTCAAAATATGAACTAATTGAGATAAATTGAATAATGGGTGTGCAAGATCTACACAGTGAAAGCTGAGAGATTGATGAACTAATTAATGGAGAGACTGTATTCACATATTCTGCAAAAACTGAAATCTGAGTAAATGTAATAAATTATGCCTCAATTAAGTTGATTTTTTATTGACATATAATTTATATTCTTTAAACATTATCCTTTTCAGGTGCAAACCAGTGGGTTTTGTTATAATAAGCAATGTTTTGAAGCCATCATGATTTTCTAATTCAAGAATATTTTCATCACCCTGAAATGAAATCACAGCCTATTAGCAATCACCCCCATTCTTCCCTCCCTCTAAATCCTGGCAGCAAATACCCAACTTTCTGTCTCCAGAAGTTTGCCTATTCTGGACTACCATACACATGGAATCATGTGAGCTTTTGTGTCTGGGTAGTTTCACTTAGCATAATATTTTTAATATTCATCTATGTTTTAGTGTATGTTTTATTCCCTGCATAGGGAAATACTATTATATTAAATGGATATGCCACAATTTTGTTTATCCATTCATCAGCTGATGGACATTTGAGTTGTTTCTACTCTTTATCCATTAAGAATAGCTATTATGAACATTTGGGTACAGTTTTTTTTTTTTTTTTTTATTTTGAGAGAGACAGAGACAGAATGAGTGGGGAGGGGCAGAGAGAGGAGAGACAGAATCCCAAGCAGGCTCCATGCCCGATTTGGGGCTTGAACTCATGAAACCGTGAATTCATGACCTGTGCTGAAACCAAGAGTGATGCTTGACCAACTGAGCCACCCACGTGCCCCTAAGTTTTGTTGTGAACATATGTTTTCAGTTCTTGGGGGTACATACCAAATAACATAGTGAGTAGGTTTAACTTTTGAAGAACTGTCACACTGTTTCCACAATAGCTGTACCATTCTACAGTCCCACCAGCAATGTAAGAGAGTGCCATTGTCAAGGTTCTCTTCAAAACCTGCTATGGTCTTTATTTATTACCGCCCTCCTAACAAGTATGAAGTGGTATCTCATAGTTTTGCTTTGCATTTCCCTAATGATTAATGATATTGAGCATCTTTTTATGTGCTAATTAGCCATTGGTGTATCTTCATAGGAGAAGTGACTTCAAATTCTTTGGCCATTTTTTAACTAACTGAAGTCCAGTCCTGTACTTTTATTTGTGAATAGAAAGTTTTTAGTTACTATCTCAATCCATTTAATTGTTACAGGTCTGTTACCAATTGGTCAATTTCATGTAAGTTATCTAATTTTTTGCCTTACAATTGTTTTTAGTATTTCCTTATAATTGATTTTAAGTCTATAAATTCTGTAGTAATGTTCCCTCTTTCATTTCTAATTTTAGTACTTTGAGTCTTGTTTTTTTGTGCTGTCGAGCTAACAGTATGTCAATTTTTGGAACTTTCAAAGAACACCTTTTAGTTTTGTTTTCTCTACTGCTTTTGGATTTTCTATCATTTATTTTTGCTCCGTTGTATTTGGTTTAGTTTGCTCATCTTTTCTTGTTTCTTTAGTTGTAAAATTAGGTTATTAATTTAATCTTTTTAAAATATAGTCATTTATAGATACACATTTTCCTATAAACACAGCTATAGCTTCATCCTATAAATTTTAGTTTGTTTTATTTTTGTTTTACTTATCTCGAATTATTTTAATTTCCATTGTGATTTATTCCTTGTGTCATTGCTAAATTTATGAATTTGCTATTTAATTTTGATATATTTGTAAACTTCCCAAATTTCCTTTTGTTATTGGCTTTTAAATTTTTTTTCAATTTAGATTTTAGTTATCATACGGTGCATTATTGGTTTTAGGAGTAGAATTCAGTGAATCGTCACTTACATACAACACCCAGTGCTCATCACAAGTGCCCTCCTTGATACCATCACCCATCCAGCCCATCTCACACCTACCTCCCTCCATCAATCCTTAGTTTGTTGTCTTTAACAATAGCCAAAATATGGAGAGAGCCCAAATGTTATTGACTTCTGATTTAATTCCACTGTGGTCAGCTAAGATATCTTGTATTATTTCAGTCATTTACAATTTACTGGGACATACTTTATTAATGGTCACCCTGTGGATTACAATTAACCTCTTAATTTATAACAATGTAGTTCTGATTAATTCCAACTTAACCCCAATAATAGGCAAAATCTTTGTTCCTATAATAGCTGTTTGCTCCTTCTCCTTTGTACTATTATTGTCATACAAATTACATCTTTATACATTATGTGCCCTTTAATATAGATTTATAATTGATGCTTTAGGCAATTGTCTTCTCAGTCATACAGGAGGAATGTTACAAACAAAAACGTATTTCTATCAGTGTAGTTAACCATTATCATTGACTTTTATTTCTTCATGTGGATTCAAGTTACCGTTAAATATTTTTCCATTCAACCTGAAGGACTCCATTTAAGATTTCTTATAGAGAATATGTGTTTGCAAATAATTCTTGCTGCTTTCAAGATTCGTTGTCTTGTTTTTTGACAGTTTGGTCATGGTATGTCTTGGTGTGGATCTCTTTGAGTTTATCTTACTTGAAATTTGTTGAGGTTCTCTGGTGTGTGGATCCATATATTTTGGTAAATTTGAGATAGTTTGGGACATTATTTCATCAAACATTTTTCCTTATTTTGAACACCTCAATTTCCTGGACTCCGTGTTTGATGTACTTGATTGTATACCAGAATTTCTGAGTATCTGTTCTTTTTTCTTTATTCTCCTTTTTTTCTGTCCCTTAGACGTGATATTCTCAATTAACCCTATTTTCAAATTTTCCGATTCTTTCCTCTGCCTTCTCAAATCTGATGTAGTGGTCCTCCAGTGAATTTTTCATTGAAATTACTGTAGTTTTTAACTCCAGAATCTTACTTGGTTCTTTTATTTATAATTTTTATCTGTTTATTCTCCATTTGGTTAGACATTATACTCATACTATCCTTTAGTTTTTAAAACATGATTCCTTCTACTTATAGGAACATATTTAAACTAGCTGAGTGAAAATCTCTAGTAAATCTGACATCTGGGTTTCCTCAGGGACAGATTCTATTGTGATAACCCCCTCCCTTTTTTAATGTTTATTTATTTATTTTGAAAGAGAGAGAGCACATGCAGGCAGACATGAGTTGGGGGAGGGTCAGAGAGAGAAAGAGGGAGAGAGAAAGAATCCCAAGCAGGCTCCGCACTCAGTACAGAGTCCCATGCTGGGGTCTATCTCAAGAACTGTGAGATAATGACCTGAACTGAAATCAAGAGTCAGACACTTAAATGACTGAGCCACAGAGGCTCCCCAGTTTTCCGCCTTTGTTTGAGCCATACTTTGTAGATTCTTTGCATGGTGTATAACTTTTTGTTGAAAACTAAACATTGTAAATAATACCATAGGCAATTCTGGATATCAGATTTTCCCACCCCTCTCCACCCATGCTCCCAAGTAGGCTGACTGTGGATGTTTGTTGTAGTTTTGTTTTGTTTTGTTGTTTGTTTATTTAATGAGTTTTATAAACTAATTATGTATTCTGTAAAGTTTCTTTTCTTTGTCATCTGTAGCTCTAGAGTCTCTGTTTCGTCAGCTTAGTAGTCAGCTAATAACTGGACAATGACTTCCTAAAATTGTTGAAAAACACATCTCTGTATTTGCTGAGAAGTTCTTTGTTCACATTGGAGGCACACCTTTAACCTCACTTAGTCAGTTGACATCTTCAACTTAGACTTCAGTTCTGCATGTGAGAGCCTCAAGAGTAGACGGAGGTAAGAGCATAGGACCTTCTCAGGTCTTCAGGTCTTTCTTGAGCATATACATAACTCTGGGTGTGTGCACAACCGTATGCATATCTGTGGTCTTTCAGGGCCTCAGATTCATATAAGAGCTTGTCAAAGCCTTTATGGACATCTCATTCATCAACTTTTTATTTGAAGCTTTTTAGTTAGCCTATTTTCTGCTTCACCTGTTATCTACTGTCTCAAGCAGCTGCAAATTTAAATAATTGCCTCTGTTTGCTTTCAGTAACACACCAAATGAAAATACTTTTCCCCTCACATGTCTTTCAGAACTCCTTTATTCCTCTGTAAAGCATTCATGGCATTCACCTATTCCTTTTATGATACTTCACTGCCCAAGAAAACTTTGGTGAAGAGAAACCCTTTAGGGGTCTGATCTATCGCCATGAAGAACCAGGCTTAGATCTGTCTCTTTTGGCAACTTGCCTCCTCTCCATATCCTGAACCTAAAACAATTAAGTCCAGAAATAACCATGTGGCAAGAAATTATTGGTTTTCCTCAAATTTTATCCCACTTCATTTCCTGCAACTCCTGTTCCATTTCTTAGCTCCAATAAAGAATGGATTTTCTCAGAAAAATTTAAAATGTAAAAAATAATGTGTATGTTCTCCCTCAAGGCTATTTAGTTCTTGTGAGATTAAATTTGGAAGGAGGCAAATTAGAGTTCCAAAGAAATTCACAAAAAAATGTCTATGTGTTATTGCCAAAATTGATATATATCTTCCCTGTGACAAGAAAACATTCTCAGAATCTCCAAGTTGGAGTCGTTTCTACAGTCCAGTATACTTATATTCTCTGGCTTCAGTTCTTTGCCATCATGAAATAATTTCAATAGTAGAACAACTACTCCTTTTCTGTGCAGCTGTAAAAATGGTGTGGTTTCATTTTATCTTTATCTTTGAAATAATCTTTGGAAATAAGACACATTAAACAACAAATAAAATAAACACTCCTCTTTTTAAAGCAAATATGATCCAAGCACCTAACACATAGTAAGTGTCTGTCCAGGTACTAGAAACAATAGTTTTTCAGAAATAAATTTCATGGTATAGATTTTAAAATATGCACGGAGATTTCAGAAATGGGGATATCAAAAAAAGCTAGAGCAGTCTGGAAAAACAAATGAGTACATAAGAGAAGGAAATGAAGTGAGCATTAAAGAATGAGTAGGATTTAAGAAAGCAGAAGGAATTCAGAAGAGCAGTCATGCCCTAGAGTCAGATCATCAAGTCAGTCAAATAAATCCCAAACTATCAAGGCGGACAGACCCAATGTTTCTTTCTAAGGTAAATGTTGAGAATGCATAACTGCTGCTTCAGGCTGGTTAAAAGGCTGGCTTTATGGAATGGTATTCTGTCATCCCTCTAAAATGGATGAGAGAGAAATTGAGCAACATAAAAGTGTTTTCTTGATCAAAAAGGAAAAAAAATCCTTCTTCTCTCAAATTTATTCTTCCTTTCACAGCTGATGAGATGGGTTGTTCCAGGTGTTTTAGAAGTACTTACTTCATTCCTTTCCCCCGACTTCCCTCAATAATCCAGAAAATATTTCATTAACTATAGTGTTTTGATTAAAAAAAAAAAAAGAAAGAAAGAAAAGAAGGAAAGAAAAAAGAAAAATAAGAAAGAAAGAAAGAAAGAAAGAAAGAAAGAAAGAAAGAAAGAAAG
>NW_024412377.1:73686239-73743130 GCF_014898765.1 Herpailurus yagouaroundi
AAGAAAGAAAGAAAGAAAGAAAGAAAGAAAGAAAGAAAGAAAGAAAGAAAGAAAAATATTGTTACCAAGTCCAAAAAGAGTTTAAAAAAAGGAAAAATCAGTGCTGCTTTGGCCCACAAGATGATAATAAATGTAACACAAGCAGAAACATGAAAAGTACGTGCACAGAGGCTGGTTTTTACTTTTCCTCCTCCCTTTATCAAGAGAAATCTGCCTACTGTTATCTGTTGGAAGATAAGAGATGTGAAGCTGAGCTGACTTGCCCCATTCAATCCAACTGAGACCATCTTAGATGCGCAGATAACTGTCGAGCCCCAAGTATGTGAGTCAGCCCTGTCAAGATTAGCAGAGTCAGCTGACAGACACTTTATTTTTTTAATGTTTGTTTATTTTTGACAGGGAGAAAGAGACAGAAAGACAGAGACAGAACATGAGGGGGAGAGAAGGGAGGGGAGAGAGAGGGAGACACAGAATGTGAAGCAGGCCCCAGGCTCTGAGCTGTCAACACAGAGCCCAGTGTGGGGCTCAAACCCACGGACTGGGAAATCGTGACCTGAGCCAAAGTCGGCCACCCAACCTACTGAGCCACCCAGGTGCCCCAGCAGAGACCTTAAAGAGGAAACTACTGCACAGAGGCATGAGCAGTAACAGTAAGCCATGTCTAGATCCACAAAAGCTGTAAGACATGCCAGTCTTCAATGTTTATTGTTGTATGCCTCTGAGTTGTGGGTGGTATGTGAGGCAATACTACCATATCAATAGATAACCAGTCACAGATCACTGTTAACTCACCTTATGACAAAAGATATAACCTCTTTACATCCCCAAAGGTAATACTCTTTAGTAACTTCCTCAGGATAGCTTGATTAAACAAAAACAGTTTTTTCCACATTCCCAAAGCTGCTGTACACCTGAGACCTTTTTCTGTTGCCTGTCAAGTGCTTTCAGGATTCATCCTAAAATTAGCAGGTGGCCAAGAGATACTACTAATTCCCTTGAACATAAACTAATTAATACTGGATTGCTGAGGTTTTGTTAGTTTGCTTTTATTATTGTCTGGTGTTATTTTTATTGTCTTCTTTGTCAATAGAAATGAAAGAAGGAAGTAAAATTATATTCACATCCCTATAAATTTGAAGAAATAATAAAGTAGAACGCACCATCTTAAATACTGAACAAAGTGTGTCTTTTCTTAAGCCTGACATAACTCACTCGTTCCTTATAATTGCGTAGATCTTAAAGACATCTGAACTTGTTTATTATATACTGGGGAACTGTCACAGAATGCCCACAGTGTGCATTTACATATGAAGTCACTTACATTTGCATAACAGGTGAAGTAGTAGGATAATTGCCTAGAGCTTTATACTTCTTACAGTCCTGAAATCAGATGCTACATATACCTGTACAGGTACAAGTTATGCTCATTTTTACAAATTAGTATGAACTAAGCCTCTACGAAGAGGGGGAGGGTAGAGAATGGAGAGAACTTCCCACCATTTAGGTAGAAGTATTCTAAGTGGTCTCTTCAACCTAATAAAATTTTCATTGAAGTCTTTCTGTTTTTCCTTTTCTTCTTCTTCATCCATTCTCCATCCTTCTCCATGTTTCTACAACCAGAGGCCATTCTGTCCTAACTTCGTCTATATATCCAGTGCCTTTATGTGTTCAACTGATACAGTAGCCCTGGCAGGAGATCATAGAGAAGATAGTAAAATCAGAGTATTTATCTCCCTCACTCTCCCTGTAGGATTTCCTTGGTTTGCCATGTTCACTTTTCTCTCAACACAGAAGACCTTATTCTTAACCTTTTTTTCTGATCCCAGGTTCCAGTAACACACCCCCTACCTGCATTCCTTAGGGCATGGGGTAAACCCTGGTTACTGTACCTTCCCTTGCAAATTATTGTAGATTAAAGTCTCCTAGAATTTTTATTATTTATTTATTTACGTATTTATTTATTTGAGAGAAAGAGAGAGCATGTGAGTGGCCCTGTTTGAGAGAGGAGGGACAGGGGAAGAGGGAGAAATCTCCATGCAGGGCTCTATCTCGTAATCCTGAGATCATGACCTGAAACAAAATCAGGAGTCCTTTGCTTAACCAACTGGGCCACACAGGTGCCCAATTGATTTATAATTATCTTGTATTGAGCTTGCACTCTGTTTTCGGTGGGGACACTAGCTGGCAAACTCTCTAATCACAGTCCTCAAAATTTTCCTTTTTTGTTAAACAACAAACTTTTTGCAGGAGCTGTAAATGTGTGGCTGAGCTTATGGATAGATTAGAACTGCCTGGCTAATGGCAGGACACCTTGATGGAGGAAATAGAAACTGAGTATCCGCATCACCATCCTATGACCCATGGTAGAGAAAACAAACTTTGTGGCACAATATGGCATGGTATAGTGGATATAGTGGCAAGGGTATAGTGGATAAAATGGAAGGCAGAACTATCTTCAGACTGTATAATTTTATTAGTAACTTGAGCCTCAATTTCCCATTTTGAAATAAGCCATTTGATTATTTGTTCTGTTCATCTTCAGCAGGATTCTTGAGAGAATCAAATGAAATTGCAAGTAAAGATACATTGAAACTATAAAATTGTAAAAACCAGTTTTTGTTAAATATTTGGGAATATTCTATTTTTATGTGATTTGGGACCAATTAAACTAAAATGTATAAAATTTACAAACTTGTACTAGTTTGAATCCCCTTATATGTATATAGTTTTCTTTTTCTTTTAAAAATTAGGATGAACTTCCAGATATATTAATGTATTTCAGGTAAAGGAGAAATCCAATAAACTACAAAGTTTCTTAACTGATTTCACTAAACACATATAATTTCTGCAACATCATATTTTGCCAAATCCACGTCATTCCCGTGAGTAAATATTACAGAAGTCACCTAGATACTGTTCATGGCTGCTCACTGATTGTTTCATGGTGCTAAACATCTAGAAGACATCTCTCCCTCCTCTCTCCCTCCATCCTTACCCCTCTCCTTCCCTCCCTCCTCTCTCTCTCTCTCTCTCTCTCTCTCTCTCTCTCTCTTTCTCTCTACCCCCCTCTCTCTCTCTCTTTCAATTATTCATGTAATCATAACACCCATCATGGAGCATTATGTGTGGTCTATTTGTTATTATCCACTGCCAATGAAACCTTAATAAGCAAGTCTCCACTACTATTCATGTGTGGTGTAGTGGTTGAGTCAGTGATTCTTATCATGTCTGAAGAAACACCACCCATCAGGGGTCACATTTACATGCTCTATTGGAAAAGAACTTTAGCTGAAAGTGTTCTCAGAGTTCAGATCCCGCTGTGAAACATATGTGAAGAGACATTAACCACCTATATGTGTTAGGAATGTAAGAAACATGGAAAAACTGTGCAGTTTTCACAAAGTGGCAAAATAATTGAAACTTAATGAGAAGGTTCTCTGGATAGAAAAATGACCCTTTGTTGCAGTGTCACTGACTTCCCACTTTCTATCAGGTAGCTGGAAAAATGAATGAATAAGTAAATAAACAGCAACTTAAATCCTACTGAGCCCATTTTTTGCTCATTGTTGATTACTTTCTAGGTGTTCTGTTTGCCACTTAGGTATTCAAAACAGTTTTTTGTTTTGTTTGGGTTTTGTTTTTTTTGTTTTTTGCTTGACTGATTTAGATTTTTTTTTATATGAAATTTATTGTAAAATTGTTTTCCATACAACACCCAGTGCTCATCCCAACAGATGCCCTCCTCAATGCCCATCACCCACTTTCCCCTCCCTCCCAGACCCCATCAACCCTCAGTTTATTCTCAGTTTTTAAGAGTCTCTTATGGTTTGCCTCCCTCCCTCTCTAACTTTTGTTTTTCCTTCCCCTCCCCCAAGGTCTTCTGGTAAGTTTCTCAGGATCCACATAAGAGTGAAACCATATGGTATCTGTCTTTCTCTGTATGGCTTATTTCACTTAGCATCACACTCTCCAGTTCCATCCACGTTGCTACAAAAGGATAGATTTCTTAAGTTTATAAAAAAAAAAATACTTTCTTTTAGTGTTTTCACTCAGTATTCTGGATGTGGAATTAGTGAGCCTCCAACCAATCCTGACTTAATCTTAGTGACACACTTGCAAGTAAACCCTAAAATTCTGAATTTGTTGAATTTGAACTGCTAGGCTCATTACTGTAACTTTCAAAAATAACCTGCCTTTTTAGAGAGTGTTTTCCTCTGCTAAGAAACCAGTGGATTTAGTTCTTTCTCTAGAGACGAAATTATCTTTAGTTCTTGGTACTCCTGTTGTCTGGTCGTCTAGGGTTTGTAAACTGTCTCCTTGGCTAGCCAAGTTCTTCTAGTCCTCAGAGCTACCCTCCAGACCTAAATTTTCCAGTAACCACTTGTTCTGTCTTCTTTTCAAAAAAAGTTTTTGTAAAATATACTTAGCCAGCCTCTTCTCCCTTTTCTAATTTGGATGAAATTCTTTATTCCAGAAAAGCTCATCCTATTATTTACTGTGGTAATGCAATTATTAATGGAAGAACCTCCAGTTTATGTCCTTCCACAAGTTTGCTCTACCTTTCCCCACTTCTTTCTACTGTCATCTTTCAGATGTCACTGATCTTGTTGGATCTTGCAACCTGTGATGTTGGAAACATACTGTTTTTCTGTCTTTTAATGGGCTAACATGCTGCCTCTAACCCCAGTTTTCCAGAACTGGTAAATAGTAACTGTTGGAGAAAATAATCAAAGAAATACTTTATGTTAAATTAGCTGAAGTGTTACTGAATGTGGACGAACAAACTCTTAAGACACTGCAAATGGGAATGTAAAAAGTATGCAGCCATTTTGGACTTCAGTGTAGCTGGTTTTTTTTTTTTTTTTTATGATATCCAATGTATCCAATGTATATATATATATTATGTAAACCAACTATTCAGCTCTTAGGAATTTACTGAGGAAAAAAGAAAACAAATGTTAATACAAAAGTGTATACACAAGTTTATAGAAGTTCTGTTTGAAATCAGCAAAACCTAGAAACATAGAAACATCAATGGTTCAGAAACAGGTAAATGGATAAACAAATCATGGTATACCCACCCAAAATAATACTACTCAGCATTAAAAATAATGAAATATTAATATATACAACATGAATAAATCTCAAATAATTATGCTGTGTGGGAAAAATACATATACATTTATATCTCCCATATATTTATATTTCTAGAAAATGACAACTAATATATCATGACAGAAAATAGATCATTGGTTACCTGGGGCTGGGGCTGGGTGAGGATTAGTTGAAAAAAGACATTGGAGAGGGAGTCAAGAACTCTTTTTTGAGATGATGTTTCTGTTTATTATCTTGATAGTGGTGGTAGTTTTGTGGTTCAACATAGAAGTTAAAACTTAAAAATAGTTATACTAGTTTATTAAATATGTTACACCTCAACAAATCTACTATGAAACATAGTATAGGAACAACAGTGTAGCTTCATATTAGAAACTATAAGTTGTGAAAAGATAGTATTTATTTTTATTTTTTTAATTTTTTAAATATTTATTTTTGAGAGAGAGAGAGAGGGGAGTGGTAGAGAGAGAGGGAGACACAGAATCTGAAGCAGGCTCCAGGCTCTGAGCTGTTACCACAGAGCCTAATGCAGGACTCGAACTCAGGAACTGTGAGATCACGACTTGATCCAAAGTCAGTCACTTAACCAACTGAACTACCCAGATGCCCCTAAAGTATGTATTTTTAAAGAATATGACAAGTCTTTTTTTGGAAAGGTGCTGAAAACCAGAAAAAAATGGAGGAAACAAATATTTTCAAATGGAATATTATAAGTAATAGTTATAAAACTATTCAAACTCCAGGCATATCTCTAGGTATTCATAATATAATATAAATCACAATGTTTGTAGGATAATAACCAATTACTGTGGTTGCACACAAATAGTCATCTCCTTTATCTCTTTAGGGAGGGGCTATCCCTTTCTAAGAACTGAAATGGTTGCCTGGCTTAGGAGTTCACTCAGGCCAAGCAAAATATTGCCCATCTTTCCTGAACATTTACCTTCCTACCAACACAGCTATGGAATTAGAGAAGGGCATAGGCATATATAGACCCAACCAAGTTAATAGAAATTGAGAGAATGCAAATACCAAATTTATGCAATTAAATTGATAAATCATAACTTTCATTTATCAAAAAATATAATTTAAAAATGTCTGTTTTACACATAGACCAGTTATGCAATAGGGACAAAGAATGAGAAAAAGAAAAAAGGAAACAGAAAGGAAAAAAATGGTTGAGACACAGCCCAGAGAGAAAGAATGGGAAGTTGAGCAAAACAAAATAATATAAAACAAACAAACAAAAAGCCAAAAACCGGAAATGGGAAGGGAACTATATAAAAAGAAGTTGAAGGAAGAAAAGAGCCTTGAAATTAAAGAGTGTTGTTTCTTTTTTTCTCTGTTTTTATCAATTTACAGCAAAAGATAGATGAAATGTATATGAATTTTATTTTTACTTATTTACATGCAGAAAGCACCAAAAATTTTTAGCTGGTTGCACAGCATCAAAGAAAATGGAGGTAAAGATTTGTAGAACATCTACTTCAGTCAGATTTCTTTCATTTTTTGAATATTTAAATTGACTTGGTATAACTTTTTAAGGTCTTTTGGCAGGTTTTTTTATGAGGTTTAAAATATAAATAATTTGCAGAAGTCTTTACTTTGTACTTTTAAATATTAAATAAACAAGAGAATAAAAGAAATGAACAAGAAGAAAGAAGGAAAGAAAAAAAGGGGGGAAGAAGAGAGGGGATGAAGGAAGGAAGCAAGGAAGGAAAAAAGGAAGAAAGGGGAGAAGGAAGGAAGTTTAGTGGGATTGAGGCAGGTGGGTGGGGTGACTGTGATTAGATTTTCCCATCATATCACAATCCTGCCTTCTCAGATCTCAGAAATGATATTCCTCTGAGTAAGAAAACCTCCCCTTACTAGAGTAGATGAACAGTTTGCCTGGAATTTGCAGACACTAACCTATATGAATGGGTAGTGTGTGCTGAGGTTCATAACCAATTGGTACTCAATATTTTTAACCTTTAGGCAGATGCTAGCTAGGCATTTTGTTAACATTTACTCTAATACAAATTTAAAGTGAATGTGAACACTATGATAGACTTTCTTGGTTTCTTGAAATTTCCTCTTAAATGCAATTGAAATAACGCTTTTACCCAAAGTAAACAAGCTCCCTTAATTTAGAGCTTTGGTAAAATCAACCAGCTAATCATGTATTTTGTTACACACACTTCCTCAGAGGAAATTACACACAAATGGATTCTCCAGCCAACTTCTGAGTGTCAGATAGAATGGGTATTGTTTCTTCTATATAAAACAGAATTACTCAACAAAAGATATGAGTTGTTCTTAAATTTCAAACTAAGTTACTAGCAAACCCATACCTATAATGTAGTTCTTCCTCTGTCCCACCAGGGAAGTTTCCAGTGGTGTCTTATGATAATAGTATTGACTTTCACTGCAAACTAAAATGCTCAGTAATAACTTCTAAGAAGTTACTGGCTGAAATTTAAAGGAGCTATGACAACTTAATAATACCACCATATTTATTTAGTAAATCCAGAGCACAAATATGATCTAAAAATGACTATGAATTAGAGAAATAAGAGAGAAAAAGGCTTGGAATTAAAATAAGTTATCATTGTATATGTATAATCTTTATAAACGTAATATAAATAGCACTTCATTTTAAAGAGACTTACTATTCGTATGCTTTTATCATTATTAATGCTAACACTGGCATGGATCTTTTAGTATCATCTAATTCCAGGCATTTTGTTTCCAGAAAGTATAAAAAATAAAAACTACCAAACTACTTGAAACCTCTGAATTTTCAGAATGAAGAAAAAGGGTCCCAGTGATTTGACCAGTGTCATAGGCCTGTGAGAGATGTAGACTATTCTGGACTATAGGTCCTGTGGCTCCTAGATCATGCTCCTTTATAACATATTCTGAATATTTTCTCTCAGTTGTTAGTGCATATGATCATATGGTAGTTTGTGCCTTGATCAAAAATTAAACTGAAACTTATTCTATTTCTTTAAAGGTATTCCTAAGCAATGCCTTTAACTCTTAAGCAATCTTGCTGGAAAACACAGGTTTTGGATTTGTATAAGCCTGAACTGCTGAACTTATGGTTTCTTAGTGACTTGCATGACTGTTTCATGTATTTTCTTACCTACTCAATCCCCTTACATCACCAACATAATGACCTTGATTTTTACTTTACTAAGCAAATTAAAGCAATAGAGAAGCCCCCACATCTCTACTCATCCACCAGCACCCACAGCCATATACTCCTTGCCACACTGGTGTCCAAGACTGCACTTTCAGTTATATTTTGTCCTTACCACTTTTGACAACTTGAAGCCATGTGATATCTTTCATATGTCAGTTAGTTTTCCCACTTTACTGAGTCATTCTCATCTAGTACATCATGCATGCCATTTTTTTTTCTATCTGAAAACAAAACTTTGCACTGATCCAACTTCCACTGCCAGTTACTGCCCTGTTTCTTGGCTATACTTTGCAACATACTTCTTCAAAGAGTTGTTAATGCCAATATTTCCCATTCCTTTCTTCCCATTCCCTCTAATAACATATGTATGTTTCCATTACAAAGAATCTTCTGTCCAAAACATTTATGATGTGTCAACAATACCAACTACCTGCAGATTGCCTCCCAACTAGGCCCTTACTTGGGAACCAAGACTGATGGAGCAACTGTTTGCAAAAGAGCTATTAAATGCTTGAGTCAAGAAATGACACATGCCACAGCCCACTAACTAGACCATCCATGGCCCTACCCACCCTTCTCTCAAACCAACATTCAGTCTGTCAGCAAGTCTTATTTTTCTTATCCGCAAAACATACCAACATCTGGCCGCTTCTATCTTCACTGCTAATATCCAAGCCAACATTATCACTTTCTTGAATTATGGTAATATATTCATAACAAACAAGTCTCCTCACTTCTTATTTGCACCTTCAACAGTTTAGACTGAGAGATTATTTAAAATGTTAAGCAACATTAGTATTCAGCTTTAAAATAAGGAAATTCTAACACATGCTACAACACAGATAAACCTTGAAGACATGCTGAGTGAAATCAGCCAGTCACAAAACACAAATATTGTGTGATTTCCCTTACATGACATACATATAATAGTCAAATTTATGGAGACAGAAAGTAGAATGGTGATTTCCAGGAGCTGGAGGGAAGAAGAGAATGGGCAGTTATTGTTTAATGGACCCAGAGTTTCGGTTCGGGAAGATGACTAAAGTTCTGGAGATGGAAGGTAGTAATAGTTTGTCAACAATGTGAAATTAAGTAACATCATGTCACTCCTCTGCATCCACTTCTAAAGACTCCCAGCTTCACTTAGAGAAATATACCAAAGTGTGTAAGCTAACCTGTATAGCCATGCATTCTCTCTCTGTGTCCAGTAACCTCTGTGATCATCTCACCTGCTCTTCTCTCCCTGTCGTGCCTTTTTCCGGCCACACTGGCTTCTTTGTAGCTCTATCACCTTGTGCCCTTTGCTCTACGTGTGGCTACTTTTCTCTCTTGGTAATCTTGGGTCAAACTTCATCTTCTAATGAGTTCCCTTGATCACACTATTTCAAGGTGATACACATCCTTAATGGTACTCACCACTAACCTACTTTTGTGTAGTACCTAGTATCCTCTAAAATATTATGTAATTTTCTTAGTTATTATGTATGTTTGTTTGTTTATTACTCACTGTCTGCCTCCAGCTACTAGAATGTAAGTCCTCCCGGGCAGCAAGTATTGCTGTTTAGCTCATTGATGTATTAACAAGGGCCAAGAACAGTGTAAGAGTCATATAAGGTGCTTAATAAATATTTGTGGAATGTTGAATAAGTAAATGCCATTCTACTACCCCCAAACGCTGCTCATATTTGATCTGTTAGCTTTCTGATCTCAATAACTCTTAAAGAATATATGTGCTCTCATTTTCCAGGTAAACTCCCTAGGCCACAGTTATTGTGATCTTCTTCAAACCCTTATATCCACACCAACTGGCTGACAATTATGTGAGTTAGACATGGCTTTCACTCTTCAATCACTCATTTTTTGTCTGTTTCTGTGTTTATTACTTTTACAACAGCTTCATTCTTTGTCCTTATTTATTATTCTGGTATTTAGAAATTATTTTTATAGACAATTATTATTTATTTATGGAGTTTTAATATGACTGGTAGAAATGGTATATGGATATCATCTGAAATTTTATGCAATGCAATCCAATCAAATGGTGTTAATCAATATTTGGTTATAACTCCAGGCCACATATTTTTATCATGTGTTTGAACTTTGAATGTGAATAGCAGAAGCATTTAAATTTAAAACAGAAAAAATAATCAGAAGCAACAATAATAGGATTTTTAGATTTAAGAATCTCCAGTTGTTTTATAATTAAACTTTCATAATTCAAAAATGGTATAGGAAATATCATTTATGATTTATTTAAAACATTCTATAAGAAAATGTGTTCTTCCACCCATTGAGGCAAATGCCAATAATATTTCTACAGAGGATTTTGTGGGCATTTTAAGATTGTTGTTAAAAAAACATCAGCAACAAATATATGCCTATATACCAGACATCAAAATCAATCAAAAGTATTTGTTGAATGTGTTCAATATGCCCATCTGTATGCTCAAAACTTTGAAGAGAATTCACTTCATCCTGTTTTCTATTTTTAAGTTATTTCATCAAAATAATTACACAAATCCACTAGAACACCTTCTGAAATTTATATATAGACAGACCTTTTACACAATAAAGTCAAAGTAAATGTTAAAGATTTGATCTTGCAATTATGTTTGCACTTTGCAAAAATGGGCTTTTGAGCAGTGGTTAACTTCCCACTCCCTACCCCATACCTGAATAAGAGTTGGCTCTCCTGCATGTTGTCTCAATCATTGCTTTTGAGTAACCCTGGGAATAATGACTTAAAACCTTCACATTTGTACCAGCAATCTATTCAGAGTCCACAGAAAAAAAAATTTAGCTGAATTATACCATTTAATGATACTGCACTGTCGCTTGAAAAATAATGTAGCCACCTATATATGAAAGTACTGAGTAATTTAAAACATGCAAACATATGTATGTATACTTGGTCCAATTCTTCAAATTCTGTTATATCTATCATCCTTTTTTTTAATTTTTTTAACGTTTATTTATTTTTGAGACAGAGAGAGACAGAGCATGAACGGGGGAGAGTCAGAGAGAGAGGGAGACACAGAATCTGAAACAGGCTCGAGGCTCTGAGCTGTCAGCACAGAGCCCGACGCGGGGCTTGAACTCACGGACTGCGAGATCATGACCTGAGATGAAGTCGGATGCCCAACCGACCGAGCCACCCAGGCCCCATCTATCATCCTTTTTTGAAATAGGGCCTGGGATTTGAATGGGGAGCTAGTACTGCCAACGGCCCTCTCTACGGTTCTAATGATTCCAAGGGCAGTCTCATACTTTTGAATACCAAATTTAAGATTACGCATTTTGTTTGATTATTTATGCAATGGTATGCTAGCAAATGTTTAATGGCCTGTATGCAAGTGTGTGATTAAGTTTATTGGGACTTTTTTCTAACGTAGTGTATGTATAGCTCATGATAGGAAATAATTATAAAAATACACTCTTTAATGTAAATTCCATATAGCCAATTGATTCTCACAGAATGCTTTCACTGAGTTTTTTAAAAATTTTTGTAAACATGAAGCATATGATTACAATGATTAGTGAGTGTAGTTCTAACATGAATAGTGGTTGATATTTTGTTTGCATTAATATGTAAGAAGAAAATTAAACAATTAGGATATATGTAGGAAATTCACTTATTCTTCAGTGACATAATTTTTTTTTTCTGAATCAGAGAAAGATTTTTGAGTACTGGAAGAATATTTCCCCAATTTATTGTGTTATTTACAATGTAAGAGCTATATGCATGGCAAACATTTATGTTCAATCTACATTCTTAACATTTGTCAATCTCTTTCTTAGGCCCGGACATTCAAAAAACAATGAATGAAATCTTGATTTATAATGTTTGTTTATTTCCACCATAAAATCCACTTGCTGTGACCAGTTTCAAGATACCAGTATGAAATTACTGAACAAATATTTCAACTTTACAGATAGAATACACATGTTAGGTTATCCATTGTATCATCAGAATTCCATTTTTAAAATCCTGCTTAACTATTTCAGACTGTGTTTCATAAATTTGCCAACCCTTGAAATTTTACCAAATAGCCTACTGATAAAAATTGTCATTAGCATATTCTGAATTTTTCAACCTTTAACATACTACTTGCAGAGTTTTGCTAAAGGTGGTAATCCTACGCACCTGCGCTCTGTGGGTTTCCTAGAATGACAAAATAAGTAGATTTTGATATTCAGGGTGTGTGGGTTGCTTAGGCCCATAATTGTTTTTAATGGGCTGCTCTCTTCAAAAACACAGTTGGTTACTACACACATCAAACCAAAGAGTTAGGCCAATAAAAATTAGGGGATTTATAGGTTTATAATAACTGAGACTTTGTTAAATATAAATAATCACTAGCATTTCTTTTTAGCTTTTCAGCATACTATGGAACATGTACTATCCTGCATTTCATCATTCAGTAATGACTTGGAATACAGTGTGACAGTAGTAAGCTGCCAGAGTAATGCAACGGCAAAGTGGGTTTTTTGTTTAATGATTTCATTCTGGCGAAGGTTTGTTTACATGCTCACTTCTGTTTAAAGCAGTCGGTAAGAAAGGCATTTCTATTTATGATAGGGATGATCGGGCTTGTGCCAGTCTGGTCTTTGTCTTGTATTACATGCACTCTGATAGTCATCTACCTCGCAGGAAATCCAATTCTGGCTAGGCATACACAGGCAAAATAAAATGCATGTTGAAGTGACTCTGGGAATTTTCAGGCAAATTAATTGGCAAATAGGAAACAATTCTCTTTTAGGACTGCATTATAAGGAGTTCATTTTTTGTTTTCATTTAATGGGTATTTGTTAACACCAGATATATTCATTTGTCCATATGGAAATAAAAATATAAACTTAGAGCTTTTGGGGTGAGGTGGGATGAGGATAGGAGTTATTTAAAAACTCAGAAATTTGATACGGGGAATCAGTAATTTAGAAGTCCAAAACTTGATGTTTACTATGATAAATTTACTCCTCCTTTCCCTTCCTTTATACTTTTTACCTTGGGCATGTAAGAACAATGTTGCCAGGTTTTGAGAAAGTTCAATGATTATTTAAAATAAGTTTACTCTCTCAAAACAAAAAGAGAGCACCTGGGGGGTTCAGTCAGCTAAGCGTCTGACTCTTGATTTCTTGTCAGGTCAGGTCAGAACCTCACTGTTTTGAAGTCAAGCCCCCTATTCTGTGGTAGGTGTGGACCTGCTTAAGATTCTTTCTCCCTTACCCTCTGCCCCTCCCCCATTTGCATCCTAGCATGGGCATGCACTCTCAAAAACAAACAAACAAACAAAAACAGTAAGTTTAATGTGTTTGAATTCATTTAAAATGAATCTGTTTTTCCAAGGATATTTTCCCTAAAATCTAAGCCATCTGTATTTTAAGAGGAAAATCCTTGCATGTGTTTCTAATTCTTCTATAAACATACCATTAACGTATACCATTGCAAAGACCAGTGGATAGCCAAAAAAAATGCATAAACTCTTTTCCCCATAGAAACAAAAAGGTTTGGGGGATTCCAAAATATTTGGAGGGTTACAGAAAGAAAAAAAAAAGATTCATTCAGCTGCTCAGGCTTTTTATTATATATTTTAAATTTTACTTTGTCCTTTCCTGCTGTTTTTCACTTTCTCTGAATTTATCCTTTAAGCACTCCTTAAACTACTGTTTAAAAAAGCACCTGCCTTTTTTCAGACTTTTCTAAAACAATATACCATGTAACTAACTTGGTTAGGAGAAGCAGAAAGCTATAGAAAAAACAAAATTCACCATCACATGGTCCACAGAACTTATTGTATATTTAAGTCATAATTTTAGAAAGAAAATATGGAAACAACTAAACATTAAAAATATGGGCATTTGTCAAATATTTGAAGTCTAAGCTTCACAATGAGTATTTTTAGAAGTTTGTGCTATGTCCAGAAGGTTACTTCAGTAATTAAGGTGAAATGCTTGTGAAAAAGGATATATTTTTCCTTAATGAAACTGAAGTTGTTTTTAAGCAATCTGATGACATTAAGTTTGTTTTTTACTTTTGTGGTCATTCTGCAAAATGGTACCCATTTGAGGTCCAAAATGTTTCTGTTGGCTGCATGCATGATCCAAATTAACCCATTAGTTGTCATACCTTTCCTTTGGTGTAGGTTGTCAATTGCTGGACATGGGAACAATGGTGGATATGAAACTGCTCAGAAACATGGAAGCCAAGAGCATATCTGTGTCCTATAGACCTAAGCTGTTAAGAGGCAGATCTAATCAATGCAATTTTCTAAGCCCACTCAGCCTGATTTATACAGAAGCAACACAGATGAATGAACTAGGTGGTGATCTATCTGTGAACTGCACTGACCATTCAGTTTTTCCATGGTCCGTTAAGCTAGTTACAAACCTGTGTCTATGACACAAAGTAAAATGGACAGTTGAGGCAATTATCTGAACAATTCTGGCGAAAAGAAAGCTTGTTACTAAGAAAAAAAGTGAGTTGGGGGTGCCTTAATTATCCATATTGAATTTCTATATTGATCACATTCACAAGACAATTGCTTGACTCACCACTTCATTTTGCTTGGGTAGACACGGGCTAAGATAATTGAAAACAATTAAACAGCAGTGTCTGGGGAACCATAAGTGACAACTTGGGTCAGATATTGTGGTGCAGGTTAGCTTCATCAACAAGTATTTATCAAACCCCTACTGTGCTAGATAGTGGGAAGATTACCAGTTAAACAGAGAAGAAAACAGCTATTTACAAACTACTGGAAACAAGGTATGCATCCATAAAAATGTTAGGTGGAATGGGGGGCCAATTTGACAGTGAGTTTCAAAATAAAAAAACTGTGTTTTATGAAATATGTTGATCTCTTTCCAAAGCCTAGTGAAACTTAAAATATTTGTAGTGAGACATCAGATTGGCTGCCTTAAATGCATGTCATTATTAGAGGATGAGTGGAAAGATTTCACAGAAATCATTCATTGAATGAAGCAAACACACTCTGGCCATCCTTCTTTGGAAGACAAATATATCTGGGAGAAGTTAGATACTTAAGTGCATTAAATCCTCAGAGACTTCCCTTAAGGAAAGTGAGTTGTCACTTCCTTCAGAAGACAGGTGAGAGCAGCAGGTTAAGATCACTGGGTGCCTGGGGTGCCTGGGTTGCTCGGTCGGTTAAGGGTCCGACTCTTGATTTTGGCTCTGGTCATGATCTCACGGTTCCTGAGATTGAGCCCCATGCTGGGCTCTGCATAGACAGCACAGAACCTGCTTGGAATTCTCCCTCTCCTCTCTCTGTCCCTCCCCAACTCTCTCTCACATGCACGCACGTGCTCTTTCTCTCTCTCTCTCTCACTCTGTCTCTCTCTCAAAAGAAATAAATAAAAACTTAAAAAAAAAAAAAAAGGCCACTAGGTGCCTGTGGGAGAGAACTGAATGATAGAGAAGGTGTAGGTAAGGACTGAAATTTTCTACACTCACGTAGCAACTTTGCCTTGAGCCAGCCAGGTCAACCAGCAGGCCCTTTAGCATCAAATGATTATTGTAGTGAACATGACAGCAAGGTTAACCTGTCTCCACCTAGAACACTGAGGTGAGACCTGCCCAATACACAAATATGTGAGCATTAAAAAAAATTTTTTTACATTTATTTATTCTTGATAGAGAGAGACAGAGCACAAGTTGGGGAGGGGCAGAGAGAGAAGGAGACACAGAGTCCGAAGCAGGCTCCAGGCTTGGAGCTGTCAGCACAGAGCCGGATGCGGGGCTTGAACTCACAATCTGAGAGATCATTACCTGAGCCAAAGTCGGACGCTTAACTGAATAAGCCACCCAGGTGCCCCAATATGTGGACATTTTTTATTGGGAACAGTATCACTGGTAGGTCTTATAGTGACTTTTTAAAAAAAAGTTTATAACTTTTTTAAAAATTTGTTTACTTATTTTGTGAGAGACAGAGAGAGCCCCAGTGGGGGAGGGGCAGAGAGAGAGGGAGAGAGAAACCAAAGCAGGCTCCATGCTGTCAGCTTAGAGCCTGATGTGTGGCTTGAACTCATGAAACATGAGATCATGACCTGAGCTGAAACTGAGAGTCAGATGCTCAGCCTACTGAGCCACCCAGGTGCCCCTATAATAACTTAATCTAGAACCACATCTGTGTTTCTTGGAATACACACACACACACACACACATACACACACACACACACACACACACACACACACACACAGATTCTCTGAGTCATATATTAACACATAAAATGGAAAAATTAAATATTTGCATATACTCCTTTGTCATATACTCTTTAAAACCCTAAATAAGATGTCTTTTTCTTTATTTTGATTGTGTGTGTGTAGATATAAGTAAATATGTAAGATAAAACTTAAATATTTCATAGTACTGACAATGTTGTTAATACGGTGTTAAAATATAAATAATTTCTGGATTAAATGTAATTCACCATAACAATTGAGACTTTATAAAATAAGACCAATTATATTTAAGTCAGAAATTAATATTAATTCAAATAACATATAAAAATAAATGTGGGTGATTTCTGGTAATGTTTTAATGATTTTGAAGGGAATATCAATATGTCATTAGAATCAAATCCTCCAATGACAGCTATCTTCTCATGTTCATCTTTGTCACAAAAGTTTAGAATTGGTGCTGGAAAGCAGAGTAACAGAAACATGTTCTGGCTTTCTTGAAAGCTAATTGTGCCATTTTTACACCACCACCCGCCCAGTACAAATGAATACACTTCCTTAGGTACTCACACATTCACTCCTGCAAATATAGACTCACTCCTATTTAGAGCTAATCACAAAAGTACTAGGATTCAGAGGCAACTTGCGATAAACTAATTTCCTGCTTCAGACTCTCCTTATTAAAAAATTGATCTATTCCATTTGTCTCTCTGATTTAATCTATGACATCAATCAAATGAAAGATTGGTACTAATATACATATAAGGTACAGTGATTCTACTCACCTGTAAAAATAAAACAATTGTTACCCTTTACCATAATTGTACTGCACCTCGAATCAACCTGAATTATAACTGAGAAACTGGAAAAGTTACAATTGGCTTTACTTGCTCATTCAGCTGTTACTCTTCTAAAAGATCCAAACCTTCCCACAAATCCTCAGAGGCAATACAGTTCTCTATTTTAATGAATTCACTTGCACCCCACTGAGAATTAATTGCTTTGGAAGCAACCCAATGGTCTGACATGCTGAGAGGCCCACTGGTAGTTCTTTTTTTCCTAATAAAGAGCTCTAAGGAATTAACCAACCTCCTGACCAGGTATAATGTCTTCTTCTATTTTCCTTTCTACCTCTCTCTGTCCCCCTGTCTTTCTTTCCATCTTCTCTCTCAATCTCTCTCTCTCTCTCTCTCTCTCTCTCTCACACACACACACACACACACACACACACACACATGAAAGGATTGTGAGAGTCCTGGTATTATTGACAAAACTGTAAATACTTTGTTTTATAAATATAACTGGAGGATGTTGTGGTATGTAAGCCCACAGGTCAACATCCTATAGTGTCTTTGTGAGGAAAGTCAGCAATGAATTGTTCTTTGTGAAGATACCTTGGGTGTTAAAGTCTATTACAAGAATAGAATTTGCCATACTTGTATATAATTGGATACGCCATACTGTGATTCCTACATGAGGCTAAAATCTCCAGTTAAATTCACTTATTCATTAATCCAACAGATATTTATTCAGTAACTATTGTATGTCAATATTTCCCCCCAAATTAGAAGCTGTAATGGGAGGATTATTCCAGGAGGGTAGTATTTAGTAGTATGCAGAGCTATTCAGATGCATAGGTAACCCATGTGAGACACAGGAACTGGGGTATAGACAGAAAGAAACAGAGCTAAGACATTAGTTGAATTCTATGCAGATGCTACTTAAAATTATCTAACTGCCTAAGTCCCCTAAGTGTCTCAATAAAGAGGATAGATACAGCAGAGCTATTGAAGCAAAGTTAATATCTGTAAGGCATAACTAACAAATAGGGAACAATCAGAGATAGATACAGCTGAAATAGGGCTCTAAGTTATAGCCTTGGCATTTCATCATAAAATTCACATCTTGTGTCCTTGCTGCCCAGGCAGAAAGGGGAAAAAGTATTACTTGCTGAATTTATTGTTATGGAAGTAAGAAAAGCAGGGGACACCTGAGTGGCTCAGTTGGTTAAGCGTCCAACTTTTGATTTCAGCTCAGGTTATGATCTCATGGTTTTTGGATTCCACTCTCACATTAAGCTCCTCTCTAACAGCCTGCAGCCTGCTTGGGATTCTCTCTTTTCCTCTCTCTCTCTGCCCCTCCCCTTCTCACACTCTCTTTCTCTCAAAATAAATAAATCCACTATTATAGAAAGGGAAGTAAGAAAAGCAAAATCGTTTATCATAAATAGTATTTTTTGTTATGGGATTCTAAAAGAAATTTATTGCATAGCTCTTTACTAAGAAACCTTAAAAGTATAAGCGACTTAATGCATTCCTAATGGTTGTTTCATTAAATAAGAAATATTCTTCGGAGACTTCCACTTCCAGTAAAGATGGAGTAACAGGATCAGACTTCTTTTGTCTAAAATAAAACTTAAAAAGAACAAGAAAATCACACAAAAATATTGGAGATCTCACTGGACATCTGGCAACAAAGGACAGTGATTCCTGAAAGATATGAAACAGATGAAAAGGACCCGAGGACTGTCCCATCTTATTGCCTGGGAAGAAGTTTTAGCCTATGGAATGAGGAGAGCATATGCTGGCTGAATTGAGGGGATAGACCTGGGAATCCAGGGAAGCCAAGGTGACTACGGTAGTCAGGAAAAAATACTGGAGAGGAGACAGCTGAAGAGAGAGAGAGAGAAGGAAAAAGATGGAGAGAGAGATCAATCTAAATATCTGAGGATAGTCTCAAGCCTTCGGGCCTTCAGATAACTACTGATCATGACATATACATGAGGAAAACACCTGTGACTGGTGAAAGAAACACCTGAAAGGATTAGAGAGCCAATTCTCAAGTCTCGTACAGGGCAAGGTAGACCGTGTCTTTAGAATAGCTGAAGTGCAGAACAGTAATTTATAGGCCATCGGGTAGAGCATTCTGAATAGTTTTGTTTCAGTGGTGGGGGAAACTTAGCCCCAGACTAAATGGTGCTCTGGTCCTGGCTTAAAAAGCTGGTAGCAAGAAACAAAAGGATCAAATTGTTTTAGGTAACATGACAACATTTCTGAACAATGCTCATGAATATGTATGGGGGTGCAAAAATATCCCCTACCCAGCAAGGTAAAATTTTAATGTCTGACATCTGATAAAAAAATTATCAGGTGCACAAACTGTGGCAGTAAATCAGACTTCAACTATGAAAGAAGAGTCTTAAGACCCAAAATAGCAATGCTTATGTGCTTCAAGTTTATTGCAAGAAATGTATAGAATACAACAGCATTAAAGTAAGAATATGCATCACCGCTAAAAACTGGTTCCCAGCAGGGTTTTGCAGAAGCAGAATCCAATTGTCCACCCACTATGGTGTTTATAGAATGTGTTTTCTCTCTCTGTAGGAATCACTATCATGTGCACAGGACACCTCATATTTAGGGAGTCCAGAATGGAGTGTAAATCTGGACCTTATATATGCAGCTGGCCACATTCCTGCCAGCTTCAAACCTCTGAGGATCTTGCCAAAACCAGGTACAAACCACCAATCATGATTTTATCAGCAAACATTGTTGCTAAGCTGGTTAAAAGACAAGCAAACAAACAAAAACATACTTTGAAACCTGAGTCGGACCCAAAAGTATAAAACGACATCATTAATCAGTACATTTCAAGCTTTGTCCAAGAATTTCTATCAGGCCAGTACATCTCTTTAAACAGCTCAGGCTATTTCCAGATCTTCTGGAATAAACCATTTTAACCACACCAGTCACTCAAAGAAGCAGAAAATCACCATTGAAAATGAAGAGACAAATCAACCAATCTAAAAAATCTAGAACTGAAGCAGATAATATATAATTATTAGACAAGCTCAACTGTTATTCTAATGATCCCATATGTTTAAGAAGCTAGAAGAAAGACTGTCCATGTCAAGTAGTGACATGAAAGATGTAACAATGACTCAAATCAAACTTCTAGAAATGTAAACTACAAAGCTGAGATTAAAAACATGCTGGGGTCACCTGGGCTCAGTCAATTAAGCGTCTGACTTCAGCTCAGGTCATGATCTCACTGTTTGTGAGTTCCAGCCCCACATCAGGCTCTGTGCTGACAGCTCATAGCCTGGAGCCTGCTTCCGATTCTGTGTCTCCCTCTCTCTCTGCCCTTCCTCAGCTCACACTCTGTCTCTCTCTCTCAAAAAACAAACATAAAAAAAATACAATATGCTGGATGGGTTTACTATTAGAATAGATATTACAGATGAAAAGATTAGTAAACCGAAAGACATATTAATAAAAATTATTGAAAGCCAAACGCATTGAGGAAAAAAAGTCTGAAAATAATGAATAGAGAAAGCTGCTGGGCCTTCATGGACCTTCAACTACATCTCACACCACGTACATAAAAATGCAAATAAATCATAGATTTAAGTGTGAAATAGAAAACTATAAAACTCTTAGAAGAAAACATAGAACATTTTTAGGACCTAGGACTCAGTATGGAATTTTCAGATTTAAAATTTAATGCATATATAAAAAGCAGTAAGTTGGACTTTATTAAAATTAAAAAAAAATTGCTCTGCCATGATGATATAAAGACAAGATACAGACTTGGAGAAAGTACTTGCAAACCATATATATGACAACAGACTCCTATCTAGAATAAGGAATTCTTCCAACCCAGTAAAAAAAAAAAATTAGAAAATGGGAAAAAGGCATATATATTTCACTAATTAAGATACAAAATAGCAAATGAGCATATGAAAAATGTTCATTTGAAACATTTTCATATGAAAAATGAAACATCACTAACCATTCAGAAAATACAGATTAAGACCACTTCACATATTGGAACACCTTGAAATGAAAAAAATAGTGACAGTACCAAATGCTGATGAGAATGTGGAGAAATCAACTAGTCATACATTGCTCATGGGACAGGTAAAATAATACAGTCACTTTAAAAAATTAGCAATTTCTTAAAAAGTAAGTATATAATTTACCATATGACCCAGAGATTATAATCCTGGGCATTTGTGTCACAAAAATGAAGTCTTGTGTCCATTCATAAACCTGTGCCTTATGCTCAGGGTAGCAGATTTATTTATAAGAGCACTGAACTGGAAACAAAGTGTCCTACAAGAAGTGGATAATTAAACAGTCTGGCACATCCACTAAATCATACCTAGCATCCCAAAGACTTTTCCAGTGTACATTGTCATTCCAAATTACTGGGAGGAAGAATGTTGATTTTTTAAAAAAATATGAAATCTTCTTCAAAAGTGCCAGCTACCTTATTTGTCTTTAATTTGAGGAAGATGTATAGTTTCCATGTTATAAATGGAACAAATGATAAGAAGCACAGAATGTGGGAAAATACAGGGCCCTTGTGGCTAGGAAACCTGTGTTCATTACATGGCTGTGCTATGAGCTTAGCTGGACAAAGTCTTTAATATCTTCCAGATTCATGAATCTAGAAGAAGAAATAAGGACAACTCCTGGAAAGGTTGTTGTGAAAATGAAACCCATTTAAAAGGTTTACTATACAATCATTTAATTAAGATTTTTTTCCCTACCCAAACATGTATCCTTTTAATGGATATTATGTAGTACATTATTTAGAGCATGGAATCAGGCTTAAAAGACACGTGAGTGAGCTCAGACTGTTCCTCTGGAATATTTATGAATCTGGAATATTTAGTTTGATTGTCAATATTTTAATCTCTGGAAAAAATTAATAACATTACATAACAAATTTTGTATTAATTCTAAAATGATATATTGTAGGTATACTCTAAACCCAAAATCTTCAATGTCTTACTCAATGTATTCAGTTAGAAATGTGGCAGTTTGTATTAAGACACTTTCTTTGTTGTTTTCAGGTTAGAATTAATAAATCTATACCATTCCAAACAATGTCCTTAAATGGAATCACTTGAAATGCAAATGATTATTTTTCCCCCAATTAAAATGTATGTTTCTTGGGTAGAGATAAAAAAGAATTCCAGTTTTATCTGGATTTCACCTGGACTGCCTCCCAGATTAATTTGGTTAATTTGATCTGTGTATCTGTTTTTGTGCCAGTACCATACTGTCTTGATGACTACAGCTTTGTAATATAGCTTCAAGTCCAGAATTGCGATGCCTCCATATTTGCTTTTCTTTTTCAAGATTGCTTTGTCTCTTCAGGATCATTTGTGGTTCCATACAGATTTTAGGATTATTTGTTCTAGTTCTGTGAAAACTGCCGGCGGTATTTTGATAGGGATTATAGTAAATGTATAGCTTGCTTTTGGGTTGTTTAGACATTTTAACAATATTTGTTCTTTCGATACATGGGCATGGAATATTTTTCCATTTCTTTGTGTCCTCTTCAATTTCTTTCATAAATGTTCCATAGTTTTCAGAGAGCAGATCTTTTACCTCTTTGATTATGTTTATTCCTAGGTAACATGGGTTTTGGTGCAATTATAAATGGGATCAATTCTTTGATTTCTCTTTTGCTGCGTCATTATTGGTGTCTAGAAATGCAACAGATTTCTGTACATTAATTTTGTATCCTGCAACTTTACTGAATTTGTGTGCCTGTTCTAGCAATATTTTTGGTGGAGTCTTTTGGGTTTTCTACTTAGGGTACCTTGTTTGTGAAGAGTGAAAGTTGGACTTCTTCCTTACTGATTTGGATGCATTTTATTTCTTTTTGTTGCCTGATTGCTGAGGCTAGAACCTCCAGTACTATGTTAAATAACAATGGTGAGAGTGAACATCCCTGTCTTGTTTCTGATCATAGAGGAAAATCTGTTTCTCCCCATTGAGGATGATATTAGCTACAGGTCTTAATGTATATGGCCTTTATGATAGTGAGATATGTTCCATTTATCCCTACTTTGTTGAGGTTTTTTGTTTGTTTGTTTTTCAAGACTGGATGCTGTATTTTGTCAAATGCTTTTCTGCTTCTATTGAGAGAATCATATAGTTCTTATCCTTTCTTTTATTAATGTGGTGTATCATGTTGATTGATTTGGGAATATTGAACCACCTTGTTGCCCAGAAATAAATTTCACTTGATCATGGTGAATAATTCTTTTAAAGTACTGTTGGATTCAATTTGCTAGTATCCTGTTGAGAATTTTTTCATCCTTGTTCATCAGGGAAATTGGTCTGTAGTTCTCCTTTTAAGTGGGTCTTTGTCTGGTTTTGGAATCAAGATAATGCTGGCCTCATAGAATGAGTTTGGAAGTTGTCCTTCCAAAATTTGACTTGTGTATATAAACAAATATAACTCTTGTGTGAAGACTCTGAAGACAGTTGTCCTGAAGGTGTAAATCATGGAGGAAAAAAAAATCATGATTAAAAGCTTCAAAAATGCATTCTAAGGAAAGTATCTTAGCACAGTGTTTATTTTTTCTAAAATTGCTATTAAATAAGTTGTCTTTGAGTAATGAATTAAAAAACTAGCATTAAATATAAAAATCACCCAAATATCCATTTGTATATTGGGAGAGGCAAATGATATTTTTAAAAAGTGAATAATACAAATATTATATAATGAATAACATATGTCTATATATGTATGTTCTCTAGTGCTAATTAAGATTATCTCTGCCTTCATTCACATTATGTTACTGAATTGTGGCATGAAAAAACAAGATTAACAAAGGGTTAAATATAAGCAAATTATTTTTCAAATATAAGCTTCAGTACACAAAAAAATTGAAGAGAACAGCATTTTAAAGTTATTCAATATAATTGAATTCTCTTGCTGACAAATTCCACATGCAAAGTTTTAATGCCTGTGTGGAATGTAAAAGTCCTCAGAATAAAAAAATAATTGCTGTAGTTTTCTTCTTTATTAATTCAATATTTATATTTCTAGTTGCTTTTAAAATAACAGGACAGGGATAATTTGTTATTTATATTTAGCTTCTCATTTGTTTGAATTGGGAGAATTTATATACTTCTTCAGTTTGTCCATCTGAATAAGGGAAGATAACTAACAAAGAAGCTAAATATATCAGAAAGATTCAGTTAATTTTTATATTGCGTTTAAACTATAAGTAGTACCACATGTTTTTAATCTGTGACAAAGACACAGTGAGTTTTGAAAAGTAAAATTTACCCTATTTAAAATTAGGAATATTTTTCTTCTGCAGCTCTTTTTAAAGAGCAATTCAATTTAAGTGCATTATTAGTGTTACTTTTAAGTAAGATGATATTACAACATTTAACTAAAGTGCTTATTTCAATAGTTTTATTGCTGAAATTACATTTGGAGATCAAGACCGTCGAGGGGACCTTCTGTTTTATGGCCTTCTATTTCACCATGGCTCTGTGGATCTGCAGTAACTAGCATGACTTCCCACACCCGAAAATCTCAGTATAGTTGTGGTGGTATGGAAGACAATAAGAAGAATATGCACACATATGTGCACACACAATATTGATGTCATGTTCAATAATTTTAAATGAATTAAGGGCATATTACTGGATTAAGAGCATAATAGATGCTATTCAGCATCTAAAATGGAAATCAGCTGATATGCATGGAAAACATGCATTCTCATTTCAATAGCAGCAATTTTTAGAAACTAAATATATGATTAGGAAAGATCATGAGGGTGATGGGAATTTATTCTTACTGGAGGAGCAAGGAAAGACAAATTATTAAGGATGTTCATAGACAACATATTTTTTAAATCTTCCCAGTACTTAGAAATAGTTTTCAATTAATATCATAAACATGTAACTACAAGGAAATAAGACAAATTTTGCAAATCAGTCAATATAAATTTTTAATGACTTTAGACTGTATATGTTATGTTTCTATTAATTTTACCAGGCATAACCATCTCCTAGCTATAAATCTATTTTATATTAAAATAAACCCCTGAAAGTTTCATAGCATATGGACGATAAGACAAATTTCTCTGATTCACCAAAAATGTAAAAAATAAAGAGACTCAAAGTACCATTTGTTGCCTGAGCAATGAAATAGTTCTAATCTCTTCAAGTAGATGAGAGAAATAAAAACTACAGAGTCATGGAAGGAAGATGTACATTCACTATTGATTTCCATTCTTTAATCTTCCCCAATTCCATAACTTCTGTCATGTTATTACTTTGCAGTTCTCCCCATTGAAAGGATGGGGTTTAACTTCTCACTCTTTGACTTTGGTCTGGCCATGTGACTTGCATCAGTAGGGAGTTCTGAAAATAGGATTTAAAACATCATATACATCTCTGTATGCTCTCTTACACTTCCACCATCATTGTGAAACTAACATGTCCCAGACAGCCATGTCCCAGACAACTAGTCTAAAAAAGAGAAGAGACATGGGAAGCAGAACTGCCATAGCCTACTAATCAAATTTCCCACAAAGAGAGCCTTGCAAACAAATCTAGCTTACAACAAAGTCTAGCAGGCGTGCAGATACGTAAGAATAAATGCTTTTAGTGTTGTACCCACAAATATTTTATTGTTTTTTAAATGACATTATTTTGACAAAGTTAACTGAACAAAAAGGTAAATGCAAAAGACATCCAGTTCACAGGTACATAGTTAAAGAGAGAGGCAAGCTAAAAAAAAAGAGTTGAATTAAGATTCAAGAACTCATGTCTTGATGGACATGGGGAGTGTCATTACTCTCCTGATCTAATGGTCCAAAAAGAACACTTTTTTATGGCTATTAAAATGTTTTCTACAAAGGTATTTTGGGAAATGGTTAAAATTTCAATGATTATATTCATAAACATACATGAGAAAGGTTCTCAAAGAGTAATATTTGTATATGAGCTTGTCCCAAGTACCAAGGCAGAGGATACCCTCCTGACCTCAAACCATCTCAGATTCATACCTTTTGTTATTAAAACTGGCTATAACTTTGGTTTAAAATGAAGAATTACAACAATCACTTAGTAATTTAATCTCAAGGGCTCTTTTTAAGGTATTATGCTCCAGTTAGTTGGCAAGCAACCTGGGATTATATGTAAGTGGCAGTTTGCTCTGTAGAAGAGAGAAAGGCCTAGGAAAGTCTCCCCTGAAAAATCTCTGTGATCATGGCATGATCAAAACACCATTATATTCTGGAAAACAAAATGGTGGAGAATTTCACTAGGACTAAAAGTTACAGAAAGGAAAAATACAAAAAAATGGTAAAAACTAAATAGAATGGCCTAACCTATTGGGCACAATTGAAGAGAAAATTGCTAAATTTAAAGATAGATTGCTACAAAATGTCCATACTGAGGCATGGAAAGAAAAAAATAATTAGAAAACTGAGAAAGACATACAAGAAATATATGGAAAATTATATAAATATTAATGTATGAGCAATTGGAATCCCAGAAGGAGAAAAAGAGGAGGAAAAACAATCTTTAAAAGGTAATAATAATTTTCAAAAGCTGATGAAAGTTATGAAGACACATATTTAGGAAGCCCTATTACCCCTAAACTGGATAAATAAAAAGATTAAAAACAGCTTATTACAAAGTAAAGTTGTGAACAAGTAGAAAATCTTAAAGGTAATTTGAGGTAAAGACATCCTTAAAGAAACTGCAATAATGGGGTATCTGGATGGCTCAGTCAGTAGTGTTCAACTGTTGATAATGGCTCTGATAGTGATCTTTTGGTCTGTGAGATGGAGCCACCTCCTCAGGAGCTGTGCTGAGCATGGAACCTGCTTGGGATTTCCTCCCTCCGTCTCTCTCTGCCCTTCCCCACCATCTCTCTCTCAAAATAAACTTAAAAAAAGTAAAATAAAGAACCTGCAGTAAGACTTATTGCTGATACCTCAACCCAACAACAGAAACTAGAAAACTACAGAACAACAAATGTAGGTTGCTGAAAGCAGCTGTTGGAGTGATTGCTGTGGTACACTGTCCAGATGGATGACCTTATCCAAGTTTATCCTACCTTACCAGGAACAGCCCATATCCAATAACTGTTTGGTAGGGGTAAGCAAATACTACTTTCACTTGCTTCAATTAGGGATGACTATAATCACCATTTCAGGGCCAGAGCCCCTGTTGGATTTACTGAGGTAATTCTAACCACTGTAATGCCGGTTAACTTCTTCCTCTGCCAGTCTTTTTATTTGTTGCTTCTCAAGTGTTCTTCCTGAGAACACTTCCTAGCAAAAGTCTTATAAGCAAATTACTTTCAGGAGATTACAACCTTCCCTTTCAGGGGAGGCAACTCCCAAACTAGAATTCAGAAGTGAAGGTGATATAAAGATATTTATTCTTTTTTTCCCCCTCTACCAGTTTGTCATAGCATTTCAGTACAAAAAACAAATGGAGGGGGGCACCCATGTGGTTCAGTCAGTTAAGTGTCTGACTCTTGATTTCAGCTCAGGTCATGATATCATGGTTTGTGGGATTGAGTCCCGCATCAGGCTCTGCACTGATAGTGTGGAGCCTGCTTTCTCTCTTTCCCTCACTCTCTGCCCTTTCTCTGTGCTCTCTCTCTCTCTCTCAAAATAAACAAACTTTAAAAAGAAAAGGATTTTTCTTGAGAGAAGGAAAATTATTTCCAACAACAAAACAAAAATGTACGGCATGACAAAGAGTACTGGAATATGTATTTAGGTAAATCTAAATGGATCTTAAGTTTATATAATATATACCTATATATAGTAAAAATGAAAACTGCATACAAAAAGGGGTAAATAGAGTTAAAGTGTTCTAATATGTTAGATTAGAATATGTATTTCTATGAGTTGTTAAAAATACTAATGTGTATTTAACTGCAACAATTCAAATATGCTTATTGTAAATTCTTGGGTATATACTAAAATAATAATAAAATTATGTACAACCGATGAAGGTAAATGTAATAATAAAAAGCATTTGATTATTTAAAAAGAAGACAAAGTAGAACATAATTAACAGAAAACAGGTAAATAGGAAACAGATTATAATGTGGTCATTATAAACCCAAATATCGGTAATTAATTTAAATGTAAATGAGCTAACTATTCCAATTGTGAGACAAAGATTTTTCAGACTAGACTGAAACACATTTTTTTTCTTTAAATCTCTAAATGTTGCTTATAAAAGAAACATCTGAAATGTAGGGCCAAAGAACTGTGGAAAATTAGAAGTTGTAGTTTTGGAAATAGTTGTTATACAAACTCAAAACCAAAAGCAAGCTGGTGTAAATACACATATCAGAGAAGGTGAATTTTAATGCAAGAAATAAAGAAGGATATAGTTAATGATAAATGGGTGATCATCTGGAATTATTTAAGAATGTGTTTGTCTAATAATATATCTTCAAAATATAAAAATAAACTGACATAACTAAAAAGAAATTAGACTTCATGTATAGTCACTCAAGATAGGAGTACATAGTCTCTTGTACTCAGAAGATCTGGATTTAACAATCTGGCAGACATGTAGGCATGAATAAATTAAAAGCTTGACAGGTGATTCTATATTTGTCCCTTCCTTTTTTCATACCTACCATAGAATTACCACTGTGAAAGAATCACTGGAATAAAAAATCTTATTAGTTATTAAAGTGATAACAAAATTCCTTAGTCTCTTATCTCTTACCTTTACAAAGAATTGATAAAGTAAGGTTCTGCCTCATCTTCCTCATACCTCATCTTTTCTATCAATACCTTTTTCATAGATAGCAGCAGATAATAGCCCTGGAAGGCAATCAGAGGCTAACTTCTGGACAACTTGGAAACTGAAGTAGGACTGAATACGGGAATATAATTCTGTTATTGATGCTTTTCGTTTTTATGATTTACTGAGGTGAGTCAATGCCATATATTGAGTTATTAAATGTGGGATAACCAAATTTCCTTGTAGAAAAGTAACAGTGGTGAAATTGAGAACAAGAAGTGTTTTCTAATGCTATCAATCTTACAGATTTGTAATCATTAAAACTTGTGGAGTTTTGTTTTGTTTTTTTTTTTTTTTTTAGATTCAAAGAACCTCACCAGGGGACACCATTCTTTTCTTTGTTTCTGATAATAACTGTACTTAAACCTCAAATTTGATGTTAGATTGTCTATAATTCCATCTTTGTTACATCATATAATGTACTTATTTTTTATAGCCATGGGGATAATATAGCTTAATATTATTTTAGTTATCAAAGTTGAAGTTTCAAACTAACTTGACTTCTTATGTTAATGAAATATGCTGTATAAGTATCTCTGACTCCACCCTGACAAGGAAATTTGCTTTGTTTCCCTACAAACCAATTATATGATCATAGATATTTATATATTCATGGATATTTGAAAAATTGTACCTTCTGTAAATGTTAATCTATATGCTGATAGCTACATGGTCTTATTTTTAAATAAATTTGCTTTCATGTATTCCTTTAATTTAAAATCAATTATTTGACTCAAAAGAAAGTTATACTAGAAGTGAGGTACTGGCAGTGGACATAGAAGTTGCATGAGAAAAATAAGGCAATATGGTAGTAGAAATTGTGAACACTTTTGTAAACTATAAAAGCTTATGATTCATTTTTGCTTCTCTAATTTTCAAATATATATCCATAATATTTTCTGTAGGTGACTAATAATTGCCTAAAGTGACAAGTTTATATTTCTGAGAAATTTCCCAGGAACTGAAGGCAATAGAATTATGTCTATATGCATTTTCATTGTAATAAGAACAAAATATATGATAGAAAGGCTATAGGAAGTTGGACTTTATAGGTATTCTGAGGAAGACCTAATCTTCAGTAGTACGGTGGACAGAAGACACTACAAATGATTTTTGTCCCATGCTTAGCAAAACCAATTATTTTTCTGGATGCCAAGGATTAACAATAATTTATCTTATAAACTCCTTTACCCACACACATTGCCACAATTTAGCATCCATGTGTGGACAAAGCATGGGCTATGTGAATGGAGACATTATCCAAGCATAACATGCAGTATAATTGTGGATTTAGCTTTTCAATTGAATTGCTTTAAGCAATGTTAAAAAAAGATATTATTCTCTAACAAAGGAGTAATTTGCATTAGCAATATGTTTGGTTTTTGGTGTTTCTATGATTTTTACAGGTTTATTTCATTTAATAGAGATTCATGCAATTATGAAAATGTTATTTTTCAAGTACTTATCAGTACCAGACAGTATGGCTAGTTTCAGCCTAGGGCAATTATCAACTAATTTGGCATCTATCTAGTAGATTGGTTCCCAAATCACAAGGCTTTTCAGACTAAATAGCATTTATTTTGTGAGTTGTTCACAAGTGCTCATCTGCATGTATGAAATTTCTCCTCTGATTCTGGTTTCTGAATGTGCATGTTAAGCAAAATTGTAGGATTGAATCTATTTAATATGTTTCAGATTCTGACTTATTGTCTCCTGAAGTCATTTTTAAAGTTTTTAACTCCCTCAGTTAGGACTTAATTATTTTAGTAACGATTCATATCAGTGACTTACTACACTGTGCCTCAGTTCGGAAGCCTGCACTATGAACGGAAATATGGAGAGATTCTGCAAGAAATTATACTTTATTTACACATAAACTTCTATGTTAGAAAATGAAAAACAAAAAAACACAACAAAATATACAGTTGATTTTCACAGGTGGAGAACATAACATAGTTTTGCTGTCATACTTAATATGATATACCAAGTCTTATAGGGCAGAATAATCTAAAAACAGAAACACCACATATACATTTTTTGTATACTATTCATCTCAAATTGTAAGGTTAATAACCAAATTCTCCTATTAGCTTTTATGTAATTTTTTTGTCCTTTAGCATACCATGACAAAGCGCATTAATAATTTATGATAATCTGAACAAAATATAATGCTTGTTGCCTTTAATTATAATATAGCAATTTGCTATGTGTATGCATTTCTATAGGTCTCAATATTTAAAGACAAATAAAAGTTGAGGTGTTTGTATTGGTTTTCTACTTTTTGGTTTATTTAATATAAATTGTATAATCTGTAAGAGTGCTTTCTTTCTATCAGTTTTACTCAAAGCACGAAACACCTACTTAATCAATGTTGCCAACACCTTCATATATTGTTCATTTGTGTAATATACACAAATACAGTTTTAACAAAATACAGTTTTCATATTTTTATTTTGTGAAAGGTCAGAGTGACTAATGTATTTTTAATCATAATGCACTAAAGCAACACAAACATTCTTTCACTTTATCAGTAATCATGAGAATAATGAATTTGAATTAGGTTCATTCTTTTATTCAGATTTTTAATTGATTTAAGGTAATTCATTCATTAACTTCCGCTTACTGACCCCTGTGGTCAAATGTGAGCATTTTTATTTTATTTTATTTTTTTAGAGAGAGACAGGCAGAGCACATGCCCGTGTGAAAAGCGGGGGAGGGCAGAGGGAAAGGAAGAGAGAGAATCTTTGTTTTTCATTGTGTGTGTGTGTGTGTGTGTGTGTGTGTGTGTGTGCGTGCGTGTGTGTGTTTGTAAATATGTCCTTATCAGTTTATTGCCTCAAGTCTCTCAACCCATCCTTGTTTGCCCAGCTTGTAATACTAGAACTGAATTTTTTCCAGATACATTTTATTTATTTATTTATTTATTTATTTATTTATTTATTTATTTAAAAATTTTAATCCAAGTTGGTTAACATATAGTTTAATAATGATTTCAGGAATAGAATTTAGTGATTCATCACTTACGTATAAAAACCAGTACTCATCCCAAGAAATGCCCTCCTTAATGCCCTCTGCCCATTTAGTCCATCCCCCCACCCAACACTCCTCCTGCAGTCTTCTAATCTATCAGTTGTGTTTTAATTTTGCTGACTGTTTCCTTTGTGGTGCAAAAGCTTTTTATCTTAATGAGGCCCCAATAGTTCATTTTTGCTTGTATATCCCTTGCCTCTCGAGACAATTTAGTAAGAAGTTGCTGCATCTGAGGTTGAAGAGGTTGTTGCCTGTTTTCTTCTCTAGGATTTTGATGACTTCTGATCATAGGTTTACGTCTTTCATCCATTTTGAGTTTATTTTTGTGTATGGTGTAAGAAAGTTCTTCTGCATGTTGCTGTCCAGTTTTCGCAACACCATTTGCTGAAGGGATGGTCTTTTTCCATTGGATATTCTTTTCAGGTTGTCAAAGATTAGTTGGCTATAGGTTCATGGGTCCATTTCTAGGTTCTCTATTCTGTTCCATTGATCTTTGTGATCAGTTTGTCGCATCTATATGTCTGTTTTCATGCCAGTATCATACTGTCTTGATGGTTACAGCTTGAAGTCCAGAATTGTGATGCCTCCAGCTTTGGTGTTCTTTTTCAGGATTGTCTTGGTTCTTTGGGGTTCCATACAAATTTTAGGATTGTTTGTTCTAGTTCTGTGAAGAAAGCTGGTGTTATTTTGATAGGGATTGCAATGGATATGTAGATTGCTTTGGGTAGTATCAACATTTTAACAACATTTGTTCTTCCAATCCAGGAGCATGACATGTTTTTCCATTTTTTTGTGTCTTCTTCAGTTTCTTTCATAAGCTTTCTATAGTTTTCAGTGTATAGATTTTTCAACTCTTTGGTTTATTCCTGGTATTTTATGGGTTTTTGGTACAATTATAAATGGGATTGATTCCTTAATTTATCTTTCTACTGCTTCATTATTGATGTATAGGAATGCAACCGATTTCTGTACACTGGTTTTATATCCTGAGACTTTGCTGAATTCATGATCAATTCTTACAGGTTTTTTGGTGGCGTCTTTTGGGTTTTCCACATAGAGTATCATGTCATCTGTGAAGAGTGAAAGTTTGACTTCTTCCTTGCCTATTTGGATGCCTTTTATTTCTTTGTGTTGTCTGATTGCTGAGGCTGGAACTTCCAACACTGTTGAATAACAGTGGTGAAAGTGGATATCCTTGTCATGTTCCTGACCTTAGGGCAAAAACTCTCAGTTTTTCCCCATTGAGGATGATGTTACCTGGGTCTTTCATATATGGCTTTTATGATCTTGAGGTATGATCCTTCTATACCTACTTTCTTGAGGGTTTTTATCAAGAAAGTATACTGTATTTTGTCAAATGCTTTCCATGCATGTATTGAGAGGATTATGTGGTTCTTTTCCTTTCTTTATTAATGTGATGTATCACATTGGTTGGTTTGCAGATATTGAACCAACCCTGCCTCCAGGTATATAATCCCACTTGGTTGTGGTAAATAATTTTTTTAAGGAATTGTTGGATCTGGTTGGCTAGTATCTTGTTGAGAATTTATGCCGATGCATTTGCAGGTGACATGATACTCTATGTGGAAAACCCAAAAGACGCCACCACAAAACCTGTTAGAATTGATCCATGAATTCAATTCTTTTGAGAATTCCCTAAGACTGTCTGTAATTGGGAAATTGGTCTGTAGCTCTTCTTTTTAGTGGAGTCTTTTTCTGGTTTTGGAATCAAGGTGTTGCTGGCCTCATAGAATTGGTTTGGAATTTTCCTTCCATTTCTAACTTTTGGAACATTTTCAGAAGAATAGGTGTTAACTCTTCTTTAAATGCTCCAAAATTCCCTGGAAAGCCACTGGCCCTGGACTCTTGTTTGTTGGGATATTTTTGATTACTGATTCAATTTCTTCACTGGTTATGGGTATGTTCAAATTTTCTATTTTTCCTGTTTCAGTTTTGGTACTGTATATGTTTCTAGGAATTTGTCCATTTCTTCCAGATTGTCTATTTGATTAGCATATAATTGCTCATAATATAATCTTATTATTGTTTGTATTATGCTGTGTTGGTAGTAATCTCTCCCCTTTTATTCGTGATTTTATTTATTTGGGTCTTTTCCTTGTTCTTTTTGATCAATCTGGCTAGGGGCTTATCAATTTTCTTAATTCTTTCAAAGAACCAGCTCCTGGTTTCATTGATCTGTTCTACTGTTTTTATTTCGATACCCTTGATTTCTGCTCTAATCTTTATTATTTCCCTTATTCTGCTGGTTTGGGGCTTTATTTGTTGTTCTTTTTCCAGCTCTTTTAGGTATTAGGTTAGGTTGCATATTTGAGAACTTCCTTCCCTTTTTAGGAATGCCTAGATTGCTATATACTTTCCTTTTATAACCGCCTTTGCTGCATCCCAGAGGTTTGGGTCTGTTGTGTTTTAATTTTAATTGGCTCCCATGTGTTTTTTAATTTCCTCTTTAATTTCTTGGTTAACCCATTCTCTAGTAGGATGTTCTTAAATCTCAAAGTATTCATGGTTTTTCCAAATGGCTACTTCAGCTTTCTTTTGACAACCATTACCATGGTAGATGGTCCTCCATCCCCTTACTTTCAGTGTGCAGATATCTTTAAGTCTAAAATGGGTCTCTTGTAAGCAGCATATAGATGGCTCTTGTTATGCATTCTGATACCCTATGTCTTTTGACTGGAGCATTCAGTTCATTGACCTTTAGAGTGAGTACTGAAAGTTATGAATTTGGTGCCATTGTGTTGCCTGTAGAGTGGTGTTTCTGGTTATATTCTCTGGTCATTTCTAGTCTGTTGCTTTTGGTCTTTTTTGTTTTGTTTCATCTTTTCTCCACTCAGAGGGTCCCCATTAAAATTTCTTGCAGCAGTGGTTTAGTGGTCATGAACACCTTTACTTTTTATTTGTATGGGAAACTATCTGTACTTATATTTTGAATGACAGCCTTACTGGATAAAGAATTCTTGTCTGCATATTTTTCCAATTCAGCACATTGAATGTATCCTGCCTCTCCTTTCTTGCCTGCCAACTTTCTATAAATAAGACTACTGTGAACCTGATCTGTCTTCCCTTATAGGTTAAGGACATCCCCCACCCCTTGCTGATTTCATAATTCTTTCCTTCTCTGTGTATTTTGTGAATTTGATTATGATATGCCTTGTTGATGGTTGGTTTTTGTTGAATCTAATGGGAGTTCTCTGTGCTTCTTGGATTTTGATGTCTGTATCCTTTCCCAGATTAGGAACGTTTTCCACTATAATTTGCACACAGAAAACTTCTGCCCCTTTTTCTCTCTCTTCATCTTCTGTGACTCTTATGATTCAGATATTCCTTTTTAATAGGTCACTGAGTTCTCTAAGTCTTATATCATGCACTTTTGCTTTTATTTCCCTCTTTATTTCCTGCTGATTATTCTGCATAATTTTGTCTTCTATATCACTGATTTGCTGCTCTGCTTTGTCCATCCTTGCCATCGTGGCATCCATTTGAGATTGCATCTCCATATAGCATTTTATATTTTGTCCTGACTATATTTTATTTCTTTTATCTCTGCAGAAAGGACTTCTGTGCTTTTTTCAACCCCAACTAATATTTTTATTATCGTGGTTCTAAATTCTAGTTCAAACATCTTGCTTATATCTCACTGATTATTGATTAATTCCCTGGCTGTCATTTCTTCCTGTTACTTCTTTTGGGGTGAATTCTTTCATTTTGTCATTTTGGAGAAAGAAAAAAATTAATAAAATTAAAAATTAAAATTAGGGGCGCCTGGGTGGCGCAGTCGGTTAAGCGTCCGACTTCAGCCAGGTCACGATCTCGCGGTCCGTGAGTTCGAGCCCCGCGTCAGGCTCTGGGCTGATGGCTCAGAGCCTGGAGCCTGTTTCCGATTCTGTGTCTCTCTCTCTGCCCCTCCCCCGTTCATGCTCTGTCTCTCTCTGTCCCAAGAATAAATAAACATTGAAAAAAAAAATTAAATAATTAAAAACAAAACAAAAAATGTGTGTTTTGTCTGCTTCTTGAAAGAAGCTTGATAGAACAGAGAAAAAAGGGAAAGAAAAGACAAGGAAAAAAGGTAAGAAAAAAATTAAAAATTAAAAAATCTATAGAATAAAATAAAATAAAGAAAATGAAATGGAATAAATGATTTTGAAAATAAAAAATAAAGTAAAAAATAATTTAAAATTTTTAAAAATTAAAAAAATAAGTGAAAATGTATTTTTCTCTTTCTGTATTCTTTAAAAAGAATCAAAAGGAAATAAAAAGCAACAAAAACAATTGAAAAAAAAAAACAGAAGCACAACAACAGCAACAACAACAACAAACTAATAAATGCACCAGCATACAGAATGAAACCGAAATGAAGTTACATCCAGTTTCCCCTAGAACTCAAACTATGAATTCCTCTATAATCCATACACTAAGCAGGTGGAGTGACTTGTGTTCATCTTCTAGGGGATGTGCTTGGAGGGTGCAATTGGGCACAGCTTGGTGTACTGGCTCCATTTTCCATTGGGTGGAGGTGATTAACTCACTGGGTGGATCAGTGTGTGCATATGCTTGTGCAAGAGTGGTGGAAATGGCTTTCACCCACCTTCCTAGTCCCTGGCATAGGAAATTTGCATTCTCACTGACCTGCGATCAAGCATCTCTCCTTTATCTCAGGCCTCCATCCATTCCCCACCTCCATCCTGTCCATATCTAAGTTGTTCACCTGCCAGTTGGCACCTCCCTTCAGGGTTTTATCTTAGATGGGGTTATCTTTCAAAACTCCACACTTTAGAGATCACTGTGGTTTAGACCCGCACCAACTCTCTGGGGGAGGGTCTGGTTGAGAAATGGCTGGTGCCAGCTTGCCCCAGAAAATGTTCACATGATTGTGCAGTGGCAGAGGTTCAGATTATGCAAAACCACAACACACATCCAGCACCAGGTTTCCCTGCACTCTTGTGTCTTTGTCCCAATACCAGCAAATGTGGCTGCTCTCCAGAGTTTGCTGGGACCCTTGCCTGTTGGGAGGTCATATGGCTTCTACCAAATGCTCTCCAAGCAGGGGAACTGCTGGAAGAGAGAGAATGAAAACAGGCTCCACGCCCTGTGTGGAGCCAATGCACGGCTCATCTCATGACTGTGAGGTCATGACCTGAGCTGATATCAAGAGTCCTCTGCTTAACCCCTTAACTAATTGGGTCACCCAGGCACCCTAAAAGTGAGTATTTTTAGAGTATAAACAAATGAATAGAGAAACTTAGTCTGGAATAGTGGAGCTTAATAGAACTAATTTAACTGCCTCGGAGTCTAACCATTTGCTCTGGCATTATTAGCTCAAGGCTCCAAATATACTAATCCATATAACTAATAATTCTGTGAAAAGTTTATTTTGAATTTTGGCACACAATGAGAGTACAAACATGTCCTTGCTGAATCCAGCCAAACTGATAATCTGCTGGTACACACAAGTAGTCATTCTGGTGGTTGAGTTGTTTATAGTTAGCATCATTTCAGATTGGTGGGTTCCTATGCCATAGTGATTGTAGATCCACTATTCACGCAGTCTAGCATTCTGATTAAAAAGCTTTTCCCTGGGTGCCTTGGTGACTCAGTCAGTTAGGCAGATGACTCGATTTCAGCTTAGGTCTGGATCTCAGGGTCATGAGTTCAAGCTCTGCATTGGGCTCCACACTGGGTGTGAAGCCTACTTGAAAAAAGGACAGAGAGAAAGAGAGAGAGAGAGAGAGAGAAAGAAAGAAAAAAGTTTCTTCCAAAATAGTATTTCAATTGACGTGTTTCAAGGTTGTTACTCCTGGGTTTTGTGCTATCTTGAAGAATATGGTGCATACTATACAATGTTTGAGTGTTTGATTCATTTTTGTATTCGTTGATTTACCACACTTTTAGTGAGAAGCTATTACACTGGACACTAGACACTTAAAGACTAGTGGAAGAGCGAGGCATGAGTGAATTTGTTAAATGCAAATATATGTGATAATAAGATATACACAGTGTTCTTTTAGCATATTATGGGGTTGTGGGGTTTTTTTGTACTAATGTAACTACAAACTTTGAGTGAACTATTGCATCTTCAAGGTTACATAATTCCTTTGCAGTTAAAGATTTCCATAAGTTTGCTGCCTATTTCGTGTAGTATCTCTTCCTTTTATTTGTATTATATTTATTATTCATTTTTTTAAATTTTTTTAATGTTTATTTCTGAGACAGAGAGAGACAGAGCCTGAGTGGGGGAGGGGCAGAGAGAGAGGGGGACAAAGAATCCGAAGCAGGCCGCAGGCTCCGAGCCATCAGCACAGAGCCCGACGCGGGGCTCAAACTCACAGACTGTGAGATCATGACCTGAGCCAAAGCTGGATGCTCAACCGACTGAGCCACCCAGGCGCCCCTATTATTCATTATTTTAAACAGGTTCACACACAGTTCAACATTTAAATAAATTATTTATCTATTCAATAATTCTTTTCTAGGTATAATGACAATAACAATCTAGTTTATATCAATGCATTATTGTTAACTGCTTGTTTTGAAGTTGATTTGCTTCATTCCCTTATATTTATGGGTTGTCTCAAGATCTTTTTATAGTTTATTATTATTCATCTGGTAGTGCACTGACCCCAAAACCTGAGGATCATCAGCAACTTAAAAATATCATCTCTGCAGTTCTTTTTCAGTGTCATGAGTATAGAGTTTTGTGTGTGAATGTGCATGTTTGTATTCAATTGTATAATCTTCCCTGGAGGGGTGGGAAACATCAATTTATGTTGAGGTAGTTTCTTTTGTTTCTTAAGTAAAAGAAGATCCTTTGCTTTATTATTATTATTATTATTATTATTATTATTACTATTATTATTATTCTCTAGCCTGTCTTCTGTTAATAATAATCCCCTCTCCATTCCCTACTTCACCCACCTCAACCTGGTGATTTGTTACTAAACTAGTTAACCTTACTGTAGAAGACTTTTCCATTTATCTAGCCCTCTTGAGTCTAGTAGATTATTCAGTCCTATTTCCCTTTCCAGAAGCTAAGTTTCCTTTCACAGATGTGCAGATCAGTACAGTACTGCAACATATAGGTGGCTTGTATAAAACAATCTCTTTACATCATTTAATATACACTAATTCAGTGGACAGCTAACACACAAAGGCCTAATATGTATAAGAAGTTATGGAGGCTGCTGCTGAATTACAAAAAGGGGCACCAACAAATTGTTAGTGCATTTTGGAAGATTAAAAAGTCATGATTTATCCTACTAGGAACATATTAAAAAAATTAAACTAGAAAGCACTATTTTTTTTTTTAATTTTTTTTTCAACGTTTATTTATTTTTGGGACAGAGAGAGACAGAGCGTGAACAGGGGAGGGGCAGAGAGAGAGAGGGAGACACAGAATCGGAAACAGGCTCCAGGCTCTGAGCCATCAGCCCAGAGCCCGACGCGGGGCTCGAACCCACAGACCGCGAGATCGTGACCTGGCTGAAGTCGGACACTCAACCGACTGCGCCACCCAGGCCCCTAGAAAGCACTATTAATGATGGGTTTTGAAGGTTGACTGTTTGGATGCAGATTGCCTCAAATACCAGATAAAAGAGAATACCACAAACAAAGACTGAAGCAGACATGCAGAGTAGGGCTCTCAGGTATGAGGAAAGTTCGTTTTGGTTGTAGTGTAGAGCAGAACTGAATTTTCCATTGAAAACCAGCTAGAAGGTTAGTTTGGGGCATATTGTAGAAAACCTTTTATGCAAGGCTGGCAAGATATTAATTTTTATCTGGTCAATTGGAAGCCAATTCAAATTTTGAATCACATTAATAAAACGTTGTACAATGATATGTATTTTTGTAAGTTTATATTAAAACATGATTTCATGAAATTAGATAAAATATCAAGTATTTAATACATAATTACATGTATGAAGTCAAATCTAAATAAACATGAAGCAGTATTCTAAGACAAAACAAATATCAGAGACAATGGGTATGTATGTGCATGGCCAGGAATTAATAGTAAAAGAAAAAAATGTATTGTCATAAAATATTATTAAAAAGACAGGAAACCAGCAACTGTTTGACCATTTTAAACATTGTGGTGAGGAACCACAGAGCACAGGGGAGAAATAGACAATTGTAAATATGTAAGAGATAAAAAGATAGAAAGATAGATGTCGGAGATTTCATGAAATGGATTTTGAAGTGTTAAACAATAGAGACTGTAGTTAGGTTTTTGGAGGTATAACAGGAGAGTGAATTTCATTTCTTATTTTGACTTCCTCATTGGGTGAATTCAACTAGTTCTGACTTAGAATGAAGACTGCAAGTTGAAAACCTTCCAAGCTGTCTGTGGCTTCCTGGCTCTGGATTCACTTGGAAATAATGTGTACTATTTCATTGTGAGAGAAAATGAAAGGAGATAGAAAGATGGTACCAAGATAATAAGAGCTTCTTCATTATTCACTGAAGTTTGTAGTAATTATGCTTGAAGAGAGTTGCTTTTATACTACGAACTCACCTTTCTTGGCAAAGCCCTGTTCTTTTCTTGGATCTAAGGCACTTGAGGCTAACAGAGATGAATGTGTTCCCATTTTGAAACTTCACTGATGTGCATTCTGCTTAGAAATTTTATAGTCTGACAAATCTCACTTCTTACAATCTGATTTACTTTACCATATATCATTTTATTTTATCTCCATTTGACAGAAATTTTTTTTTACGTATTCATTCTTTAATTGGCATATGGCCCAAATAAGTTTTATGAAAAAATAATAGACAGGATCTTCAGAGTTTTTAATTAGGTCAAGTCAATTTTCTCTTCTTCTTAAGCCAAGGGCGTCATTATTAGAAAGTGCCTAATGTGATACAGGATTTCAAAAGCAGCACAATCGATGGCTTTTCCATTGTCAGGGAATAATAGGGCTGAAGCTTAATTACATTTCAAAAATGAACAGCAAAAAAAAGTCTCAAGGTACAGTAGCCTTTTATCTCAGGTTTTCTGAGGTCAAAATTTATAAAAGTAGAGATAAAAATCAGTTGATTTTCTCTGAATGTTTAGTGCATACTGTAGACTCATCAGTCCTTTGCAGTGAAGGGCTATCATGTTGTGATAGCTCAATGCTGGGAAGTCATTATGACTTCAAATAGGTAGATGTTATTTGATTTTAAATAACATTTTTTGTCCCTTTATACTCATAGAAAGCTTAATTCACCTAAAATGCTTTTGCCATAGTCATTTCAGCATTGCACTTTGTTACATTTCTTTTACTGAAGAAAATTTGAAACAATGTACTATAAAATCTCCTATGTACACAAAACTGGATTCAACCACCATTTAAAAAAAAAGTTACACTTGGCCAAAATTTAGTCCATTTAAGATAATTTCCTAAATTAATGTAATTGAAAGCTATAGTGATAAGCTGCTATCTTTTAATATTTGTAGTATTACTATTAGTAAAATCCTGTATAGAAATCCTCTAATTACTTAAATGTACTTTCATCAAAATACCTCATGTGCTGTATTAGAGATTTTAAAGGCAATGTAGTTACTCCTACTATATAGATAAGGAAATTGAGGCTAACAATGTTAAATTCCTTGCCCAAGTTAATACAACAGGATTAGTAAACCTGTATCTGTGTGTGTGTGTGTGTGTGTGTGTGTGTGTGTGTGTGTGTAATAGACATGAGAGAAAGTCTGCCTTAAGACTTGGACTCCGTCCTGTGATATTTGCCTGTGAACATTGTAATCCAAATAGAAATCAATAGCACTTTGGGGGAAATGAGAAAACAAATCGAGAATCTGTCTCTGATATGAAGGGAGAGTCCTGGTTAGAATTTTCCATGAAGAACAAAGACAAGCCTATCTCCTAAGTAGCACTGGAGCTGGAGCTGATTCTTCCAAACAATGGTAGCGTTTTTCAAAGGATACAGATAAACCAGGGGTTTTAATTTCTGCTTTATTGCAAAGATTTAATTTTAACTCCTTTATAAAAACAAAACAAAACAAAACAAAACAAAACGGCACTTGAATAAGCATCAAACTTGCCTCACTTTGCCACCCCAACCTACTTCTTCTCCCATTGCTTCCTTCTGACCCTTGTCAATTTCTCTAGCTTCTCTAGATACACGGGCAGCAGGCAGCCTCCTCATTGCTAGAATCAAAAGTACCATCTCAAAGGTGGATTATACTTTGCCAAAGGAAAGCTGTTACAATTAAAATAGTTTTCCTGGGGCACTTGGGTGGCTAGGTGATTAAGCCTCAGAGTCTTGATTTTGGCTCAAGTGATAATCTCAGGATTCATGAGATCAAGCCCCCTGTTGATATCTGTACTGGTGGTTCAGAGCCTACTTGGTATTCTGTCTCTCCCTCACTCCTCTCTCTCTGCATCTCCCCCCATTCACGTGCACTCTCCCTATCAAAAAAATTTAAAAGGTTTTTTTTCTAAAGATTTAGATAAAATACATGAAAGAAAACATAAATGTTCATAATATTGGTAAATGTTAATGATTCAGGTTCAGAAAAATAGGTACATATACACATTAGGCATACATATACAAGAATCCAAAATAAAATTAAATATTTAAAATTGATTATTTATTTTTTATTTTTAATTTTTTTTAAGTTTATTTATTTATTTTGAGAAAGAGAGAGAGAGAGAAAGAACAAGCAGGGGAGGGGCTGAGGCAGGGAGAGAGAGAATCCAAAGCAGGCTCTGCACTGTCAACACAGAGCCCAATGTGGGGCTTGAACTCATGGACCATGAGATCATGACCTGAGCTGAAACCAAGGGTTGGATGCTTAACTGACTAAGCCACCTGGGTGCCCCTATTTTTTTAAACATGTCTTTAAAAAATTGTCCTACATGTATAATTATTTGAAAATCGGGTACAAAAAATTCAGAGAAATAAACAAAAATATCTCCATAAAAATTGTCATCTTTATCATATGTTTATGAAAAAGACTTGTTGAATGAACCAAGAATCATAAGATGCAACAATTGAAAACTGGAGTCTCATGTGACCCTTTAAAATGTTAAATTCTCAGGGTTTCCTTCATCTTAAATGATAACATGCGTGAGCCTCTTGATTGTTTTGCTCACTCTATCTAAGATAACATAAATTTCTATGGTCACTTTAAGAGGTAAAATTGTCCCAATTCAAGAAAAATGCCTGGCATCATGTAATAATCAAAATTTGAAACTAATTCCATGTTAAATTATCCTGTTTTTCCCTGATGAGGCTAAATATTTGCTAAAATCTCGCTGGCAGAATCTTCTTGATCAGAATCACTTTGCTTTTAAATGACCCCAGGCCAAAAGTCCTTCTATGATTTCAATGTCTTGTCCCACAAGTCATACAGTCTTGTCACATTAGCATTGAGGTATGCAGCCATCTTCTAAATGAACCTCTCTTTTTATGCTGCCCTGATGTTTTTAGCCAGTGTATCCTGTCTTAGTTTCCTTAAATGTGTTCACACGTCAGAATACTGTGTCCACTAACTGCAGCAGACACAGAGAAGTTTCCATAAAACCCCAGTAAGATAACTTCCTTCTACCCTCCAGAAAAATTCACAAGACTTTCCAAACAATTTTTCCTCAAAACCCAAAAGCTTTCCAGTCTCTCAAAAATCCTATCCTTATATTCTCTCCCTGTTAATGAGTTCTTCAGTAGGCTTATGACCACTTTGCATGACGTCTGTCATTGTGGACTATGTTGCTACCCACTTTGTAATGTAGTAGCATGTATTGTCCCCATGACTCAACTGAAATTGGGGTGGAAGAATTCCAAGTTCAGTTGTTGTGTGCATGTATACAGCTAGAATTATAGGAAAACTTTATTTTAAATAGAGTGCAGCATCTATTGACATTTAAATAAAACATATTAAAGTGCCTCATTTAAATATTGAAAAGGAAAGGAAATCTTATAGATTGACCTTGTATATTTCCTATATTTTCAAGAAATCCTTTATTTTAATTCTTATTTTTGTGGAATTTCTTCAAATTTCACTTTTTTTACCTTACGAAAGCATGCTTTATTGTTTTTTCAACTTTGTTTTTTTAACTTTTAAATTTTCCAAACATAGAAAATCTAACTGTATGCCTTTGCATGCATGTGTGCATCCTCTAGAGTTAGATATTAGTATTGTTTTGTTTTATCTGTAATTGTTTATTCTCTTTATCTTTTTTTTTTTCTGAACCATTTAAAAGTATGTTGCAGGTCTGTACCAGACCCAGGTTTTGGAACATCCAGAACTTCTTATTCCCTCTTCTTAGGCGTTGGCTCTTGCTATGTTTCCTGAACAAAACAGCCTTGGTAAAGGCTCATGTCATTCCCACAGTTGTAAAGTTGTGGACACTGATTCTACCATATACCTAAGAGCCCCATGCCTCAGTGCCTGAGACCACAGCCTGTTCCCTGGCTAGACTGGCCACAAAGATTCTGGCCTAACCATATCCTGCCTGGTAATCAGGTGGTACAACCTGAAAATGATTCAGAGTTAAGATTCATGTAATTTATTTTGATAATGAGACACAGGAACAAGGAGGAAGAAGCAACCAATAAATTTATTTTCTTTTCCCTCTTCTCCACTCACAGACTACTTCAAGATGCAGAAGATTTGTACAGTCTCTCCGGAGGTGGCCTATGGAGCCAAACAACCAAGTTGTGAAATTGGCCAGTTCAAGTATACAGCCCCTTGTCATCGCTGTCCCTCTTTCCTTGCCTCACTTCCCCATTGTTCTCGTGCTTGTTTCTCTGAAATCACACCTCCCCATTGATTGTTAGCACACACACATTTTTTTCAGACTCTGTTTTCTAGGGAGTTGGTATAATTGGTGACAGGAATGGCACTAGTAACTGGAACTTTGGGGTAGGTTTTGGTGTTGGGTTGTTTTCCATTCTGAAAGTAATAGAAACCATATTGCTGTCAGTAAAGGGATGATAACAATCCCTGATATTCGGTGACATCATGATGGCATAGGTGTCAAAAACACATAATGGGAGATCAGTGGCTGCTACGAGTGACTGACCAGTTTGATGCAATATTAGTGTAATTTGTGTCTGATAGCAGTGAAAGTCTAGAAAAGACTGTCAGGTGAATGACAACAGATTGTCAACTTAAAGGCAGATAGTGAAAGCCAGAGGGCTTTTATGACAGCATTAAAGGAGACTCATCTTCCTGTAGTCTTAGACTATACACTTGGTGCACTGCTAGACCCTAACAGAGACTAAGCAACTGAACATGAGGCACCAAGTGGCTTTGGGCAAGAGAACCCACAGATGATCTGATTGATATCAAATCAACTGAGTCACATGTTTTGCAGTAGTAGAAGAAGAAAACTCTGTTGAAAAATAAAAATTGTAAATGAGGAGTCAGGTTCAAGTCTTTCCAGATGGCATAAAAAAATGAGATGGGTCAGTGTTATGGATTCCCCTGTCCCCTACTTCTCTTGCTCCCTGAACACACAATGACCCCTAGGACATTCTTAATGCTCAGCCTCAGGGGAGGAAAGGGATTAGGGCTGGTTTACAAATGAATAGAGGTGATAATATCAGTATTAGTCAGAGAGACTGTGGCTACATCACAGCTCCACTCATGGATTGCTGTGAAGGGCAACATTAAGAGAAAATTGTTCAGGGTGCAGAGCTGTGAGTGGTACACTTGATTGGCCATTTATGAAAGAAAGATAGGTGGTCCAAGGTAGAAATAAGGACTGACTCCTCAGCTGTGATAAATGATTGGGAAACTGGTGAAGAGACTGGGAAAACAACCCCATAAAGTCAGAAAATGCCCTCTGGTATATATATGTATTTGGACAGACTTGTAAGAGGAAATACGTGTATAGATATTTTTGTCTAACTTCAATGACCACCAGAGAACATTTACTTGAGGAGGACTTTACAACTAGATGGACAGGATGGCCTGTCCTATGGATGTCAAGCATCCTTCCCCACTCAAAGAAAAGAGCATGCATTGACACCAATATAGGCCTCTCTTACCAAGCTGGAGATATTGCTTCCACTGCTAAATATCTAAATTTCTAGCATCAGAAGCTGATTTTATGTACTTGCTGTTTTCTCAACAAAGCCAGCTAATCCTCTTGGGGCAGGACAGTTACTCTGAACCCCTTCCACTCTCAAGGGAGCAGCAATGCATCCTTATTGAAGTCAGTATTATACTCCAAATTTGGCCTTTCCTTCTCTGACTTTGAAACCTTGAGCATAACCACTGTTCTAGGACTTATGGAATGACAGACATATCCATGTTTTATTGCTTCAGATCAAAGGACTTGTTCATGGCAAAAGAGAGATAACAATTGACTTATGATGTTGGAATTTGTTGATTTTACCATATTATTCCCAAACCCAGAAACTGCTTGTCTGAAAAAGTGGTGAAAAGCCTGTTGGTGGTAAAGCTAAGGTATCAATCTCTGGCAATACCTTTTGCATTTGGGGGTATAGTCTTACAAGCTATGATATATGATCTTGATCAATAAAAATGCAAAATGATGCATCCTTAAGAGCAAGAGTACACTAGTTTAAGAATCAAGAAGTAAAAGTAGGAATGTTCCTTTTTTTTAATCACTCCCTTCATTTGATGCTTCTGCTCCTTGAAAAGTAGGCTCTGCTGGGTTAGAAGTTGTGGTTCACAGGTGAGGAAGTGTGCTTCTTCCAAGAGACACAGTAAGAATTGCACTATTTGGAAACTTTCACCACTAACTAACCACTTATGAATTTTTCATCCTATTGAATTATCACACAATGACAAGAGTACAAATACTGCCTAGGAAAATCAACCTTGAGGGATTTCTGGGTGGCTTCAGTGGGTTAAGCATCCAACTCCTTATCTTGGCTCAGGTGATGGTCTCATGGTTTGCGAGTTCGAGCCCCTCCTTAGGCTCTGCACTGGCAGTACAGAGCCTGCTTGGGGTTCTCTCTCTCCCTCTGTCTGCCCTTCCCCCCCTTCTCTTTCTCTCTGCCTGTCCTTCTCTCTCTCACAATAAATAAATACACTTAAAAGAAAAGGACAATCAAACTTGATTAGCTTAAAAACCTGGTTGTCACTGAAAAAGCCATCAGTAAGGAGCAAAGACCCAATGGATTCACTTGGAAATATGGTCAATGATAGATGTAAATGGGATATCACAAAATCTGACGATGAACCAAGATGAAGAAATTAAAGGTTTAGAATATTTGAGGGAGAAATTCTGGAACATTTTACAGGTAAACAATCCAGAATATCTAAATTTCTGATCAAGTATGATGAAAACCTAGAATGGGAGATGGAGATGGAAAATAAAAAAATAGCAATTTCCAGAACCATCTGAAACATTAGAACAATAACTTGGTTTGCTAATATTCCTATCCAATCTAATTTTCAGAGATTGCAACAATTCCTCACTTTGAAAGTATGGGGATGTGTCTCGATTCTCAGAAGTGAGAAGGTTTTGATCTCATATGAGATATGGATGTGGTAAAATGATGTAAGAGGCCAGTGAACCATACAATGCCCAAATTTTGTAGCATTCCCGATCTCCCTGGGTTCTCCCACTACTCCCACCTCCAACCTGACTGCCTGCCTTGCTTCCTGGCCAGAGTAGAGCTTACACGTTTCAGAACTACTTAAATGATATTAAAGTACTGGTCTGTATTGCTGACATTACTTCTATCACAGACTAAAAAATCACGTCTGTAACCTACTGACTGGAGAAACCCATGACCAGGCCTTGGTTGGACTGTACCTACAGAGAATGTTGCTTTATCAGAGGCTCTCTGGTGGAGCCAAGAGACATGACCTGATAGATCAAGACAGTCAACTTTCCATTGGGTGGATGTTGACCACTAAACCATAAGAGATGGGAAGAACTAATGGATTAGTAGCTTGCCATCTCAGGCCTACAGGTAGTGTAGCTTCATACAGTCTTTCTAATAGATGCCCTATAAGACAGATCAACCAGCTTTAGTTTTCTGCAAAGCTATGTCTCAAATATTTAATACATTCCCTTGAATTTGATTGTCCTCCCTGAGTCACTCACTTCCTCTCATGCTTCCTATCCTGCCCTCAATAAAACGTTACCCCATCTACCTTTGTCTCAGCCCCTAAGGAGCTGTTTCCTAGGGAACATGAGCTAAAATAAGACATCATGATTCCTTAGCAGGTACCTCTAAGAAATAAAGATATTCTGTATACCCACAATACCATTATCACAGCAAAGGAAATTAATACGTCTTTAAGTGCATATCTCCTAGAATATCTTTCCTAGCTATTCATTTTTAATATCTGTGTACAACTAATATTCACACTCTAAATTTATTTATTATGCCTATTTTAGTTCCTCTTAATCTAAAATGCCCCTTCCCTTTTTATGGCATTTATTTTTGAAGTATTCCGGCTAGTATTTTTGAATGCTTCTTCATGGTGACATTTCTTTTGTGCCTCTCTTCCTGTGAATAAGGCAAGCTGAGTATACAATGAGCTTCAAAAATACCAAAATATGCAGACCTTCATTCTGCAATAACACCACCCACACTATCTTAGGTCATTTTCCACAAACCATTCAGTAAATTTGTTTAGAGAGGAACTCTTTCATTTTTGCTTCTTGTTATTAGGGTCACTTTTAGATATTTGACAGTTCTTTATCAGGTCATTATTTCTCCGATATCCTGTCACATTTGTCACTCCTGCCTTGTGTAAAGATCTTCTAATTTGGAGAATTTCCTAGCCTTTGGGAAAAATTTACTGTCTTTTTCACAGTACTAAATTCAGGCTATGTTCTAGAGAGTAGCTTTTTAAATTGTGCTCTATTTATTGGTTAACATACTTTTTTCCTGTTTTTCATATTGCAGAATTTAACTGAAAACTTTTTTGTGTTGATGGAGAAATTTCTATTTTTTTCTATTGTTGTGGGTTAATACTTTAGTTGTAATTAATTTACCGCCATCTAATGAGCTTTCAAAAAGGAAAGGTTAAAAATATCATTTATAAAAATGTGACCTGAAAGTTGTACTTATCACATCTGCTTGCATCATTCGGCACAAACTTAATCAATGGCCTTACATAGCTACAATGGAGCCTGAGAAGGGCATTCTCCAGCTGGATAACACTGTGCAAGAAAAGCCAGATTGTTCTATTGTAAGAAGGAAAAATGAATCATGGAATGATTAGCACTTTTAGTAACACAGTTTCTCCTACATTTCCGAGAACTTTAGAGCATGTTTAAGGATCTGAAAGGGGGTTACATTTGTTTACCATCTTGGTTTGTGCATTCCAATTTGCCCTCTTTATTATATTCTTTCTAATTATCTAAATCATTCCATCTTTTGTTCCTGACTTCACATTGAATATTTTGAAGTTTTCTTTAATGTCAGTGCTATAAACAGAATATGTGTGTTCCTCAAAAATTCATACACTAAATCCTAATGTCCAATGTGATAATATTAGGATGTGGGGCCTTTGGGATGTGATTAGGTCATGAAGGTGCAACCCTCATGAATGGAATTAGTGCCCTTATAAAACAGACTCCAGTGAGCTCTCTTGTCCCTTCCACCATGTAAGGACATGGTGGGAAGATGTTTGTCTATGAACCAGATACCCTTATCAGACACCATTTGGCTGCCATGTTGATATTAGGCTTCCAGCTTCCAGAGCTGTGACAAATAAGTTTCTGTTGTATACAAGACACCCAGTACTTGTTATTCTGTTATAGAAACCCTACTGGACTAAGACTGTCAGTAACTAGATTTTCAGAAATAGAAACTCTGTAATTTGGTTTAATATATTTCTTAATCCTCTAATTTGTTCCTCCGGGATTTTATTATTTTTTTCTTAATCCAACCTCATCCTTTTATCTCATTTTTTAAAAATTTTATCATCTTACTTTGACTTTTAGCTTTAGTGAACTTATTTCTTATTGTTTCTCTTCAGTGTTTCATCTGGGGAAATTTACTTTTTTCTTTTTTTTCCCTCCATCATTGTGTACAGTAAAACCTTGGTTTGAGAGCATAATTCATTCGGGAAACATGATTGTAATCCAAAGCACTTGCATATCAAAGCGAATTTCCCCATAAGTAATAATGGAAACTCAGATTCACAGCCTAAATATTTCCACAACCTGAAAATTCCACAACCTAAAAATATTCATATAAAAAAGTTATAATACTATAACACAAAATAATAAAGAAAATACAAAATATAAAGAAAAGTAAACAAATTAACCTGCACTTACCTTTGAAATCCTTCGTGGCTAGTATGAGGGAGACAAGAGAGAGGAAGGTTATTGTGTAGGATTACTTTCACTATCACTAACAGAATCACTGCTATCTATTTGCTCAATGGAATCTTCTGCCTTGGGGGCCATTGTATATGTTTGCATGGGTGTTGACTACAGTACAGTATTAATAAACTCTTGTCATATACTGTATTTAATATACTGGCGATAAAGTAGTAGAGGGAAGGATCTCTACCTGCAGGCAGCCTGACCTAGAATGAAGCAAAGCATTCCTAAGCTTACTTTTATATGGAAAAGCAAAGGACTGTCTGTAGGTGCTTTGAAGTATACTAGTGCCAGTGGTGGACACCTTCCAGCATTCTTAAAAATCACTGATTTCTGCCAAACCACGGCCTGATACCAAGCATCTGAGAATGGGAGATAATCACACACAAGCCCACAGTGAGAGAGAGGGAGAGAGAGAGAGAAGAGAAGAACCCTTGGCTCAGTTGTGATCATATGATGTTTGGCATCACATACTACCTGTATTGCAAGATATTGCTCATTTATCAAGTTAAAATTTATTAGAAATGTTTGCTTGTCTTGCAGAACACTTGCAGGACAAGTTACTCCCAACCCAAGGCTTTACCGTATTTTCTTTTGTGCTTGGTCTGTCTTCTAATTTTTAAAACAGAAATTACTTAATTTTAAAATTTTATTTTCCCTTTAAAAATATTAACTCTCATATTTCCATTATGTGACATATTTTCTTTTTAATATTTTCAAAATTAATATGGTAAGCTTTGTTCAGATATTCAAATTAGTCTGATGTAATATGTATATATCCCATGTGATACACTTCCCAGTATAATTGACAACTCCTTACTCTCTGAATAACAGTTTAGGTACTGGGTGCTGTGTTATGTATATTCTTCCACTGTGAAGAAGCAAGACTAAAAAGAGGGAAAAAGATTGGCAGGTGTTGTGTGCAGCTCTTTCTTGCAGAACTGAATAATGCTGTAGTGGGCTGAATTATTCCCTTTCAAAACGTTCGTGTTGAAGTCTGAACCCCGTTGCTCAGAATGAGCAAGATGTGGAGGTAGGGTCTTTAAAGAGGGAATTAGCTAAAAATGAAGTCACGGGGGTGTGTGCCCTAACCCAAAATGACTGTTGTCCTTATAAGAAGAGAAGATTATGACACAGGCACGCAGAGAGGAAAGACTATGTGAAGACAGGAAAGATGGCCATCTACAAGCCAAGGAGTGAGGTCTTGGAAGAAACCAACCCTGAGACACCTGGATTTCAGACTTCTAGCCTACAGAACTGTAAGGAAATTTTCCATTGTTGAAGTCACCAGTCTGCGGCACTTTGTTTTGCCAGCCCCAGCAAACAAATACAAATGGTTTCTGCATTCTCCTCTGAGGTTGTATATGTGAAATATCCTGTGCATTGTTCAGTCAGCCACACTGGGTATATTATCTTCCTGTAAATGTGTATATTCTTGTGCTTTAGAAATCGATTCGATTCACTATGGACAAATTAAAAAGTGATTTTTTTCTTGCCTCTGATAAAAGGCTTATATCTTGTCATAGGAACATCTGATACAAACAATTTTTTGAATCTTTCTTGGCCTGCCAACTCTTCCATTCTGCATGCTTATCATTAAATTCCACAGTATGTGTTTTAATTTTCAGAATTTTGTGAATTACATTCTGCCTGATGTAGCTCTTTCCAGAATTAAATGTGTAGCCAAGCTGGAATTCTCTATTCTCTCTCACATACATATTCTCTCTCTCTTTTCCTTCTTAAATTTCAAATTTAAACCACATTTCATTATTCATTGATTGCTGACTTTAAATCTCTCTTCAAGTTGCTGTAACAAAATACTATACACTAAATAGCTCATAAACAACAAAAGTTTATTTCTCACAGCCTGGAAGCTGGGAAGTCTAAAATTGAGGAGCCAATGCAGTCATGTTTTGGTGAGCATTCTCTTCCTTGTTCATAGCTGGCACCTTCTTGCTTTTGTACTCACATGGAGGAAGGGTCTAAGAAGCTCTGTGGAACTTCATTTTTTTTTTTAATTTTTATTTTTTAGAGAGAGAGGGAGCAAGCACATGAATGGGGCAGGGGTGGAAGGAGAGGGAGAGGGAGGGAGCAAGAGAGAAAATATCTTTTTTGTTAATTTCATATTTTATGTTTTTAAATTTACATCCAAATTAGCATATAGTGAAACAATGATTTCAGGAGTAGATTCCTTAATGCCCCTTCCCCATTTAGCCCATCCCCTTTCCCACAACCCCTCCAGCAACCCTCTGTTTGTTCTCCATATTTATGAGTCTCTTCTGTTTTGTTCCCCTCCCTGTTTTTATATTATTTTTGTTTCCCTTCCCTTATGTTCATCTGTTTTGTCTCTTAAAGTCCTCATATGAGTGAAGTCATATGATTTTTGTCTTTCTCTGACTGAATAATTTCACTTAGTGTAATACCCTCCAGTTCCACTCACGTAGTTGCAAATGGCAAGATTTAATTCTTTTTGATTGCCGAGTAATACTCCATTGTATATATACACCACTTCTTCTTTATCCATTCATCCATCGATGGACATTTGGGCTTTTTCCATACTTTGGCTATTGTTGAAAATACTGCTATAAACATGGGGATTCATGTGTCCCTTCGAAACAGCACACCTGTATCACATGGATAAATGCCTAGTAGTGCAATGGCTGGGTCATAAGGTAGTTCTATTTTTAGTTTTTTTGAGGAACCTCCATACTGTTTTCCAGGGTGGCTGCATCAGCTTGCATTCCCACCAAAAATGCAAAAGAGATCCTCTTTCTCCACATCCTCGCCAACATCTGTTGTTGCCTACATTGTTAATGTTAGCCATTCTGACAGGTGTAAGGTGGTATGTCATTGTGGTTTTGATTTGTATTCCCTGACAATGAGTGATATTGAGCATTTTTGCATGTATCGATTGGCCATCTGGAAATCTTCCTTGGAGAAGTGTCTATTCATGTGTTTTTCCATTTCTTCACTGGATTATTTGTTTTTTGGGTATTGAGTTTGATAAGTTCTTTATAGATTTTGGATACTAACCCTTTATCTGATATGTCATTTGCAAATATCTTCTCCCATTCTGTCAGTTGCCTTTTAGTTTTGCTGATTGATTCCTTCGCTGTGCAGAGCTTTTTATTTTGATGAGGTCCCAGTAGTTCATTTTTGCTTTTGTTTCCCTTGCTTCTGGAGATGTGTTGAGTAAGAAGTTGCTGCAGGCAAGATCAAAGAGGTTTTGCCTGCTTTCTCCTCGAGGATTTTGATAGCTTTCTGTCTTACATTGTGGTTGTTCATTCATTTTGAGTTTATTTCTGTGTATGGTGTAAGAAAGTGGTCCAGGGTCATTCTTCTGCATGTTGCTGTCCACTTATCCCAGCACCACTTGCTGAAGAGACTTCTTTATTCTATTGGATATTCTTTCCTGCTTTGTCAAAGATTAGTTGGCCATACATTTGTGGGTCAATTTCTGGGTTCTCTATTCTGTTCCACTGATCTGAGTGTTTGTTCTTGTGCCAGACCCATACTGTCTTGATGATTATAGCTTTGTAGTATAGCTTGAAGTCTGGGATTGTGATGCCTCCTGCTTTGGTTTTCTTTTTCAAGATTGCTTTTTCTATTCAGGATATTTTCTGTTTCCATACAAATTTTAGGATTGTTTGTTCTAGCTCTGTGAAGAATTCTGATGTTGTTTTGATAGGTATTGAATTGAATATGTAGATTACTTTGGGTAGTATTGATATTTTAACATTATTTTTTCTTTCTATCCAGGAGCATGGAATCTTTTTCCTTTTTTTGTGTCTTCTTCAATTTCTTTCATAAGCTTTCTATAGTTTTCAGTGTATAGATTTTTCAACTCTTTGGTTATGTTTATTCCTAGGTATTTTATGGTTTTGGTGCAATTGGAAATGGGATCGATTCCTTGATTTCTTTTTCTGCTGCTTCATTCTTGGTGTATAGAAATGCAACCAATTTCTGTGCATTGATTTTATATTCTGCAATTTGCTGAATTCATGGATCAGTTCTTGTAGTTTTTTGGTGGAATCTTTTGGGTTTTCCTTATAGAGTATCATGTCATCAGCAAACAGTAAAAGTTTGATCTCCTCCTGGCCAAAATGGATGCCTTTTATTTCTTTGTGTTGTCTGATATTGGAGGTTAAGATTTCCATTACTATGTTGAATAACATTGGCAGTGTGGACATGCCTGTCTTGTTCCTGACCTTAGGGAGAAATTTCTCAGTCTTTCCCCATTGACAAGGATATTAGCAGTGGATCTTTCATATATGGCTTTTATGATCTCAAGGTATGATCCTTCTATCCCTACTTTTTTGAGGGTTCTTATCAAGAAAGGATGCTGTATTTTGTCAAATGCTTTCTCTGCATTTGTTGAGAGGATCATGTGGTTCTTGTCCTTTCTTTTATTGATGTGATGAAACACATTGATTATTTTGCAGTTATTGAACCGACCCTTAAGCCCAGTATAAATCCCACTTGGTCGTGGTGAATAATGTTTTTAATGTATTGTTGGAGCCAGTTGGCTAATATCTTGCTGAGGATTTTGCATTCATGTTCATCAGGGTAATTGGTCTATAGTTCTCCTTTTTAGTGGGGTATAACTGAGCTGCAATCATGGATGGATGCAGTGGCGGCAAGGATGGATGAAGCAGAACAGAGAATCAGGGATATAGAAGACAAACTTATAGAGAATAATGAAGCAGAAAAAAAAAGAGGGAGATTAAGGTAAAAGAGCATGATGTAAGAATTAGAGAAATCAATAACTCATTAAAAAGGAAGAAGATCAGAATCCAAGGGGTCCCAGAAGAGGAAAAGAGTGAAATAGGGGTAGAAAGGTTATGTGAGTAAATCATAGCAGGAAACTTTCCTAACCTGGGGACAAACACAGACATCAAAATCCAGGAAACACAGAGACCTCCCATTAGATTCAACAAAAACCGACCAACAAGGCATATCCTAGTCAAATTCACAAAATACTCAGGCAAGGAGGGAATCATGAAAGCAGCAATGAAAAAAAAGTCTCTAATCTACCAGGGAAGACAGATCAGGTTTGCAGCAGACCTATCCACAGAAACTTGGCAGGCCAGAAAGGAGTGGCAGGATATATTATATGTGCTGAATCAGAAAAATATGCAGCCAAGAATTCTTTATCCAGCAAGGCTGTCATTCAAAATAGAAGGAGAGATAAAAAGTTTTCCAGACAAACAAAACATAAAGGAGTTTCTGACCACTAAACCATCACTGCAAGAAATTTTAAGGGGGACTCTCTGAGGAGAGAAAAGATGCAAATATACATACATACATACATACATACATACATACATACATACATACATAAATAAATAAATACCAAAACCAAAAAAGACCAGAAAGGACCAGAGGACACCACCAGAAATTCCAACTCTACAAGCATCATAATGGCAATGAATTCATATCTTTTAATACTCAATATAAACGTCAATGGACTCAATGCTCCAATCAAAAGACATAGAGTAACAGAATGGATAAGAAAACAAGATCCATCTATATGCTGTTTACAAGAGACCCACTTTAGACCTAAAGACACCTTCAGAATGAAAATAAATGGATGGGGAACCATCTATCATGCTAATGGTCAACCAAAGAAAGCCATAGTAGACATACTTATGTCAGACAATCTAGAATTTAAAATAAAGACTGTATCAAGAGATGCAGAGGGGCATTATATCATAATCAAGGGGTCTGTCCACCAAGAAGACCTAACAATTGTAAACATTTATGTGCCAAATGTGGGAAAACCCAAATATATAAATCAATTAATCACAAAGAAACTTATCGATAGTAATACCACAATAGTAGGAGACTTCAACACCCTACTCAGAGCAATGGACAGATCATCTAATCAAAAACTCAACAAGGAAACAATGACTTTGAATGACACACTGGATCAGATAGACTTAACAGATACATTCAGAACATTTCATCCTAAAGCAGCAGAATATACATTCTTCTCCAGTGCACATGGAACATTCTCCAGAATAGACCATATACTGGGACACGAATAGCTCTAAGTACAAAAAGATCGAGATGACACCATGCATATTTTCAGACCACAACTCTATGAAACTTAAAATCAACCACAAGGAAAAATTTGGAAGTAACAAATATTTGGAGACTGAAGAACATCCTACTAAAGAATGAATGGGCTGACCAAGCAGTTAAAGAGGAAATTAAAAAGTATATGGAAATCAATGAAAATGATAACACCACAACCCAAACCTCTGGGATGCAGCAAAGACGGTCCTAAGAGGAAACTATATAGCAATCCAGGCCTTTCTAAAGAAGGAAGAAAGACCTCAGATACACAACCCAACCTTACGCCTTAAGGAGCTGGAAAAAGAACAGCAAATAAAACCCCAAACCAGCAGAAGACAGGAAATAGTAAAGATTAGAAAAGAAATTAATGCTATCAAAACCAAAAAA
>NW_024412377.1:73743230-73793767 GCF_014898765.1 Herpailurus yagouaroundi
AAAAAAAAAAAAAAAAAAAAAAAAAAAAACAGTAGAACAGATCAATGAAACCAGAAGCTGGTTCTTTGAAAGAATTAACAAAATTGATAAACCACTAGCCAGTTTGATCAAGAAGAAAAAGGAAAGGACCTAAAAAGAGAGAGAATATCTTAAGCAGGCTGCATGCTCAATGTGGAGTTGGATGTGGGGCTCAATCCCATGACCCTGGGATCATGACCTGAGCCAAAATCAAGAGTCAGGCACTCAACCTACTAAGTTACCCACATGCCCCTGGAACTTCTTTTATGGGGACTAAAACCAACCCATCAGGTCTCCACCCTAATGGCCTAAGGCTTACCAAAAGCTCCACCTCCTGATATCATCATTAGGGATTATTAGGATTTCAACACATGAATTTGGAGCGGGGGGGGGGGGGGGGGGGGGGTGGGGGTGAGGGGGTGGGGGGGTGGGGCACAGACATTCAGACCACAGTAGTTATTATGCTTATATTTCAGATGGTAGAAGCAAGGATCATATTGTGGAATTCAACGAGAAATAAGTTATACATCACATTTAAAATATAACTTTATTGCATCAAAATATTTACATAAAATTATTAGTTACATTTGTTGCAGTTAATATCAAGTATTAGTTGACTTTAATCTTGCCCTCCCAGAAATTTGATATGAATGGGATATGATGGAGTAGCTACTGTCTCTTGAGTGAACTGATACTTATTTTTTTCTTTCTTTCCAGAAAATAGACTGGTTCAAATTCATTTAGTAACTTTAGAATTACAATTAAACTAATGGATTTAATAAATATTTTTCTATTGTCACTACTGATGGCAGTGTTTCTCCCCGGTGGAAGTCATTTTTTACAGTAAGGGCTGACCCAGTATCCTTTTTTCTTTATCACTTTCCACCTCCATAGCTTATTCAAAGTTACAGGCACTACTTCTTAGTTTCAGGCCAAAGCAGCTCCACCAAAATAGAGTATAGCCTGTTAAATTACTCTTTCTCAGTCATTGCTTCTGCAGGCTTCCTGCTCTCCAAGTGTTTGCAATTTCACTGAAATGACTAGAAAACCCAGCCATGTGATCAGCATGGAATCTTTATAAAAGGAGCTTCAAACACCTCTCACATGGTCATCTTAACCATTAACAGGCAATATCCTCACTACATATCTTGCCACAGGTGGTACTCAGATGTTGGTAAAACATCATCTGAAAGAGAGTTCTGGAGTTGTGATGAAAGCAGGAAGTTTTGACCCTGTTTGTGTGACCAGGTAATTTTCTTTTTATTATTACTTAGAGGTAGAGTATTTGGAAGTATTTCAGTCAATAGAGCAAGTCTAGAATACTTGGGAGAAATTGTTCACACTTTTCCACAGATTATGTAGGAAATAAATGCATGCACTCATACTTTACTCAGTTCACATGATTTTATACTGGTACTCAAAGCATAGAAACAGCTGTCATCAAAATTAATGACCACATTTTGTTGGTAACTTTGAACGTTGCAAAATTTGAAATGGGAATATTGGTAGAAACAATGATCATGATTCTTGGCAGTAATTCTAATTGCTGAAATTTAAAATGGACAAGTATCTGAACAGTGAGAGATCTTCATTGTAAAATTTATAATAAAATTTTTCCTTCTTCATTGTAAAATTTATGATAAAAATTTTCCTTATTAAGTAAATACAGTAATACTAATATGAAAAGAAAAATGGAAAAAGGGAAATGTTTTTACTATGTTGTTTACTATAGACACTATGTTTATAAGTGTCTATAAATTTAAAAAATAACTTAATTGACAAAATGTTTTGTAAATAAACTAGAAATTCTGATTAAAATACTTTTACCATTAATGGGAAGCAAAATGGCCTTAAAGTCAAACTGGAAAGATCAAAATATCCACTGCATTGAAATAAAATGTAAAAGCTTCTATCTTCAGCTTTGTATGTGTAAGTACAATTAGAAGTTAAAGAATAATTATCTGAATGAGGGTGCATGTGAATTGGCTTTTTTATGGTCAAAGAGAGAAACTGAAACTCCTGGTTCTTCTACCTGATTTGCTTTTAATTAATCAGTTGTGTAGTTTGTGGCAAATCGCATTACTATCTTGGTCACAGGTTACTAATCTTTAAAATGAAATTTTTTACCGTCTTTCAGTAAGCTTTATTTCAATTCTGTCATGAATTTCATTTACTGTTCTCTTTGGTTTACTTGTCCCCTGTCTTTAGCTGCATCATTCATGTATTCTGTACAATTAAAGGAACTTAGATAATACCTTTCCATGAGGAAGGATACTGCCTCGGGTAATGTAAAGAACTGGAGGATTTAAATCTCAGAGATGGAGGGGGGAAGAAAGTAGAAATAACTGAGCTTTGGGGATGCTCTTAGGACGTAAGTGCCTTTTAGTAGGGGCCATCTAGGTAAAATTTTTATTCTATTGTAAAATAAAAAGCCTTTAAATTTAGTTCCTTTTATTTATTTATTTTTGAGAGAGGGAGAGAGAGACAGAGTGTTAGTGGGGGAGGAGCAGAGAGGGGGAGACACAGAATCTGAGGCAAGCTCCAGGCTCTGAGCTGACTCAAACCCATAAACTGCGAGATCATGACCTGAGTGGAAGTTGGATGCTTAACTAACTGAGCTACACAGGCACCCCAATAAAAAGCCTTTTAAAATACCATCTTTGTGTTCCTGGTGAAAAACATACCTATTCATTATAAGTCATTAAGTGAGGAAAAACTGAATACATATACTTTTATGTCTACTGAAAAAATAAGGCAGTTACCATTTTTAGTCCTTTCTATGTGCCAAGAAATATATTGAATGTTTTCATATAAATAATACAATTAAGGAAAGAACATTTTCCTTCTTTTGGCCATTTTTTTTCAAATTGATGACTTAGAAAATATTCAAAGAAAATTTTTAAATTGTAATTGTTGTAAAATACACCATAACATAAAATTTACCATCTTAATTATGTTAAGTCTACAGTTCAGCAGTGCAAAGTATATTCACATTGTTGTGCAACCAATCTCCAGAACTCTTTTCATCTTGTAAAATTAAAGATTTATACCCATTAAACAACACTCTTCCCATTTCCCCCTAGCTACTGGAAATCAAAAGTCATCTTTCTGTGCCTATACATTTGACTGCTCTAGGTAGCTACATCTAGGTATCAAGGATACGTAGACTGAGATATCAAGGGGAATCATACAGTATTTTTTTGTGGGGCAATGGGCTTATTTTCATTTAGCATAATGTCTTCAAGGTTCATCCCTGTTGTAACATGTGTCAGAAAACCTATGGAAAATTTGTTTTCTTTTCGAATCTGATTAGCATTCAATTGTATGTATTTACCACATTTTGTTTATCCGTTAATTCATAAATGGATACTTCAGTAGCTTCCACATTTTGGTGATTGTAAATAATACTGCTATGAGTATGGGTGCACAAATACCTCTTCAAGACTTGCTTTCAATTCTTTTGGGTGTCTGTCCAGAAATGGAATTCCGGGACCATATGGTAATTCTCTTTTAAGTTTTGGAGGGAAGCACCATACTGTTTTCCATAATAGCTGCACCATTTTTACATTCCCACCAACAGTGCATGGAGTTCTAATTTTCCCACATCCTTATCAACCCTTGTGATTTTCTGGGTTTTGTTGTTTGTTTCTGATGTTTAGCATAGTAACTATCTTAATGGGATAAGGTAGCATCTCATTGTGGTTTTGATTTGCATTTTCCTAACGATTTCAGCATTTCGTAATGATGCTGAACAGCTTTTTGTGTGCTTGTTAGCCACTTTTATCTTCTTTGCAGAAAGGTCTATTCAAGTCTTTTACCCATGTTCAGTCAGGTTTTTTGCTTTTGTTCTTGAATTGTAGGGGTTCTTTATATATTCTTTATAGTAATCTTATCTGATTTTTGATTTGCAAATATTTTCTCCCATTCCATAGATAGCTTTTTCACTCTGTTGACTGTGTCCTTTGATGGAGAGACATTTTCAGTTTTAATATAGCTTAATTTTATCTATTTTTACTAAGCTAAGTCACTTAGTTTGTTACTTATTTGAGTTGTGCTAGGAGCACTAGACTTAGTGTGTAGGATGCTTGGTAGCACTTTAAGAGCAAAGACTGATTCCATGAGAGGTTTTGTGTTATAAATATAACAGCTAATTTAAACAAGATATATCTAACACAGAAGCTCAAAGAAAGCTGGGGCCATTCTTAGATACAAATCATGAGTTTGCTGAATAAATTATTGAATAGCAGAAGGGTAAGACTAGAAATAGACAAAGATTACTTTGCCTATTTATCTGGTTCACTCCTATGATATTTACTTGTCACTTAATAGCTTGTAAGCTGGATTTGATTTTCCCAGCTGTGCACCAGGGCAGCAGGAAATCAGATCATTCAAATTTTCTTTTTTAGAGTAAATCTAAGTTTACACATTTACTCATTGAATCATTTGACTATTAAGAAATTTTGCTGGGGCGCCTGGGTGGCGCAGTCGGTTAAGCGTCCGACTTAAGCCAGGTCACGATCTCGCGGTCCGTGAGTTCGAGCCCCGCGTCGGGCTCTGGGCTGATGGCTCAGAGCCTGGAGCCTGTTTCCGATTCTGTGTCTCCCTCTCTCTCTGACCCTCCCCCGTTCATGCTCTGTCTCTCTCTGTCCCAAAAATAAATAAACGTTGAAAAAAAAATTAAAGAAAAAAAAAAAAGAAATTTTGCTAACTTTGATTAATAAAAATTTAGTTGCTAAAAAATGATTCACTAAATGCTAAATGATATAGTATCTTTTAAAATATCTTATTCACTACATATTTAAATAAATTATAATTGCTTAAAGAACACCGATACCTTGTCTTTGTCAGAGTGGCTAGTCAACAGAGAGATCCTTGGGTTAAATGAAGACTAATATTCACATAAATGAAGTATAATTGGCAACAATTTTTCATCCTGCTAATTCCTTCCATAGCAATTTCAGATACTGAAATGTGACAATTTGGCTTTACAATGTTCAAGGTTTCTTTTAATATCTGTGACAATCACTAGTCTGACTTGTAATGACATCCTACAGACCTTTTAGTATGAGCTGTAAATCATTTTGTGAAGCTCATTTACTCAAATGACCTCCTTTATATAAGACTTTGATTTTGTTCTCTTCTAACTATAATAAAATGAAATTTTATACTAAATAATATTTTAATAGTCCAACAGCATTTTAATTCTTTTATAAATCCTCCTAGGGGAAATGTGACAATGTTGGAGATTCAAAGCAAAATATCAACAAACTATTGTGATTTGTAGTTGAGGAGGGAGAAAATGATTGAAATGACAAGAGAACCATTAGTTAGATCTAGTGTTTTTTTCCCATTATGCTAGTACTAACACTAAGTAAACTGCTGATGAAGTGTTATTGTTTAGAATATAATTAATAAAGAATAGTCCTGTTCTCTATATCAATAAATCATGTTAACTGGCATAGCTTTGGGAGATGGAAAACAAACAACTCTTAAAAACAAACATAGTTTTAATGAGCTGTGTTGAATAAGGGCAATCAAATTTTCTGTCACATCTAATCCAACTCTACCTGTGTATAAGGGATCTGAGCATAATTGATGAAAACTTGTAGTAAATCTTAAGACACAATTTCTTACAAATATGGAGATTTTTTTCACTTACATATGCTTTATGTATATTACCAAATAGCTGAAAAATATTAAATGTGTTGGTCTGGGCCCTCTGAGGCCCTAAGATGAGAATTAATGTTCAAGAAATTAATTAGGAAAAATTCTTCTGAGAGAAAATGGAAGAAGCCAGCTGAGGCTGAGAGAGTTGTCAGATGCCAAGTATGACCTAAGGTGGAAGGAAGAGAAGGATAGGAAGATTATGTGGAACCATTGGAGACCCTAGTGCAAAGCTGAGAAATACTCAGCAAGACTGTCAAAGAGAACTCAAGCCAAAACTGCACATCAGAGGATTCCTATGTCCTTCAGAAATGGGCCTGAATTAGTATTCTTGCCACCCTCAGTCACTGTTTTGGAGCAGTCCACAGGAAGCATAATCTTGATAGAAATAAAGCAATGGATTTCTGAGTGCAGCAGCTGGGTCCTTGAGTTAATTGTTTCCTGCAGCAGGAGATCTGAGAGGCATCTTCATAGTAAACATTTAAAAATGGGGTATTGAGGGCCTCCTGTGGGTGGCTCAGTTGGTTAAGCATTCTGATTTTGGCTCAGGTCATGACCCTAGGGTCATGGGATTGAGCCCCTCATTGAGCTTCACATTGAGCATGGAGCCTGCTTAGGATTTTGTCTCTCTCTCCCTCTGCGCCTCTCCACCACTTGCATATACTCCCTCTCTTTCTAAAATAAAATTAAATTAAAAAATGTTTAAAATTTAAAAATAGGGTATTGATTATATATGATCAATATCCATATGATGGACCAATTAGTAATATAAAAACTGGGTGAGTCGACCTGTATTATGGATAAAAAAACAAACAATGTTTTTATTGGTGAGAGGAACAGATTTGAGAATAAGTTTGGAATGTTACTTCCTTTGAATAAAAGGAACACTCCCTCAAAAATATCTGTGCTTACACTTGTATATACATGAATGGTATCTGCAGGAACAAATATAAAGTCAAGTACATTAGTATTTCTAGGAGAATGGGGGTGAGAATTGGGACATTTACATACTTGTGAGAATGCATGTTTTTAGTCTAATCTGGCTTCTTGCTGTCTTTAAAGAAGGCATACTGCTCTTAGGATTTACAACAACTAAATATAATTGACTTTAATTTTGTGATGTTTCTTAGATTTATTACTTATATAATGCTATATCATCATTTCTTGTTGCTTTCTTTTGTTAGTGTGAACAAATGTCATTTTAGGACCTTAATCCTAAACTTTCCTAGGGTCACTTATTTTATTTATGCATTTAGTTAATGATTTGTCTTCCTTTCTTCAGGACTCATGAGAAAAAAAGTGTATAAAAATGATAAATATTTTATCTCAACTAAGTTGCTCTGGTCTACCTCTGTCCTTTATGTCTCTTAAATATGAGACATTTGGGTATTTAAAATCCTGGACAAGGGGCGCCTGGATGGCGCAGTCGGTTAAGTGTCCGACTTCAGCCAGGTCACGATCTCGCAGTCCGTGAGTTCGAGCCCCGCGTCAGGCTCTGGGCTGATGGCTCAGAGCCTGGAGCCTGTTTCCGATTCTGTGTCTCCCTCTCTCTCTGCCCCTCCCCCGTTCATGCTCTGTCTCTCTCTATCCCAAAAATAAATAAACGTTGAAAAAAAAAATTTTTTTTTTAAATCCTGGACAATTTTCTCTTCCACTATTAGCAAATGAAACGTTTGGAACTCTTTTCTTTTGCTTTTCCTTCATATATACATTTTCTTATGTTTTCTAATATAAATAAGTACTTTGCTTCCAACACATTATTAGAATTTTCCTTACATTATTACTTTCCTATTTCAAAAATCTTTATGAACTACTTAATATTATACATCCCCATACTATCTCATTATTTAACAGTATATAACATTTTATTGTATTATCAATTGTAAGACCCACCATTACTTTAAGTACTCATCATAAAATTACAACAAAATACTCCCATTCACTAGGTTTGTTTTAATTTTGTAAACACTGATAAAACATTTTATAACTATTTATATAAAGATATTTATCATCTATCACATATATATATATACATATATATATGTCAGTTTTTGTAAATGTAGTTTAAGGTATAACTATAAATTCTTCATTTTCTAAGTCAATTGCTGTGAATACTTTTTTAAATGTGTATTTATTTGTTTTTGAGAGAGAAGGAGAGCAAGTGAATGGGGAGGGGCAGCAGAGAGAGGGGGACAAAGGATCTGAAGCAGGCTCTGTGTTGACAGCAACAAATCCAAGGTGTGGTGGGGCTCAAACTCACAAACCGTGACCTCATGACCTGAGCTGGAGTTGAATACTCAACTGACTGAGCCACCTAGCCACCCCTGCTGTGAATACTTTTACCACAGAGTCATGTACTGTTTAAGTTTTCCACACACTGTCGTCATCCCATGTGGAACTAAGAGTTCTATTGATGCAGATATCTCAGAGAGGGGCCCATTGTACTTTGTTTAATGGCACTTGACTGTCAGAGCAAAAGTCTGTTTCGCGTCAGCCCCTTCATATTTTTCTAGTTGGACATTTGAAAAGGATTCAGTCAATCTCTCTGATTATACTTCAGCTGAGGGTGTTCAGGCGCCTTCATGCATTGTTATTGCACCCTTTTCCCAGAGAGTCCATGAATCTCATTGGGCCAGATATGACCCAGGGTCCACCTTGTTCTGATTCTCAACACAGAATTGCCAGACGTGGGATCACAGACTCTCATGTAATGGAAGAAAAGAATACTGCATCAGCTTTCTTCTTCAGGTTTCCAGTAGAGTCTGAGTTTTCACTTATGTGTTAGACCCAGAAGCTGATTGGCTCTGAAAAGGTAACTCAGACTTTGGAAGTGAAAATGAACCAAATGTAATAAAGTTGTCATCCTCTGGAATCCTTTTTTTTTTTTTTTTTTTTGGTATATTTACGTTTATATTTTATTCAGTTTATACATTTTTAGTTTACTTATATACCTTCTTTTTGTTGGTTTTAATTCATTATTTCCTTCTCTAGCTTTTATTCTTCTCGTAAGCAAGATTATTTTCATATTTTTATGAAATATAATAGATCATAATAAAATCCTTTTCATTTATTCAACTTCAGTATGCCTTATAAATACTATAGAGATTCCACTGACATTTACTGTCATCAGTGAGCTACTTTGTATCCTGATTTTGATGAACCCATCATTTTACTGAAGAGAGCGAGCAGAACTCTGAATGGAACTCACCCAAACTCCACCACTTTGATTGTTGTCTATGCTCTTGACAACACAAATTTAAAAATCCTTTAGAATAAATCTTTTAAAACGATACTTCACACTTCTATGTGTCTTTACCACCTACAAATCACAATAACGAAACACATGCTACTTTCCATCTCTTCTTTCATTCCTTCCCCAATCAAAAAACTTGAAACATTCATCCATGCTTGTCTAGCACACAATTGATATCCAGTTTAGAAAAACACTTGTATTCTTGCAAGTAACAGAAGTTCTCTCGGCCTATTTGGCAAGGTAACAATTGAGTCTGTTTTCTAAACTATACCTGCACATGACTAACTTCTTTGAAATAAACCTCTTAGTTTCAACTCACTGATATTTTCCTTGCAGTGTATACATTTCTATGTAATTTGCTTCTCTCATCTCCAACTGTGCTATTGTGCTCCTAATTACCAATGTCAAAGTAACGTGAAAGACTGATTGGTTGATTGATTGATTGATTTATAAATTCCTGACATTGGTTGTCAGGACATTCTTTCCTTTTGATTTTCTGTTTTCTTTATTTATCAAGAAGATATTTTTTAATCATTTCATACAGAGATTTTCATACTTTGTCCTTTATTACTTTGGAACTTTAAACTATAAACACATTGTTGTTTCAAACTTATTAACTCTAAATTTCTATGAAGAAAATCCCCTCCGCTTTTCTTTTTACCATGTGCTTTATAATCTCCTCATTTCTGTCTGTTTCATTATAATTTAAGTAAATTCAACCTCTGCCAAGTAAGAATATCTATTATATCCCCATCATAAAGTAAGATCTTGGAATGAGAAGTTCAATAAGTTATTTTTTATGCCCCTGGAGTAATCCCATATATTAAAAGAGGAGATACATAAAACATTATAAAACTATATGATGTTCTTTAACTGGTACACTTACCAAATTTAGGGAGAACACCAAAGAAGATACAATAAATCTTTCAGGAGTGGATGGGGGAAACATAGGGAAGGAATTAAGAATACTGCAAACTTTGATATAGGCTAACAAAACAAAACAAAGGAACTATCTTCAAGTGTACAGCTGTTTTAGAGGCCTAATGACCCTTAAAGCCTTTAACTAAAAGGGAAGAGAAGGGAAAATGATAATAATAAAAAAGTCCAGAATGCCCATTCATGGGGTACTTGCATTTCCTAGTCTCAGAGGAAACATTAGAGTGATAAAAACATAATAAACATACTAAGTGTTTTCCTTTGAAGAAGTAGGACACTATTTACTTTGCCCATTTATGTTATCATTTTTCAAAATGTTTTCTAAAAATTTTTGCAAAATTGTTATCAGAACTAATTTATGGACTCAAGGAGGAAACTGTTATCAATACTTGGTCTTATCTTTACCTCAATAGGTATTGTTTAAGTTGATATATTTATTTACTAAATACTGTTCCAAATAAAATATAGATGTTTAAATAATTCATATCTAGAACAAAAAGATTTCTCTACTTAAAATAAGCCAAAATATTTTGAAAATTCTGAAGAAATTTTCCGAAGTGCAGTTTTAAAAAATGGGTAGACAAAGATTATCTGGTTTAAAATCATGTCAGACTGGCAGGATCTTGCACACATTTTGAAAGATTTTCTGTTTCTGGGGCGCCTGGGTGGCTTAGTCAGCTGAGCATCCGACTTCGGCTCAGGTCATGATCTTGTAGTTGACGAATTCGAGCCCCGCATTGGGCTCTGTGCTGACAGCCCAGAGCCTGGAGCCTGCTTCTGATTCTGTGTCTCCCTCTCTCTGCCTCTCCCCAGCTCATGCTCTGTCTCTCTCCGTCTCAAAAATAAAGATAAACATTTAAAAATAAATACAATAAAATAAAAAGATTTGCTGTTTCCTAATATTATATACCCCATAATCTAGCATCTCTTTTTATTATTTTACAGCTCCTTTGCCATCACAATAGAAATAGAATTTGATTAAAGAACTATTGATTGGGGTGCCTGGATGGCTCTAACTCAGGTAAGCATCTGACTCGTGAATTCGGCTTAGAGTATGACTCCAGGGTCATGGGATCAAGCCCCTCATTTATTCTCTCTCTCTCTCTCTCTCACTCTCTCTCTCTCTCACTCTTTCTGTCTCCCCCTCTGCTCCTCTTCTCCACTCATGTTCTCTCTCTCTCTCTCTCTAAAATAAAAAAATAAATATAAAAAAAGAATTATTGATACATGTGGAATCTTCCCAAAATGTATGGTACTTAAATTCTAGTAGATAGAAGAATCAGTAGGAGAGATTTTATGTTAATTTCTTAAATTTATCTCTGTGTACTCTTTGACTTGTAGCCATTTGAATATCCTTCTAATGTTATCCTAGAAATATGTTTTTATTTATAATAATAAATAACAATTTTGAGTGCTTTAAATTATAGAAACACACTAGAGACGAGTCTTTGCATTTCATTGACATTGATTGCCCTATACAGGTAAAACATCAGTCTGTTAGTAGCTTACTACCTTAAGTTGTTTGGTTGAGGTAACAGCATATTCTAAATTACACTCTTTCCAAAAACATGCATTTTACTGATGATTCAGATTACTTAAAACCACACAAATTTAATTTTCTTTTATAATTCTAAGAAAATTAATATGTTTACTGAAGATAAAGTATCCTGTACATATATACCGTTTCTTGAGTAGCTAGCAAAGGTAGTGCTATTGTGTCTGTAATTTGAACAATTTGGCTCCTATATCTGCTGTAACTCTCTTCTAGGTATATGGTGATGTCAGGGTGTAAAAAAGTGAGTGCATCTTAATATCTCTTCATTTCTATATCCTCAACAAGCTACCTGCCACCCACACTCATGTCTGCCTTTGATCAGAAGAGGCTTTAACTTTCCCTCTTCTGGTTCCTGCCTTGACTATCATTTCGTACACATGAAGCATGCATGAAAACCTAAAAAAGCAGCTCTTTATATAAAGTGTTTGATAATTTTATCTACACCATATGGGAGAAGAAAAGTTGAAAGGAAGACACACTGACCTATTTATATGCAGACTCACACAAAACCACACACTCACACATCCAACAGACTTTATTTTTCCCAATTTAGCTAATTTAGTTCTTCAATGTCTTGTGAAAGTTTGAGACCTTTCTGGCCAAATTACCAAGGATTCCCATATGTTCTGTATATAAGATTGGTTCACACCAAGACCACTCCATCTGGCCCTGAATTACATGTCTTTATACTCTAAAGGGGAATCTAATTTTTTCCCTATTTTGGATTATATCCTTATCTTCTTCAATTAATTTGATATCCAATAATATTAGTGCTAATCACTCCTTTCCCTTTCCTAACCACATACTCCCTAGGGTGAATGGGCAGAGGGTAGAGATGAGTAATGTCAGGGGTTAGTCCTTCCCCAAGAGATTTAGGCATCTGTTTCTTCTTAAAATACCAGTATGCTCTTTACTCTTTAGTAATATAATGTAACAATAATGAATTAAATAATTTTGCAACATATTGTGGTTTTATTTTTTAATTCTACTCTTTCCCATATGGAAAAATGAAAATTATAAGGAAATGACCAGGTTTCTGTTTTGTGTTGATTATTGTTTTTGCTTTCTGTTTCAACAGTAACCTCAATAACTACACTTAAATATGTTGCCTGATATTACAGTTCAGTTTTTCTTCTTGTCTGCACTTGATGTTTGCAAGCTCTGAGAACTGCTTTTATTAGTGTCTTACACTCTTTCTTTTTGGGCCTCATTAGAAACTGGAATGTGACTGTTCACATTAAGGACCTTTGCTTAATTCTACCACAGCAGTGTTTTTGTTTGTTTTTAAGGTGTATCTCAACTTATTAATACATACTTTGATTAAGTAAAATTAACAGCATGATCAGTTGGTTTGCAATTCTCATACTGCCTTTATTCAATTTATTAAAACTAATACAAAAGAAAGCAAAACAAAAACATTCCACCAATTTGCCTAACCCCTACTGGTAGGGTAACCCCTACTGGCCTCTGGTAACCACTGGTCCACCAGTCTGTTCTCTATGTTTATGAGCCTGGGATTTTTTTGCTTTTATTTTTGTTTTAGATTCCACATTTAAGACAGATCATATCTGTCTTTCTGTGACTTATATCTCTTAGCATAATTCACTCAGGGTCCGCCCAAATTGTCACAAATTACAAGTTTTCAGCTTTATTATGACCAAATAATATTCCAGCATGTGTGTGTGTGTGTGTGTGTGTGTGTGTGTGTGTGTGTGTGTGTGTGTATCTCCTGTTTCCTTTATTCATTCACCAATCAGCAGACACTTATGTGGTTTCCATATCTTGGCTATTATAAATAATACTGAAATTAACATGGGGTGCACATATCTTTTCAAATTAGTGTTTTTGTTTGCATCTGATAAATACTCAGTAGTGGAATTGCTGTATTGTATGGTAGTTCCATTTTTAAAGTTTTAAGAATATTCCACTGTTTTCCATAGTGGCTGCACTAATTTACACTCCCACGAAAATGTAAAAGGATTATCTTTTCTCCACATCCTTGTTAGCATGTCTTTGTCTTTTTGATAATAGTTATTCTAATAGGTGTGAGGTGATACTTCACTGTGGTTTTGATTCTAATAGGTGTGAGGTGATACCTCACTGTGGTTTTGATTTGTATTTCCCAGACACACAATTATTTTTGAGAGAGACGGAGAGAGACAGAGCATGAGCAGGAGAGGGGCAGAGAGAGAGAGGGAGACACAGAATTCAAAGCAGGCCCCAGGCTCTGAGCTGTCAGCACAGAGCCCATCATGGGGCTCAAACCCATGAGCTGTGAGATCACGACCTGAACTGAAGTTGGACACTTAACCAACTGAGCCACTCAGGTGCCCCTCATCTGACCATTTTTAAAATCATATTGTTTGTTTTGTTTACCATTGAGTTGTATGAGTTCTTTGTATATATTTGATATATATTAGCCCCCAAGATAAATGATTTGAAATTATTTTCTCCCATTCAGTAAGCTGCCTTTTCATTTTGTTGATGGTTTCCTTTGCTGTACAGAAGCTTTTTATTTTTATTTATTTTAATTTTTTAAGTATGTTTATTTATTTTGAGATAAAGCACACAAGTGGGGGGAAGGGCATAGAGAAGGAGAGACAATCCCAAGCAGGCTCCATGCCATCACCATCAGCATAGAGCCCGACGTGAGGCTTGACCCCATGAACTGTGAGATCATGACCTGAGCTAAGACCAAAAGTCATTTGCTTAACCAATTAAACCACCCAAATGCCCCCAGAAGCTTTTTAGATTGATGTAGTACCATGTGGTTATTTTTGCTTTTGTTTCTTTTGCTTCTGGTGTCAATTTAAAAAAATCATTACCAAGACCAACATCAAGGAGATTACCACCTGTGTTTTCTTCTGGATGTTTTATGGCTAAGGTCTTAGGTTCAAATATTTAATACATTTGAGTTAATTTTTACTTGTGATGTAAGATAGTGGACCAGTGTTTGTTTGTTTTTTTGTTTATTGCATGTGGCACTCCAGTTTTCCCAATGCTATTTATTTAAAACACTGTCTTTTCCCCCATTGTATATTTTTCATGACTTTGTCATAAATTAATTCATCATATATGTGTGGATTTACTGCTGGACTGTCTATTCTGTTCCTTTGATCTATGTGTCTGTTTTTATGCCAATACCATACTGTTTTCACTACTACAGTTTTAGAATATGGTTTGAAATTAGGGATTTTGATGCCTCCAGTTTTGCTCTTTCTCAAGATTGCTTTGACCATTGTGAGTCTTTGTATTTTGTGGATTCATACAAATTTTAAAATTGTTTGTTCTATTTCTGTGAAAAATCTCATTGAAATTTTGATAGGGATTGCATTGAATCTTTATTGGTTTGCATAGTATGGACATTTTCACCATACTAATTTTTCCAGTCCATGAGCATGGAGTATATTTTTATTTATTTCTGTGTTCAATGTCTTTTACTAATTTTTTTCTTTAGTTTTCATTATACAGATCTTTCATCTCCTTGGTTAAATTTATTGTTAGGTATTTTATTTTCATAGATGCAATTATAAATGGGGTTGTTTCCTTAATTTATTTTTCTGATATTTTGTTATTACTGTAAAAATGCAACAGATTTTTATGTACTGATTTTGTGTCTTTCAACTTTACTGAAATTGTGTGTTGGTGCTAGAGGTGTTTTTTGATGGAATCTTTACAGGTTTCTGTATAATGTTATATTATCTGAAAATAAAGAAAGTTTTAGTTCTTCCCATTTGGACAACTTGTAATTCATTTTCTTGCTAGTTTCTCTGGCTAGACTTCCAGTACCATGTTGAATAAAAATGGTAAGAATGGATATTATTATCCTGTTCCTGATCTTAGAGGAAAAGCTTTACACTTTTCACCATTGAGTGTGATAACAGCTGTAGGCTTGTCATATATGGCCATTGTTATGTTAAGTTTCCACTACACCTTCTTTGTTGAGAGTTTTGATAATAAATGGATGTTGAATTTTTCTCAAATTCTTTTTCTGCATCTGTTCAAATGACCATATGATCTTTCCCCTTCATTTTGTTAATGTGGTGTGTCACATTAATTTGCAGCTGCTGCATCCCTGGAATAAATACACTTGATCATGGTGTATGATCTTTGTAAAGTATTGTTGAATTTGGTTTGCTAATGCAGGACTTGTAAAATGTGCTTGAAAGAGTTTCTCTGTATTCTCTTTTTTGGAATGATTGATATTAATTCTTGTAATGTTTGGTAGAATTCACCAGGGAAGCCATCAGATCCTGGACTTTTATTTGGATGGAAAAAAATCTTTTTTAATCTTTATTTATTTTTGAGAGAGAGAGAGAGAAAAAAAGACAGAGAGAGAATGTGAGTGGGTTAGGGGCAAAGAGAGAGGGAGGCACAGAATCTGAAACAGGCTCCAAGCTCCACGCTGTCAGCACAGAGCCCAATACGGGGCTCAAACTCATGAGCTGTGACATCATGACCTGAGCCTAAGTCAGTCACTCAATGGAATGAGCCACCTAGGTGCCCCTGAATGGAAAATTTTTGATTACTGATTTAATCTTCTTGATAGTAATCAGTGTATTCAGATTTCATCATGATTTAGTCTTGATAGATTGTATATTTCTAGGAAGTTATCCATTTCTTCCAGTTGTCTAATTTATTGGCATATAATTGTTCATAGTAATATCTTACAATCCTTTTTATTTCTGTGGTATCATTTGTAACATTTCCTCTTCCATTTTTTTTTGTTTCTTTATTTTTGAGAGAGACAGTCAGAGTGTGAGGGGAGGGGCAGAGAGAGTGGGAAACAAAGAATTCGAAGCAGGCTTCAGGCTCTGAGCTGTCAGCACAGAGCTCAACATGGGTCTCGAGCTCACAAACTGTGAGATCATAACCTGAGCTGAAGTCGGAGGCTTAACCAACTAAGTTAAGTGCCCCACTTAAGTGCCCCTGGTGCCCCACTCCTCTTCCATTTGTGATTCCATTTAGTTTTTTGTCCACAGTCTTTATTTTGGTGAAACTAGGTAAAGATTTGTCCATTTTGTTTGTCTTTTCAAAGAACCAGCTATTACTTTATTGGTCTTTTCTCTCGTCTTTTTAATTTCTACTTCATTTATTTCTGATTTAATATTTATTTATTTATTTATTTATTTACTTATTTACTTATTTTTAATTTTTACTAACTTTGGGCTTTGTTTGCTCTTCTTTTTCTAGTTCCTTGAGGTATAAAGTTAGGTCGTTTACTTGAGATTTCTCTTCTTTTGATATAGGCATTTATCATGATAAACTTTTCTCTTAAACTACTTTTGCTGTATCCCATAAATTTTGGTATGTTACATTTCTGTTTTGCTTGTCTCAAGGTATTTTTTTATTTCTCTTTTGATTTCTATTTTGACCCATTGGTTATTCAGTATCATGTTATTTAATCTCCACATATTTTTTTAATTATCCAGTTTTCTTTTTACAATTAATTTCTAGTTTCATTGTGCTTATAAAAGATGCTTGATATAATTTCAGTCCTCTTAAATTTATAGAACTTGCTTTCTGGCCTGATATATGTTGGAAATGTTTCATGTTTCATGTAGCCTTGAGAAGAATGTGTATTATGTGCTTTTGGAATAATATTCTATATATATTTGTTAAGCCCATATGTTGTAACATGTAATTTAAGGCTGATGTTTTCTTATTGAATTTCTGTCTGGATGATCTTATCCATTGATATGATTAGGTATTATAATCCCCTACTATTGTATTGCCGTCCCTTTCTTTAATAGGTCTGTTAATATTTGTTTTATTTATTTAGGTGCTTATACATTTGGTAAATAAATGTATATAAATGTTATGTCCTCTTGTTGGATTGACCTTTTATTACTATATAATGCCCTTGTTAGTCTCTTATTGTAGTTTTCTTTTAAAGCTTGTTTTGTCTGATATAGGTATAAGCTACTCCAGTTTTCATTTGGTTTCTGTTTGTATGAAACATTTTTTTCTATCCCTTCACCTTTAGCCTGTGTACATTCTTGAATCTAAAGAGTGTGTTTTAAAGGCAGCATATAAATAAGTCTCATTTTTTTTATCCATTCAACCATTCTGTGTCTTTTCATCAGAGAACTTAGCCCATATACGTTTAAAGTGATTATTGATAGGTATGTGCTTATTGCCATTTTGCTAAATGTTTGCTAGCCGTTTTTGTAATTCATCTATGTTCCTTTCTTCTTCTCTTATTCTTGTCCTTGGTGGTTTGATGACTTCCTTTAGTGTTAAGTTTATATTCCTTTCTTTTTATCTTTTGTATATTTACTATAGGTTTTGGTTTGTGGTTACCATGAGGCTCACATATAACAACTTACAACAGTCAATTTTAAGTTGATACCAGCTGTATAAGTAATAAATCCACTACCTTTACTATATATTTGCTTTTCTCGTGAGATTTATGCTTTTATACATGTTCTTGTTACTAATTAGCACCCTTTCATTCCAGCTTAGAGAAGTCCCTTTAATATTTCTTCTAAGGGCAGTTTCTTTAGCAGTGATGAGCTCCTTTAGAATTTGTTTATCTAGAGAATTCTCTACATCTCCTTCTACCCTGAATGCTAAGAGTGCCAGGTAAGAGAATGCTAAGAGATTCATGGTTGGAAATTTTTTTCTTTCAGCCCTGCCTATACTGTGCCACTCCCTCTAGGCTACAAAATTTGTGCTGACAAACTTTACATAACAAGTTGGTTTTTATCTTGCTGCTTTTAATTTTTTCTCCTTGTCTTTAACTATTAACATTTTAATAATAATGTGTCTTGATGATGTCCGTCCCTTTGGACTCCTCTTCCTTTGAACTTTCTTTAACTTATGGATCTAGATATCTGTTTCCTTCCCCAAGTTATGGAAGTCTTCAGCCATTATTTCTTCAAATAAAATTTATGTCCCTTTCTCTCTGTCTTCTTCTGGGAGTCCTTTAATGTGAATGTTAGTCTGTTTGATGTCCTAAAAGCCCCTTAAGCTATCTTTATTATTTTTTTCTTTTTACTGTCCTGATTGGATGAATTCTGTTGTCTTGTCTTTCAGCTGACTGATCCTTTTTTTCTACTTTATTGAATCTGCTTTTGAACCCTTCTAGTGTTTTTTTTTTTTTTTCCAGTTCAGGTATTGCATTCTATTCAGTACATTCTTATATTTTACATTTCTTATTGAAGTCCTCACTGTGCACATCCATTCTTCTCCCTTCTTTAAAAAAATTTTATTGTTTATTTATTTTTTGAGAGACAGAGACAGAGTGTGAGTGGGGGGGAGGGGCAGAGAGAGAAAGGGAGACACAGAATCAGAAGCAGGCTCCAGGCTCTGAGCTGTCAGCACAGAGAGGGACGTGGGGCTCGAACCCACAAGCTGTGAGATCATGATCTGAGCCGAAGCCAGACTCTTAACTGACTGAGCCACCCAGGCGCCCCTCTTCTCCCTACTTTAGTGAGAGTCTCTATAACAATTACTTAGAACTCTTTATCAGGTAAGTTACTTATCTCTGTTTCATTAAGGGTCTTTTCTTGAGGTTTTATCTTATTCTTTCATTTTGAACATATTCCTCTGGTTTTACATTTTGCTTTACTCTCTGTGCTTGGTTTCTCTTCTAAAGATAAATCAGCCACCACTCCCAGTCTCGAAGGAGATGAACCTTTTCATTCAGCCCTGCCCCAGTTCTTGGTTGTCTCTCAAACCTCTGTGCTTGTTCAGCAGCCTATTATATTTTCAGTGGCTTCCAGTATTTGAGGATGTGCCAAGATTTGTCAGTGTTCCAGAGGAAAGGATCTCAGCATCTCAATTCGGGCTGACTAGAAGCCAGATATTCAGGCAACAATTTTTAAAAGTATGCTAATATATACAGTCCTGTCTGACCACCTACATAAACCCTATTGGCCACCAGAACCAGGTGATCTAGAGATGTTCCCTGGTTGGTAATTACAAAATCATGGCTCCAGACAAGTGTATAAGCTCCTTTCTCAGAGATAATGGCAAACTGGAACAAGGCAGAGCAAATCAGCCAAGATGGTGTCCATTGCCTGTTTTTTGAGAGCAGTCCCATTCGACTAAATATGTGCCAAACCTGAAACCTCCCCATCAGCTCAATCTCTAGGACAATAAAGTGACCTTCTTCACAGAAAGACTAAGGGGGTGTGCCTCAGTCTGCTGTCTGTGCATCACCCAGGAGGTAATATCCTACCAAGAACTGTCCCTCCTTTTCCTCTAGTCCTGTAGGACCCAGAAACACAAGCCCCTCTGACAACCAGAGCCAAGAAATCAAAGGGCACCCTCTGGGTATCAGCTGCAAAAACCAGGTACCAGACACATGTAGTGCTTCCCTCAAGAAGCATGACAGAGGATAAGCACAAAGCTAGCACGCACTCTCTGAGGTCTCTAGAAACGATTCCAGTCATTCCCTAGATGTGTGTTTAATGAGAAGTCTGTTCCTCAGGCCATAGCTATGATGGCCTAGCTAATAGGCTTCCTTCACAGAGAAACTGAGTTCCTGGAACTATTGTCCTCAGAGCATCTTGAGGATGCTAGCTCTGTAACTTTCTTTTTGCATTTGCCAGTTATTCTTCATGTTTTAGAAAGGCTGCTATAAAATAGTCTTTATAAATACAATTAATGTCTTTTGTATAACTCAATCCATTTTGCATATGAAATTCTTCCCATGGTCTGAGAGTAGTTTTATGCTTTCTATGATCAGTTTTGAAGGCCTTAAAATCCCTTTTGTCAGATTTCTTAAAGATTGTCCTTTGTTGTATGTTTGTTTGTTTGTTTTTTTAGTTAGCAAAATTGACCTACGCTTTCTTTTTCTGTAAATATATTAAGTTCTCGAGATGACTTCACTTTTATCCTATTGATAACTGTTAGCAAATCTGTATTTTAGAGAAACTTTATATATTTCTCTGTTTCTCTTTATTTCATGGAAAGAAAAATTCCCAAATAATAAAAATATTTGATTTTATCAACTGTTAGTTTTCATCAATATTTTTCTTAGTAATTTCTTTCAACACGATTAGTATAATATATACATATTTTTAAAATCCCATATTAACTTAAAAAAAGGATAAATCCTATACATTTTTCTTATAAATGTGTATATTAATTTGTAACATAAAAGTAGGACATTCCTGAGTAGTCTTCTTAAGATAATTAACACCACTGCTTCTATTTAATACAAGAAAATGATACACATAACAGGTAAGATTTGTAACCTACAAAGAAGTAAAACAATCTTTTCTCTTTTCTTATTTTAAAATCATTTTATTTTTATTCATTTTTATTCATTTTATTTGAGAGAGAGAGAATGAGCAGGGGAAGGAGGCAGAAGTGGGGAGAGAGAGAGAATCTTAAGCAGGCTCCACTCTCTCAGCATGCAGCTGGATGTGGGGCTTGAGCCCAAGACCCTGGGATCATGACCTGAGTGGAAATCAAGAATTGGATGCTCAACCAACTGTGTCACCCAGGCGCCCCTAAAATCATCTTAAGAGTAGAAAACCATCAAACATTGCAATAATAATTTGGGGTAAATCAGATACATTTACATTATTATGTAGAATTCACGGGGGATGTCATATGGTTTTGAGTAAAATGTTATAGGATTCTTTTTTCTGCATGATGCCAATTAAATGCATTTGAAAATCATCAAAAAAAAAAAGGCTTTGTAAAACAGATTTGTACAAAAGAATGAAATACACTGAAAATATATACACCAGAAAATTATTTTATTTCTAAAGAATGAGATAGGATGATTACAGGACACGTCAATTTTATTTATAAAGTTATAGTTAATGGATAATCAGTTATTAATTGTATAGTTTTTTGAAATGATATACTTGTTAAAACTGAAATACAATAATAAATTTCTAGCATTTGATATGCTGTTATTATATTCTTTTCTTTGCATTTTTTAAATATCAAAAATAAATAAAAATAGCATAAATATATTTAAAAATGCATAATCCTTTTTGATGTACATAATCAATTCAAGTATTAATCTATGTGAAAACAAAAACAAAATTAAAGCTTATATTCATTTTAAATTAAAATTTGAAGATCCATTGAATGAACTTTAAAAGAAAATATGTAGGTGTATAAAGTTTAAATTTGAAAGTATAAATATATAAATTGACATGAATTATCTTCTACATTGAATAACATAGGCTATGCTGCATGTAAGAGAACAGTTGATAGGAAAGTATGAGATGAGGTTTCCTTTTTTTTTTTAAGGAAGCCATATCCTTAAAATACATTTTTAGAAACAAATGAACTCAAAAGAAATAAAAATAATCAAACAAAAAGGCGAATTATTGCAAATGAAACAACATCTTAGTGTATTTCTATGCAGTGTATGGGAGGAATGTTTATGCATATGTGTGTTTTATAATTCTGAAATTTAATCCTACTCTTTTTTTTTTAATTTTTTTTTTAACATTTATTTATTTCTGAGACAGAGAGAGAGACAGAGCATGAAAGGGGGAGGGGCAGAGAGAGAGGGAGACACAGAATCAGAAGCAGGCTCCAGGCTCTGAGCCATCAGACCAGAGCCTGACGCAGGGCTCGAACTCATGGACCGCGAGATCGTGACCTGGCAGAAGTCGGATGCTTAACCGACTGCGCCACCCAGGCGCCCCCCTACTCTTTTTTTAAAATATGAAATTTATTGTCAAATTGTTTCCATACAACACCCAGTGCTCATCCCAACAGGTGCCCTCCTCAAGGCCCACTTTCCCCTTCCTCCTACCCCCCCATTAACCTTCAGTTTATTCTCAGTCTTTAAGAGTCTCTTATGGTTTGGCTCCCTCCCTCTCTAACTTTTTTTTTTTCCTTCCCCTCCCCCATGGTCTTCTGTTAAGTTTCTCAGGATCCACATAAGAGTGAAAACATATGGTATCTGTCTTTCTCTGTATGACTTATTTCACTTAGCATAACACTCTCCACTTCCATCCACGTTGCTACAAAAGGCCGTATTTCATCCTTTCTCAATGCCAAATTGTATTCCATTACATATATACACCACAACTTCTTTATCCATTCATCAGTTGATAGATATTTAGGCTCTTTCCATAATTTGGCTATTGTTGAAGGTGCTGCTATAAACATTGGGATACAAGTGCCCCTATGCATCAGTACTCCTGTGTCCCTTGGATAAATTCCTAGCAGTGCTATTGCTGGGTCATAGGGTAGGTCTATTTTTAATTTTTTGAGGAACCTCCACACTGTTTTCCAGAGCAGCTGCACCAGTTTGCATTCCCACCAACAGTGCAAGAGGGTTCCCGTTTCTCCACATTCTCTCCAGCATCTATAGTCTCCTGATTTGTTCCTTTTAGTCACTCTGACTGGCGTGAGGTGGTATCTCGGTGTGGTTTTGATTTGTATTTCCTTGATGAGGAATGACGTTGAGCATCTTTTCATGTGCCTGTTGGCCATCTGGATGTCTTCTTTAGAGAAGTGTCTATTCATGTTTTCTGCCCATTTCTTCACTGGGTTATTTGTTTTTCTGGTGTGGAGTTTGGTGAGCTCTTTATAGATTTTGGATACTAGCCCTTTGTCCGATATGTCATTTGCAAATATCTTTTCCCATTCCCTTGGTTGCCTTTTAGTTTTGTTGGTTGTTTCCTTTGCTGTGCAGAAGCTTTTTATCTTCATGAGGTCCCAATAGTTTATTTTTGCTTTTAATTCCCTTGCCGTTGGGGATGTGCCAACTACGAAATTGCTGCAGCTGAGGTCAGAGAGGTTTTTCCCTGCTTTCTCCTCTAGGGTTTTGATGGTTTCCTGTCTCACATTCAGGTCCTTGATCCATTTTGAGTTTATTTTTGTGAATGGTGTGAGCAAGTGGTCTAGTTTCAATCTTCTGCATGTTGCTGTCCAGTTCTCCCAGCACCATTTGTTAAAGAGACTGTCTTTTTTCCATTGGATATTCTTTTCTGCTTAGTCAAAGATTTGTTGGCCATACTTTTGTGGGTCCACTTCTGGAGTCTTTATTCTATTCCATTGGTCTATGTGTCTGTTTTTGTGCCAATACAAAGATAAGAACCATATGATCCTGTCAATCCTACTCTTACAAATTATCAATTTCCTTTTTTCATGTTGCTGCAAAATATTACTTAACTTTTATTAAAATACATGAAATTGTGAATAGCTATTTGGAAACTTATATTTGTAGACAATTCTCCCTTTATATTTACTGGTATAATTGGGTTCTGGTTCCAGCATTGCATTTGTATATGGAAAATGCTGAATTACTGCTGCCATATTATATTGAAGTCCACAAATATATATCTTCCTTTTGTAGAACCAGACAATAACATGTTAGAGAAAAAAATCAGTGAAATTATCAACTTCCTTTATAGGTAGAAGACCATTAGTGGCTTTCAGCAGATGGTATTTCAACTTCATATTTTTACCATGCCTGTGTCAAAAGGCTTTTAAGGAAGGTCTCACAATGAATAGTAAAAAGCCAAACAAACAGTCCCAAGAGAAAAAGTGCTCATGCATTATATGTTTCTAATTCATCAGTGAAACTAAATCTGAAAATTTCATTTATTTTTTCAAATTTCTTAGAAAACTGAATAAAGGAAATAAATAATGCAGCATCTAGAATTTTTCAAAATTGTAAATATCATGACACAGAGACAAACCTGAAGACCACTGAAATAAAATTATCAAAATGTACACAAAAAAACTTTTCTTAAAGAATTAAATGGATATTCCTTATCTTTGCCATTTTTCATGATGAGGCTAATGGCAGAGTATTCTAAGAGATATAATTTCCTTTAATTTTATATAAATCTTTATAAAATTGGAAATAAATGAAATCTTTTATTTTGACAATAAAATACTTTTCTGCTAGTTAAAGAAGCTAATGATTCAGCTTTGCAAATGCCTAACTTGTCAAAATGAGGAATGATTTGTTTTCAGAGTCATAAGCAATGCTAACGTTACCTTAGTGCATCTATAAGGTAAATAAATATACACTAAAAACATTCAGGAAACATTTAAAGGACCCTACAGATATTAAAGCTATAAAGAAAATATAACATGTAAAGTACATAAATGTGTTTACCTTGATTTTCTTTCTAAACTCAATCTTAGCTTCTGCACCAAAAATTCTCCTCTTTAATATAACCTCAAGTAGGATTTAACTTCTGTTCTTATGTCCTACCTGAGGAAGGATGCCACTCTAGGGAGTTCACAAGACTGGTTAGCATTTACCATACGTCCTGTTACTTTGAAATATTTTTTTTCTGTCTGGTTTCAGTTTAAAGAAAGAATTGGGATAAACTATATATTATGGTTTATTACCATTTACTTCTATAATCGAAAAATATGCATATCATGAGCAGAGTGTTTTAAACATATGTTTTATTATATTCAAATATAATCTCCAAGCTTCCCCATTTTACACATGGGAAAACAGAAACAGAGTTCAGTGATTGGTCTAAGGTTGTGCAATAAATTGACAATGGTGTGCAAGTGAAAAATTATCCTTATGGTTGTGTAAAATGAGATACATTAGTAATGGAAGCAAAGGACACAGAAACAACTAAACGAGTATTTAACAGTGATAGTTGGGAGCTTGGAGGTTCTTATAAACAAGAGGAATTTGAAACTTGTTTTAAATGTATTTAATGTGTAGTGTGAATGGCATCCCAGTAATAGAAACATTCCAGGACTAATTAAAAAATAAGCATACAGTTTTAGACCCTGACTAGAGAAAAATTGTGATTGGCATGGACTTTCCTGTCAAAAAGGAGGTATAGAGAAAACACTCTGAAGGATTAAAATGAACACAAGATTGCAAAAATGTCTCAGAAAACGTAGTCTAAAACTCTTCTTTGGAACTTAATTTATCCTATTTGAAGATTTTTTTCTCAATATATGAAGTTTATTTTCAAATTGGTTTCCATACAACACCCAGTGCTCATCACAAAAGGTGTCCTCATCAATACCCATCACCCACCTTCCTCTCCCTATCACCCCCCTCAACACTCAGTTTGTTCTCAGTTTTTAAGAGTCTCTTATGCTTTGGCTCTCTTCCACTCTAACCTCTTTTTTTCCCATCCCCTCCCCCATGGGTTTCTGTTAAGTTTCTCAGGATCCACATAGGAGTGAAACCATATGTTATCTGTCTTTCTCTGTATGGCTTATTTCACTTAGCATCACACTCTCCAGTTCCATCCATGTTGCTACAAAGGACCATGTTTCATTCTTTCTCATTGCCACGTAGTACTCCATTGTGTATATAAACCACATTTTTTTATCCATTCATCAGTTGATGGACATTTAGGCTCTTTCCATAATTTGGCTATTGTTGAGAGTGCTGCTATGAACATTGGGGTACAAGTGCCCCTATGCATCAGTTCTCCTGTATCCCTTGGGTAAATTCCTAGCAGTGCTATTGCTGGGTCATAGGGTAGGTCTATTTTTAATTTTCTGAGGAACCTCCACACTGTTTTCCAGAGCAGCTGCACCAGTTTGCATTCCCACCAACAGTGCAAGAGGGTTCCCGTTTCTCCACATTCTCTCCAGCATCTATAGTCTCCGGATTTGTTCATTTTAGCCAGTCTGACTGGTGTGAGGTGGTATCTGAGTGTGGTTTTGTATTGTATTTCCTTGATGAGGAGCGACGTTGAGCATCTTTTCATGTGCCTGTTGGCCATCCGGATGTCTTCTTTAGAGAAGTGTCTATTCATGTTTTCTGCCCATTTCTTCACTGGGTTATTTGTTTTTCTGGTGTGGAGTTTGGTGAGCTCTTTATAGATTTTGGATACTAGCCCTTTGTCCGATATGTCATTTGCAAATATCTTTTCCCATTCCCTTGGTTGCCTTTTAGTTTTGTTGGTTGTTTCCTTTGCTGTGCAGAAGCTTTTTATCTTCATGAGGTCCCAGTAGTTCATTTTTGCTCTTAATTCCCATGCCTTTGGGGATGTGTCAAGTAAGAAATAGCTACGGCTGAGGTCGGAGAGGTCTTTTCCTGCTTTATCCTGTAGGGTTTTGATGGTTTTCTGTCTCAAAATCAGGTCCTTTATCCATTTTGAGTTTGTTTTTGTGAATGGTGTGAGCAAGTGGTCTAGTTTCAATCTTCTGCATGTTGCTGTCCAGTTCTCCCAGCACCATTGGTTAAAGAGACTGTCTTTTTTCCATTAGATGTTCTTTCCTGCTTTGTCAAAGATGCGTTGGCCATATGTTTGTGGGTCTAGTTCTGGGGTTTCTGTTCTATTCCATTGGTCTATGTGTCTGTTTTTGTACCAATACCATGCTATCTTGATGATGACAGCTTTGTAGTAGAGGCTAAAGTCTGGGATTGTGATGTCTCCTGCTTTGGTCTTCTTCTTCACAATTACTTTGCCTATTCGGGGCCTTTTGTGGTTCCATATGAATTTTAGGATTGCTTGTTCTAGTTTCGAGAAGAATGCTGGTGCAATTTTGATTGGGATTGCATTGAATGTGTAGATAGCTTTGGGTAGTATTGACATTTTGGCAATATTTATTCTTCCAATCCATGAGCATGGAATGTTTTTACATTCCTTTATATCTTATTCAATTTCCTTCCTAAGTTTTCTATAGTTTTCAGCATACAGATCTTTTACATCTTTGGTTAGATTTATTCCTAGGTATTTCATACTTCTTGGTGCAATTTTGAATGGGATCAGTTTATTTGTCTTTCTGTTGCTTCATTGTTAGTGTATAAGAATGCAACTGATTTCTGTACATTGATTTTGTATCCTGCAGCTTTGCTAAATTCATGTATCAATTCTAGCAGACTTCTGGTAGAGTCTATCGGATTTCCCATGTATAATATCATGTCATCTGCAAAAAGTGAAAGCTTACCTTCATCTTTGCCAATTTTGATGCCTTTGATTTCCTTTTGTTGTCTGGTTGCTGATGCTAGCACTTCCAACACTATGTTAAACAACAGCGGTGAGAGTGGGCATCCCTGTCGTGTTCCTGATCTCAGGGAAAAAGCTCTCAGTTTTTCCCATTGAGGATGATGTTAGCTGTGGGCTTTTCATAAATGGCTTTTATGATGTTTAAGTATGTTCCTTCTATTCTGACTTTCTCGAAGGCTTTTATTAAGAAAGTTGCTGAATTTTGTCAAAGGCCTTTTCTGCATCGATTGACAGGATCATATGGTTCTTATCTTTTCTTTTATTAATGTGATGTATCACATTGATTGATTTGTGAATGTTGAACCAACGCTGCATCCCAGGAATGAATCCCACTTGATCATGGTGAATAATTCTTTTTATATGCTGTTGAATTCGATTTGCTAGTATCTTATTGAGAATTTTTGCATCCATATTCATCAGGGATATTGACCTGTCGTTCTCTTTTTTTACTGGGTCTCTGTCGGGTTTAGGAGTCAAAATAATACTGGCTTCATGGAATGAGTCTGGAAGTTTTCCTTCCCTTTCTATTTTTTGGAATAGCTTGAGAACGATAGGTATTATCTCTGCTTTAAATGTCTGGTAGAACTCCCCTGGGAAGCCATCTGGTCGTGGACTCATTTGTTGGGAGATTTTTGATGACTGATTCAATTTCTTCACTGGTTATGGGTCTGTTCAAGCTTTCTATTTGCTCCTGATTGAGTTTTGGAAGTGTGTGGGTGTTTAGGAATTTGTCCATTTCTTCCGGGTTGTCCAGTTTGTTGGCATATAATTTTTCATAGTATTCCCTGATGATTGCTTGTATTTCTGAGGGACTGGTTGTGATAATTCCATTTCATTCATGATTTTATCTATTCAGGTCATCTCCCTTTTCTTTTTGAGAAGCCTGGTAGAGGTTTGTCAATTCTGTTTATTTTTTTCAAAAAAGGAACTCTTGGTTTCAATGATCTGCTCTACATTTTTTTTTTAGATTCTATATTGTTTATTTCTGCTCTGATCCTTATTATTTCTCTTCTTCTGGTGGGTTTAGGGTGTCTTTGCTGTTCTGCTTCTCTTTCCTTTAGGTGTGCTGTTAGATTTTGTATTTGGGATTTTTCTTGTTTCTTGAGATAGGCCTGGACTGCCTTCGCTGCATCCCAAAGCATTTGGATTGTTGTATTTTCATTTTCGTTTGTTTCCATATATTTTTTAATTTCTTCTCGAATTGCCTGGTTGACCCATTCATTCTTTAGTAGGGTGTTTTTTAACGTCCATGCTTTTGGAGATTTTCTAGACTTTTTCCTGTGGTTTATTTCAAGTTTCATAGCTTTAGTGGTCTGAAAGTATGCACGGTATGATTTCAATTCTTGTATACTTATGAAGGGCTGTTTTGTGACCCAGTATGTGATCTGTCTTGGAGAATGTTCCATGTGCACTCAAGAAGAAAGTATATTCTGTTGCTTTCGGATGCAGAGTTCTAAATATATCTGTCAAGTCCATCTGATCCCATGTATCATTCAGGGCCCTTGTTTCCTTATTGACTGTGTGTCTAGATGATCTATCCATTTCTATAAGTGGAGTGTCAAAGTCCCCTGCAATTACCATATTCTTATCAATAAGGTTGCTTATGTTTATGAGTAATTGTTTTTTTATATTTGGGGACTCCTGTATTCGGCGCATAGACATTTATAATTGTTAGCTCTTCCTGATGGATAGACCCCGTGATTATTATATAATGCCCTTCTTCATCCTTGTTACAGCCTTTAATGTAAAGTCTAGTTTGTCTGATTTAAGTATGGCTACCCCAGGTTTCTTCTGGCTTCTAGTGTCATGATAAATAGTTCCCCATCCCCTCACTCTGAATCTGAAGGTGTCCTCTGGTCTAAAATGAGTCTCTTGTAGACAGCAAATAGATGGGTCTTGTTTGTTTATCCATTGTGATACCCTATGTCTTTTGGTTGGTGCATTTAGTCCATTTACATTCAGTGTTATTATAGAAAGATATGGGTTTAGTGTCATTGTGATGTCTGTAGATTTCATGCTTGTAGCGATGTCTCTGGTACTTTGTCTCACAGGATCCCCCTTAGGATCTCTTATAAGGCTGGTTTAGTGGTGACGAATTCCTTCAGGTTTTGTTTGTTTGGGAAGACCTTTTTCTCTCCTTCTATTCTAAATGACAGACTTGCTGGATAAAGCATTCTGGCTGCATATTTTTTTCTGTTCATCACATTGAAGATCTCCTGCTATTCCTTTCTGGCCTACCAAGTTTCAGTAGAGAGATTGGTCATGAGTCTTATAGTTCTCCCTTTATATTTTAGAGCACATTTGTCCCTAGCTGCTTTCAGAATTTTCTCTTTATCCTTGTATTTTGCCAGTTGCACTATGAGATGTCGTGCTGATCAATTCAAGTTACATCTGAAGGGAGTTCTCTGTGCCTCTTGGATTTCAGTGCCTTTTTCCTTCCCCAGTTCCGGGAAGTTCTCAGCTATGATTTCTTCAAGTACACCTTCAGCACCTTTCCCTCTCTCTTCCTCCTCTGGAATACAAATTATGTGTAGATTATTTCTCTTTAGTGCATCACTTAGTTCTCTAATTTTCCCCTCATACTCTTGGATTTTTTTATCTCTCTTTTTGTCAGCTTCTTCTTTTTCCATAATTTTATCTTCTAGTTCACCTATTTTCTCCTCTGCCTCTTCAATCCGAGCCATAGTTGTCTCCATTTTATTTTGCAACTCGTTGATAGCATTTTTTTAGCTCCTCCTGGCTGTTCCTTAGTCCCTTGATCTCTGTAGCAAGAAATTCTCTGCTGTCCTTTATACTGTTTTCAAGCCCAGCGATTAATTTTATGACTATTATTCTAAATTCACTTTCTGTTATATTGTTTAAATCATTTTTGATCAGTTCGTTAGCTGTTGTTATTTCCTGGACGTTTTTGTGAAGGGAATTCTTCAGTTTCTTCATTTTGGATAGTTCCTGGAGTGGTGCGGGACTGCGGGGCACTTTACCTGTGCTGTCTTGAATAACTTGTGTTGGTGGGCAGGGCCGCAGTCAGATCTGATGTCTGCCCCCAGCCCACCACTGGGGCCACAGTCAGACTGGTGTGTGACTTCTTTTCCCCTCTCCTAGAGGTGGGATTCACTCTGGGGTGGCGTGGCCTGTCTGGGCTACTTCCACACTGCCAGGCTTGTGGTGCTGGGATCTGTCATATTACCTGGCGTGGTACAGCAAGGTGGACAGCGGCGGGAGGGGCAGGCTCAGCTTGCTTTTCCTCTGGAGATCTGCTTCGGGAGGGGCCCTGCGGCACCAGGAGGGAGTCAGACCCGCTGGAGGGATGGATCTGCAGAAGCACAGGTTTGGGTGTTTGCGTGGTGCAAGCAAGTTCCCTGGCAGGAACTGGTTCCCTTTGGGATTTTGGCTGGGGGATGGGCAAGGGATATGGTGCTGGGGAACGTCTTTGTTCCCCACCAAGCTGATCTCTGTCATCTAGGGCTCAACAATTCCCCGTCCCGTTGTCCTCAAGCCCTCTCATTCTCCGAGCAGAGCTGTTAGCTTATAACCTTCCAGATGTCAAGTCCCGCTTGCTGTCGGAACACACTCCGTCAGGCCCCTCCACTTTTGCAAGCCAGACTTGGGGGCTCCGCTTGGCCGGCGGGCTGCCCCTCCACCTACCTCCCTCCCGTGAGTCCATGGAGTGCGTACCGCCTCTCTGCCCTTCCTACTCTCTTCCGTGGGTCTCTCGTCTGTGCTTGGCTCCAGAGACTCCGTTCTGCTAGTCTTCTAGCTGTTCTCTCGTTATTTAGGCAGGTGTAGGTGGAATCTAAGTGATCAGCGGGAAACGCAGTGAGCCCAGTGTCCTCCAATGCCACCATCTTCCCGAAGATTATTTTTTAGAGCCTTAGTTCATGAATAAGATTTTTGTGTCTAGCCCAATAGTCAATTCTGAAACTGGAAACTTCTCAGAATACTTAATTATATATATTTTTTCTATAATGTATTTTATTTCATAGTAAAATATGTGAAATAATACAGAGCTCTTATATTAGTAATTATCAGGAGGTAAATAAAAATTGACAGAAAAGTGATTCATAGTTTGGAACACACATTTTTGTCCAAAGAAAACCAAAAGTTTATTTGTGAATATTTAATATTAAAATATATGGCTGCTATGCCATTGAAAAAAATGCAACCACTTTGCTTAATGAGTCAACCATTCAGCTTTCCCAATTACCATTAGAAGGAGAAAAATATATCTTGACATACCAAATCTTAAGTCCTTAAATATCTTTCTATACTTTCTTAAGAAGTATTCAGCAATAACTGTTTTTCCATAGAATGGCCATACTTCATTTGCAAGAATGAAAGACTAACAGGGAATTTTATTCCAACGTAGGTAAATGAATATGTGACACATTCGAAGTACATGCATTAGCATGTGGGTTTTATTAATTCCTAAGACAATTTGTTCCTTCTTAAATTATACATTTTTAGGAAATTATCAATTTTGTCATGCTGAAATACTGTTTCCTAAGACTAATACATATTACATTCTAGGTGGATTATGTGCATATTTTGAAAATATTATTTCCAAAATTAACTTTTGTGGACTAATATTTTACCCCAAAATGCACGCTCTGTTTTTGCTCATAATGTGGCAAAATTCTTATTGCCAAAACCAATGGTTAATCTGGTAAAAGCACAAACTTTTTAGAGATTAAGTCTTTTTAATGTTGTATTAGCAATGAAATATAACATGGATAACAAAAACGAATGAAAAAATAAGTAAATTGCTCTAATGATGTAAATAACTTCTCAGGGGAACTTATTTTTAGTGTTTTATTGTTTGTTTTTCTGTTGTTTAATTCTAAGGATACCTATTGGTAAATGCTTAAGTCTTCCATAGTACCTTTTTACTACTTTGACCCATTCATTATATTTTTTTGTAGAAAATTTCCCTTTGCTATTATATTTAAGCTCTCTGTATAGTTTCATATTGGAATGCAAAACACATGCCGTTAGTAGTTTGTGTAAGAGTTTTATGATTGGGTAATGGATATGCTGACAATAAATATATATGATCATAGAGAGTCTTACAGTGCTGAACCTTCAAATATGGGATATTTTGTCCCTAGAATTGGACAACCCTTTTGTGGCTTGACTCCTTCTTGGATTCCCTGAGGTCTCAGTTTAAATACTGTCTTCTTATTTAAGGACTTTCTCGACTCTTGAGAATAAATCCAGTTCACCTGTTCTGTTACTATTTTACTCTGCTGTTATTTTCCTTCTTAGAACTTACAACATATATACTCACTGCATGCTGAATAGCTCCTTTAGTACCATTCACAAGATTGTTTTATCATTGGACACCCAATGCCTACTACAATTCTCAATATATATTTTAATGAAAAAAATTGATACATGAGCTTAAATTCTTCCTGACATTTATAGAAATATAATACTGTGTTTGAAAGGGATTTGTGCCAAAATCTATCTAACCACCTATGTGATAGTTGACTCTGCTCTAATACATCTCTAACAAGTACGCAGTCACCTAATCTCTGTTTGAACATTGCCTGTGATTGGACATGTATTGACCCTGGCTGCAGCCCAGTCCATTATTACACAGATTTCATAGTGCAGTCTTCCCTATTTCAAGCTTAATCTGTCTCCATTTAATGTCCACACATTTGCCTCAACTTTGTGGTTTTAGCTATAAAGGAAAAAGCATTCTGTGTTCCACATGAAAACTTTCAAATATTTGAAGACTTCTATCATATTTTCCCTGAGTATTATCATATCTAGGCATAAAATTTGCACTTCCTTCAACCATTTCTTTTCAGAATTTGGTCCATGATCTTCCATCTCCAGAACACTTTTTAAAAATGAGTTCTACTTTGACTGAATTCCTATTTATGCTGTGGCCTCTTAAGATGACAATCACGTGTTGACTTAATAGTTGTAGAGTGCAGTGAGAAAAAAAGTGTTGTAGACACTAGTGATGTGCCAGACATATCCCGTCAGCCCACTTAATTTAGTGGACTGTGGTTGAAATTTAATTTAGAGCTCTGGTTGAAAACCTCTGGCATCCTTTTCAATATCCCACACTAAATTAATGTAGCAAAGTCTCTCTGCTCTGCTTTCTCAAAGGCTCAAGGCCACCAACCTGCATGCTAGTGCAACCCAGAAGTTCAGAGGAGACAACCAATGGGGAGTGTGAGTTGATGGATAAATGCCCCATTCTCCTCTTTCTCTTGTGGAAGAATTATAAAGGTCCTCTAGTTCTCCAATATTATAACAAGTTCATTTTCAGAATTTGGTTGGTGGGTTTCCTATATCTTGTTCTCAATTTCCCTATTTTCTTACCCCTGGCTTCTTGGATGACCTGACAAATAAACAAGGGTGTTCAAATCTTTAATTCATTGTCTGCTTTCAAAAGCATCTGTACTAAGAGCTATGAAATTCTGAATAATTGTACTTGTGCCATTACAGCTTGATATATTCTGATATTTTTTATGAAAGTAGAAAAATATTGAAATACCATTGACTTACTCTATCTAAAAATATTTATTTTACATGTGCTCTATTAAGTTCTCATCCACTAAGCTTTTTCTCTAAATTTACTTATTTTTTTGCTTGCAAGAACTGAATTTTTACATTTCTCTATTTCAAATATATTTTTGTTGGTTGAAGCCAATGCCAATAACATGTCAAGATGTTTTAAGGCATCCTTCTGCTGGCAAATATATGATATATTGTTCTGCACTTGTGTGCACCTCAAGTGCTCTAAGCATTGCGACTGTGGATTTTACCAAGTGATTAAAGAAGACATTAAGTAAATAATGAAGAGCAGAAAATTGTTTTCATCCCTCAGTTATGAAGTTCTAAATTTAATCCACTCACCATGCTTCCAATGTCTTTCTGGAATAATTTTTGACATCTGTTTATTTTCTTTTCTGTCAAAAATCAAATAAAAAGTAGGGTGCCTGGGTGGCTCAGTCGGATTAAGCTTTGGATTCTTGTTTTCAGCTCAGATAACAATCTTACAGTTTGTGAGATCAAGCCCCACATCTCTGTCTGACAGGGTGGAGCCTGCTTGGGATTCTCTCTCTCTCTCTCTCTCTCTCTCTCTCTCTCTCTCTCTCTCTTTCCCTCTCTCTCTCTCTCCCTCTCTCCCTCTCTCTCTGTCCCCACGCCCCCTCATATCCATGCTCTCACTCAAAATAAACATTAAAAAAAAATAAAAAGTATTAACATTATTACCTGATCTTTTATTTAAAATCAATATCATGATATAAAATTGGAAATTTTGTTATAGATCTTCGTTATATTTAAACTTACTTAAATTTTGCTGTAATTATTTCATTTATTCCTTATCAAACCATATGATACTTCATATTAGAGAGGATGATAATGATTCTTTGATGGTCTAACCTAGTTAAGTATATATCCAAACCTATATACTAATCTACAGTAGAATGAAAATTGTTTCAACTCTTTCAAACCCCAAAACAATACTTTTATAATATACTTTTATCAGCATTATAATTATGCTTAGAATGATATTTTTATATTCAATGAATTTATTTTTTAGCATTCTATATTTGATTTTTCACTCTGATGATTTAGGGAAACTATGGATTACCTATTAAAACATACAGTTTAAAGGGGAAGGTATCACCAGGTAATAGCTTCCAACTTGGGGATTGTATAATCAAGATCCTCTCTGTAAAAAATATATATATAATTTTTCAGCCACATACACAGAAAAAAATTACTTTGGGAAACAAATTTTAAAAGGAACTATTGTTTAAAAATACAATCCTTCCACTATTTGCTTAGGTCTAATTAAAAGGTCATTTATTCTGTTCCATATTGTACCGATATAACAAGGGAAAAGAATGAATATATCTGCTAACCTCTTTTCTCAAATTATTCCTATCGCTGAGAGTTACACTAGGGACCCTTTAGTCCTCCAGCCTAATAGCATTATTTTAATAATATGTTATACATATAGTAAAATTTTACCTTGAAATGTTTTAGAATTCTTAGGTAGCCCCTGGGATTTATTTAAAAATAGATTATCAGGGTTAGCATTTTAAAAATATTACAGTGTATGTACATAAGTGTGTGTGTGTGTGTTTGGCTTTTGGTTTACAGTTTATTATTGTTGCTGTTGTTGCTGTTACTTGTTGGACTTCTGTTTCAAAACAGTCTGAAAAGAAAAAGTAGCTTTCCTCAGTTCTTTATTACTATGTAATGATATATATAAACCATTGTGTGAGCTCAGTTTTTACCTTCTCCTTTATATATTGTATCCTAGAGATACTTGATATATTATCTAATAGGTAATAGGTCAATTACCTAATATATTATCTAACAGGTAATTATCTAGTAGGTCAAATCAACATCTCTCTTCAATTATAGACATAGAAAGAGACTGCTTTCTTAAAATCCTAAACGGTGGGATTTCTCCTCAACTACAGACTTTTCTGTTGATTTCCAACTCAAGCCCAGAGAAGCTCCTACTGCCATTTGGTGCATCCCATTACCACTCTTGTAAACAAACTATTTAGGTTTTGCTTCCTAATTTTTTTTTAGAAAGAAACAGAGAGTGTGAGTGGGGGAGGGGCAGAAAAAGAAGAGGAGAGAGAGAATCCCAAGCAGGCCCAGCACTTTCAGCACAGAGCCCCATGCAGGGCATGATCCCATGAAGCATGAAATCATGACCTGAGCAGAAATCAAGAGTGAGATGCTTAACCCACTGAAACACCCAGGTGCCCCTCCATTCCCATACTTTTGAAAGCCTCTCTTCATACCTTAAGTTTTTGTGTTTCCACTTGTTTTTAAGAGTTTTGTGGTGGGGCGCCTGGGTGGTGCAGTCGGTTAAGCGTCCGACTTCAGCCAGGTCACGATCTCGCGGTCCGTGAGTTCGAGCCCCGCGTCAGGCTCTGGGCTGATGGCTCAGAGCCTGGAGCCTGTTTCCGATTCTGAGTCTCCCTCTCTCTCTGCCCCTCTCCCGTTCATGCTCTGTCTCTCTCTGTCCCAAAAGTAAATAAACGTTTAAAAAAAAAAAAAAGAGTTTTGTGGAAGACAGGGTTTGTATGTTTCTCATTCCCCTTGTTGTTTTCTATTGATTTCTGCAAGGGAATTATGTTCTGCTGCTGCTATGTTCAAACTGGCAGGAATGCTCTAGTGACTTATGCATGTAGTAGATAATCTTACATTTAATTTTAGTGGTGTTTGAAAATAAATAATGGAATTTGCATTATCCTAATGATGTAAATCTATGAAAGAAACTTCAAGTGAAACGTATCATATCAATTTTCTAATTTCAGTCTCCATATTTTCTAAAATTCTTTGATTTTTAAATCTAGTTTATTATTTTTCTATTTAAAAAAATTTAATGTTTATTTATTTTTGAGAGACAGAGAGAGAGTGTGAGCCGGGGAAGGGCAGAGAGAGAGGGAGACAGAAAATCTGAAGCAAGCTGCAGGCTCCACCCTTTCAGCACAGAGCTCGATGTGGGGTTCAAACTCATCAACTGTGAGATCATGGCCTGAGCAGAAGTCAGACTCGCAACCAACTGAGCCACCCAGGCGCCACTAGTTTACTATTTTTTTTAATGATTTATCTACTATCGTAAAAGTTTATGTTGACATTTCCCTTATGTTCTGCAGCCATACTGACAACAGCATCAGTTAGGTTCTATAGGATCTTTTGTTCCATATCACTGAAGTTAAAAACCCACTGCATAGTAAAGCCAACATTGATATTTCTTTTTTCATAATATGTGAAAAGCCCTTTTTTGAATATTGAAGATTTTGTTTATTTTAGGGGAGTTTTCACTATTATTTAATCAGCGAATGTCATTGATAATCAGAAAATAAGGAGAAACCTAATAGCAGTAATAAAAACAACTAATCAATATTAAATTCCATAATCTGACAGCTCACAAACAAAAATCTTTAAAGTTAAAATTTTGTAAAGTGAAAAAAGGGTTTTAAGATAATCAAAGGGATAAATTACCCATTAATTTCCAAAAGAAACTGAAGTTTCTCATATCCGAATTACCATTTTGACAAAATCGTCTCTGCCTCCTCTCATGTTCAGCATTGCCTTACTTCTGCCTAACATGGTTTTTGCTAACAAAATTGGCATTGTGAACTTTTCCAGAGTCCTCTACCTATAAATGTGCTGTTCTTATTCTAATTTTGTTGTTGTTGTTGTTGTTGCACTCTGTGTCAAATAATAAGATGTTGTTCTTTTCTACTCTTGGTTTTTTTTTTTTTTTGTTTTTAAGTGCTGTTGCATTATTCTTTAAAACCTAGCTTATACATCTCTTCTTAAGACTTCACTGATACCTGCCTTTATGCTATGCTTTTATTTTCTTCCTCTCTTTGTGAAATCATCATACTGCAATATGATTTATTTTACTTGTGTATGATCTTAAAATGATGGCATGTTACATTTTTGCATTCACAGATCTGAGAACAGTTTAGAATATAGAAGTCAATCAGTTAACATTTGGAAAATTGATCATGGGATGAAAATTCCACTAACTGCTTACTAGTATGCTGTCTAAAACTGGCTTATCATCTATGATACGCTATCTGTTGAGTATTCTTTAAGATGTTTCTAAAATAATTAATGTGCATCTTCTTCCGATTTTTGGGACACACAACCATATAAATCAAACATTTATAGTTAATTTTGATCTCATCATTATTTCTCAATAACTGGAAATTTGAATATGATATATATTCTCCCCTCCCCAAGTTTTGGCTGAAATAATGAAAACAATCTCCTTATGGTACTTTATACATAATATCATATTATACAAATATATTAAAAGTAAATTATAAGTCAAAGGGAATTAGTTGAGTACTTGAAGCACTGCCATACATGTATTTTATTTCACTTAATTCTGTCTTATCCTCATTTAATTTCTGTTATATTAAACTATTTAATCATAAAACCAACACATGATAATTCTAAAAGTATGAGACAGCTGTGAAGTAGAAATGGAAAGTAAATACCACAATAAATAACACTGTCCATGAGCAGTTACTCTTTGTGATTAGTGGACTTTCTACCAACTTTTTTCCTTGTTATATAAACAACAATTTAATATTTATAAAAGTAGGATCATATGATACTTAAAATGTTATAATGATTTTCCCTGTAATGTTACATAGGATGTATTTTTCATGCATTATGGACTGAATGTTTAGGTACCCCCCCCCAAAATTCATCTACTGAAGCTATAACCCCCAGTGTGGCTCTACTTAGAGAAGAAATCTCTAAGTAATTTTGGTTAAATGAGATCATAAGGATGGGACTCTGATCCCATAGGAATAGTATCCTTAACAGAAGACATACCAGAGAGCTTTCTCTCTCTCTCTCTCTCTCTTTCTCTCTCTCTCCCTCTGTCTGTATGTATACATATATATATAGAGATATCTATCTATCTATCTATCTATCTATCTATCTATCTATCTACCTATCTATCTATCTATCTTTGTATCTATATACAAATGATCAAAGAAGAGGTCATGTGAGCTCAAAACAGGAATGTGAGTACCTCTACAATCCAAGAGAGGAGGCCTCAGCCAACCTGTCTTTCTAGCACCAGGATTTTGTATTTCTCAGACTTCAGAACTGTGAGAAATAAATTTCTGTTGTGGAAGCCACCCAGCCTCAAGTATTTTGTTATGGCAGCCTGAAGCAGACTAAGAATCAGTTTATACAATATACTGTTAAACATAAGTTAGTTTTATGCTATTTCATTTCATAGTGTATTATATTTTAAATTATTATTACCTAGTACTAGATTTGTAGAATATTTTTGAATTTTCAGCATTTGAAAATTTTTACAGTTATGCCCTATATATAGCTGTTTCACCTCAATTTAAGATAGATTCCTAGAGAGGTAAATACTTGGTCAAAAAATATAAACATCTTAAAGAATTTGATACATACTGTGTTGGATGAAGATTCAAATCAAATATGGTTTCAAATATGACTTAATATTTTACTAGTTTAATACTCTGAGAAAACCACTGGCTGCTGTTGTAAACACTGTACAAAACAGTCTTCTCCAAAACAGTTTTACATTTTGAGTTGGCCCAGGCATGCATACAGCCATACTGTGGTTTGGGGTTGTGGTTTTTCGCATTTAAACAGTGGTTGAGAATTTCTTCACTGTTCACTTTGGCTTTTAGTAATTTGCCAATTATTGTTTTCATCAAATACTTTCAGTGTAAAGATATCAAAAAAGAACCAAGAAAATGGTCAAGGAAATAATGCCCATGATTTTATCCAACTCTGTTAAATAATTATCTGTGCCTCAGTCTTTCTCTTGGTTTTCTCAATATCCTTTGAACACATTAAAATTGTTTAGATGTCTGAAAGAGGCATTTTTAGGTCAGATCATTTGCTTCTATTGAAACCAAAATGTATTTGAATTAAATAACTTTATATGTGGTTATAGTTATGTGTAAATTATATATGTAATATATATATTCGTATATATGTTTATATGTAACTTATATGTGACACATAAATGTAATGTATATATAAATTGTTACAGCTAACTATAATTATATATTTAGTTTCTAATTATATTTTTATTATATTGTGCTCAGCCCAGACTTGTATTAAGACACATAAAATATAAAATTTTGGTTAGTGACGTGTAGAGGGATATTTATTACTCAAGTTATTCTAAAAACTAACTTGTTTAGGCTTAGTTACATATCTAAAACCCTAAAATTCATATTTAAAATACATATAAGTATGCTTTACAAGTTTTAGATTAATTGCTATTGTGTACTAGTCATTTTCTAGATCTAACTGGTGCTAAAAAAAGGTATGCATGTCAGTGATATTAGAATAATTAACTTTCTCCACAGCGGGTAGTCCCTTCTGTATGATGAGAATGTCATGCTATTATCGGTTTTCCTGCTTACACAGAGGAAGAAGCTTTTTAAATAATATATATCATAGAAAAAAATTCTCATGTTTGATAGTCTGGCATAAAAAATAATCAAGGTTTAAGATATTTTCTTAAATCTTTAAGTAAAATTGACACCTAGGAAAAGCACTATATTTTCCCTACGCCTTCATTGTGCCTAAAATCTTAATGGTTCTTATCAGGGCAATGGGGATGGGGTGCTGTGGTTATGTATCTGAGTTGGAGAAGCAGAGCTGGATATAACACTGTCTCCTAGTTCACACTTGATTGAATATTTCCATTGTTATAATTACTCACTAAATTGCAGTAACCATTGACATTGTTAGCTGGGCACTCTGCAATGTTTATAAATTACAACATTATTATGAATTAATTTTTTGTGGAAGTTTAATTTTATGTCACAAAAAATTTGGTTTAAATGAGACTTTTAACATGAAGTTATTTAAGTTTTATTTTATATTTTGTTTAAAGAAAGAGTAAAGTACTTTAAAAATTATGTGGTTTTGAATTTATATTTAGAGTTTGGGGAGCTTACACACCCTGAAGCTAGGAAGGTTGGTACTACAGACCCAGAACATTTTTCCAGCACATATACATTGAAGGATGAAGGCATGTGTGGGATACATTTCATTCATTACCTCAGATCACACCTCTCGCTTGCTTTCTGAGACTGCCATCACAACAACTTACATATGTTTCCATTGTGGTCATGAAGCCAGGTTACTATTGCTGGCTCTGCTACTGACACAGAGGTTACCTATGATGACAGGTCCTAGCCATTACCTCACTTGTAAGCTTATATTGATAGTGCCTTGTTTCAGTTCTGTGTTCAGGGCACTCTTCTTCTAATCTAAGGCTTCCTGTTTGCCATTATTTTCCTAAAACATATGAGATCTGCTCAGACCCCAAGTATGTACCACCAGGAAAGTAGAAGGATTTGAAGCTCTTGAGGCAAACTATGGCCAATGGAAAAGAAATTCTATCAATCAATAATTTTCCCTCTTGTCACTTCCTCTATGATTTTAGTATATTCCATAATAACTTCATAAACTCTCCATAAAAGTTTCCACTGACACCTTAAGAGTCAGCCTGCCATGATGCTCTAGCCAGCTTGGTAAAATATACTTCCTTATACTTGTTCTCCCTCCCTCCCCACTCACTTTTCATTTCCTATACTCTGCTTCCCTGGAAATTTACTTCCTAATAAACTGTTATGACATAAGCATTTCCTCAGACACTGCTTTTTACTTTCTAAGAAACTTAAGCTAAGATAGGGAGATGAGAGGCAGAATGAAAAAAAAATGTAGGTACGATTTCTGATCAAACATATTAAAGGACAAGTTGTAGACCCTAGTAGCTTTTATGTATAGAAAATATATGAGATATTGGTGAGATTTATACAGATAAAATAATTCTGCCAATTTTAAGAATGTGTTTCTTATTTGTAGGTGTTGAGGGAAGGGAGAGTAAGTAATAGACTTTGCTACCAAAGCTACCAGATGTACCCTTTCCTATGAAATGTTACATGGATAGGTATTGAAAATTTACGTTAATAGGTTTATAAAATTTTCCAGTCATTCACCTCCAATTATGAATTAATTCATTCACTTAACAAATATTTAATGAGTACCTGAGGTGGGCCTCATATGCACTGTATGTGTTCTAGCATGTATTCTAACTGTAACAAGAGAAGTAACTCTGTTTTCATTCAGTAAGTATCATAACAAAAGAATAAAACAAAACACGGAATCTGTAGATGGTGATAACTGACAAGAATAAAAATAAAGCAGGATAAGGGTGTTGAGAAGAAAAGAGAAAAGGTAGGCAGGGCCTTTGTAGTAAGATAATATTTGAGCAGAGAGACCTCAGGATGTCTCTGAGAGAATCTGACTGTTGGTAGCCAATAGGTCTGTCATTAGTGAAGACAATGATACAGGTGGGTAAAGAAGTTATATAATTATAATAAGTTATAATAAAAAGGAGAGGAAACTAGATAGAGGAGAGACTCTTCTCTACCTCTGACTATAATACTAATGTAGTTGTTTATAGTTAATATTATTCTTGATAACCTTGAATAAAGACAGAAAATGAAAATTTATTGAGTGCTTATAAAACATGCCAGGCCCTCTTCTAAGCATTTGACATGTTTGGTCATTTAATCTGCACTGGAGCACTGTGTGTGGTAGGTGCTATTTTATCACCATTGTGCAAGTGAGAAAAATGAGGTTTTGAAACCTTAAGAAACTATTCTAAAACCATAGAGGTAGCTGTTACAAAACAGAGCCAGAATTCCTGTTATGAAATAATTAAGTCACAGGGGCAAAAAATACAGCATAGTGACTAGAGTCAATGCTATTGTAATAATGTATGGTGACAGATGGTAACGACACTTATCCTGGTAAGCCTTGCATAATATATAGAATTGTCAATTCACTATGTTGTACATCTGAAACTAATATAACACTGTATAACAGCTATCCTTCAAAAGAAAAAATTCTAAGCAGACAATCCCTGGGCACAGAGCCCAAAACGTAACCATTGTCTTATGTTGTGTGTGTGTGTGTGTGTGTGTGTGTGTGTACATATATATATATACACACGCACATACACGTACATGTACATGTACATACATATATATGTATATATATACACACACACAACATATATATATGTATTTATACATATATATGTATATTTATATATGTATATATATGTATTTATACATATATATGTATATATATACACATATATATATGTATTTGGGAAACCTCTGGTTGAAGTCCTGTTGTGATTTCAAAGGCAAAGGAAATAAGTAGAGAAAGAAATAATTGTCTCAATTTTCTTCTCGGGCTTTTTCTCAAGAAAACAAAATACATTCATATGTTATAGATTCAATAATACCAACGTTGACTGATCACCTGAATCAAAACCAGTGAGTCTTAAAAGTGTTGTGTTGGCTGCTTCAGATACTATGTCTCCCTCTCTCTTTGATCCTCTCTCTCTCTCTCTCTCTCTCTCTCTCTCTCAAAAACATGAATAAACATTAATTTTTTTTTAAAAAAAGGGGACACCTGGGTGGCTCAGTTGGTTAAGCATTCAACTTCGGCTAAAGTCATGATGATGCAGTTTATGAATCCCAGCCCCTTGTTGGGCTCTGTGCTGACAGCTCAGAGCCTGGAGCTTGCTTCAGATTCTGGGTCTCCTTCTCTCTCTGCCCCTCCCCCACTCAAGGTCTGTCTTTCTGTGTCTCTCTCTCTCAAATAATGGGTAAACATTAAAAAAATGTTAAATGATGTGTTGGGTATTTAAATTTTAATTAGTGTATATAGTCCCTTTGCATTTCTGTTTTTGCATTAGCAGTCATCTTAAGGTGAGAGATATCTGGAAATGTTTTTCAGCCATCATTAAATAAAGCAAAATTTCATGAAGCAAACATTATCCAAGAAGTTTGATTAATATTCATGTTTATTTTGTTTAATTACAGAATACAAATTTCACAGTTTAGAATAATAATAGTTTGACAGCTAATTGTTCTAAATAAAAAATTTACATGGTTTTTAAAACCTTAATTCTCAAAAACAAAAATTTTTATATTTCAAAACCTGCCAGAATTATATCTTGGTGAATGTTAAGGACAACCTGTTTTTAGGTTTACATGAAATTTTGTGAAGTGAGCACATTCTTAAATTTTCTGAAAACATAATTGATTTGAATACTTAAAAGAGAATACTTATTTTTGCCCATTGTTAAACTGAATTGAGGCAGATATGCCTTGATTAACCTTCATGTGGCAGTTTCTTTTAGTTAGCAGGTCAACTACTTTTCTCATTAATGACATTTTAATTTAAATGAAATTTGAATTGAAAGCACTATTGAACATATATTTTGCATTAGGGAGAGAAAAAAAGAGTCCCTCTCTGATATTCTCTTAATAATATTTTCTCTAGGCAAAGGGAGAATTTTTTTAGTTACTATTCTCTCTCTCACTCTCTTCCTCCCTCACCTCCCACAATCATGCTTCCCAGAGTTGCCTGAGATTTCTTTAAATGAAATTGCAAAAATTGTATCTTATGATTAGGTAAGACAATGCTGATTTTTTTTAATTTGTTAAGTCCATAGGGTATAGAGAAAGGCAATAAGAACTAACTGGCAGTATTTTAGTGTTCTGTTTTGTTTTGTTTTGTTTTCTAAAGACTTAAATATATTACTCCCCAGAAATTTGAAGGAAGTTTATTTATTTGTTTTAAAAGTGAAGACTTTATCTAAATTGAAAGTCTTAATTCAAGTGAGCCTACAAATTATTGTAACTGAAAATCTTTAAAAATCTCTCTATCCATCTGGTAAAGTAAAATCCCCGTTATTCAAGGGGCAGATTCTCAGCAACTAAAATATTTTCAAATCTAATTTTTGTTCTATTTTAGGACAATAGCCAGAAATACACAAAAACTCCTAGTGAAGCAAATTTATCTTCAGGTTTCCTTAGGAACGCTATGTAAAATGGGGCAGCCATTTTACAGACATTTGACATTCTTCATCCATTGGTAAGTAAGTCCACATCACTAAAGTGAACTTGGTGAAATGATACACTGCCGTTTATAATCCTAAACTGTAGTCAACCATAGAAATTTAAATTATGTGTAGAATACTAAATATTAATGTTTAGAAATGTTTACCAAAAAGTCATTTAAAATACAAATGTCCGTGGTCTTGAAAAATCACTATTTTTTTCAGATGATGTTAGAAAGGTAAATACGTCTACATATTAGATGCTATATTCTAGATGGAATACTTACTAATGTTTGTGAGTTCATGTAATTTATATGGAATTTAGTGATATGAGTTGACTTTTCAATGTTCCATGATTTACATGATGAACAACTCTAGTTGTTAGTTTTTAACCAAAGCCTTCTTAAACTTGGTGAACATGCGTTAATTTTTAGAATTCCCCCTTAGATATTAGGATATCTTATTTGGCTGACTAGAATATTGTATCTCAATTCAATATGATAATATACCTGGCCTTATAATACTTTGTTTAATTAAAATATTACTCTGGGACTGTTGTGGTTTTACCATAAATGAAATTATGGAAATGTAATATGCAAGATCGTGTGTTTTAAAGTTTAGTCATTTGTGATGTAGAGACAAACAAGTTGTCAGTAAGTTTCATGTGTATTTTCCTTTCCCAGAATCATGTGTGATTTATAATTCATAAAAATTGTTTTAAGGGGGAATAAGAATGCCTACGATGTGATCTCCATGTCTCTCTGGGATAGTTATAGGAGTACTGTACATTTTATTTACTAAGGCTGTATAGTAAGAAGGTACTTAGAAATCTCATCTCTCCTTGAAGCTGAAGGAATAATGTATGTGCATAAAACAATATTTACTACAGTGCTAGGAGGTATATAAATATTCTGCTAGGGTGGCTGATTAGGTTGTCTCAGTGCACTTTCTCTACTTCTATGTATTTGTGTTTGTTGCTATTTTTTACTTACTTTATTTTGGCTTTCAATTCCATCTACTTCACAGGCTTTCCAAAATATGAACACTGTGTACTCAAGGTTAACTTAGTGACATGAAAGAGTTAAGCTGTTTGCTTCCATGTTTAAATTACTTCCAGAAAATAACTTCAGCTTTGGAGAGACTAAACCCAAATTTGGAGATACCAGAACCCAGGGTTGAGTTTTGAAGTCTTAAAAAGTAATGGGCAATTGGATATGACCTTGATAAAAATGAACAAAGAAGATTTCCCATTTCCAGTTCCCCTCACACTGTCCTATTACTCTAGTTTGAAATGATAACTATTATAGAACTCATTCACCATGAATGGAAGAATTATCCCCTATTAAAATGTAAATGCCCCGGAAAAGACAGTACAAGAATCAATCAATCATTTATGCCTTAATGAGAAGTAGTCACTCAAACTCTCCCAACATTATAGTTATCTGAAATTGAACATTGATAGGATGGAGATGAGACATAAGCACTTTGGGAACCAAAAGTAGGAAGGAAATAAAATAAAAGGAAAAGGAGAGAGTGTCCAGAATAACAGCACTATTTACACGGTTATAAAAAGGTTGACTCACAGGTGACAAACAATTATTGGCGGTAGTGTGTTTAGCTCAAGAAAAGACTGCTATTGTAAAGCCTTCATGTGGCACACTGCCCATAAGGGGAAAAAAATAGTCTCTTTGCTCTCTTCCTTACCTGAAGACTACCATTCATGCTGAAGTGTGCTGACATATCACCCCAGTATGGATAGGGATTTGTATCTATTCAGTCAGGTTGAGTGTACTTGATTTAAGAATACAAAAATAAACACATGTGTCCTGTATTTATCAGAGATACACGGGAAACAATTTATAAAAATGGTCTTCACTTTTTAAAATTGTCCAGTGCGTGATTTAAATAAAAATATTTTTTAGATCATGTAAAATGTCTGTGATTAACAACTATTTACTTTAAATATAATTGTTTTTTTAAAAAAATGTCTATTTAGCAAGGCAACATACCTTCCAATTCTTTTGTACTGATACTCTCGGTGCAAATTGAATACGGTAGTATGTTTTGCACAGCAATTAAATAGTTCATTAATCTATCATTGCCATCTTCATCACCAGCTTTGGGTATGTGTGTGTGTGTGTGTGTGTGTGTGTGTGTGTGTGTGTGTGTGTATTCGTTCAGAATTAAACATGAGAGAGTCACACATGAGCAAACAAGTGGTTGGCTTCAAGGACAATTCTTGAAGGCCCTTTAAGAATAATTCTCTCTCCTCTTTCATGCTAATTTGTTGAAAGGCAGACAAAGATGTCTATATTTTGTTTATTAAGCAGATATATCATGCATATAATATACGATATATTGTATCATAAAATATATTATACACTGTATGTATTATGTTATTATATGTGAACTTATATATGTTATACAAGAACACTTATATTATTGAATTGACACTAGCCATAACAAATTATAATAAAATGAGTATGTGTTATATTAGAATAGTTTAATCAGTTGAGAAATCTCTTTTAGGTCTGAGGGTTCAATAACATGAATTTGATGTTATAATAATAAAGTTCATAATAAAATTCATCTAATTTAATTAAAGACAATTAGTTTGTTTGCTTTTACCCAAAAATACTTTAAAAAGTTTATAACTAGTATGACACACTGTACCATGATGTATAATATTTGGCTTGTGTACCTGAACAATCAGGAATAAGATCTTATCTCTGTTATTAAGGTATTTTTAAAATTAAATGAAATTAAATTTTATATAATTTAATTTCATTTAATTTTAATGTTTTTAATTTAATTTTTAATATGAAATTTATTGTCAAATTGGTTTCCATACAACACCCAGTTCTCATCCCAAAAGGTGCCCTCCTCAATACGTATCACCCACCCTCCCCTCACTCCCACCCCCCATCAACCCTCAGTTTGTTCTCAGTTTTTAAGAGTCTCTTATGCTTTGGCTCTCTCCCACTCAAACCTCTTTTTTTTTTTCCTTCCCCTCCCCCATGGGTTTCTGTTAAGTTTCTCAGGATCCACATAAGAGTGAAACCATATGGTATCTGTCTTTCTCTGTATGGCTTATTTTACTTACCATCACACTCTCCAGTTCCATCCACGTTGCTACAAAGGGCCATATTTCATTCTTTCTCATTGCCACATAGTATTCCATTGTGTATAAAAACCACAATTTCTTTATCCATTCATCAGTTGATGGACATTTAGGCTTTTCCATAATTTGGCTATTATTGAGAGTGCTGCTATAACCATTGGGGTACAAGTGCCCCTATGCATCAGTACTCCTGTATCCCTTGGGTAAATTCCTAGCAGTGCTACTGCTGGGTCATAGGGTATGTCTATTTTTAATTTTCTGAGGAACCTCCACACTGTTTTCCAGAGCGGCTGCACCAGTTTGCATTCCCACCAACAGTGTAAGAGGGTTCCCATTTCTCGACATCCTTGCCAGCATCTATAGTCTGCTGATTTGTTCCTTTTAGCCACTCTGACTGGCATGAGGTGATATCTGAGTGTGGTTTTGTATTGTATTTCCCTGATGAGGAGCAACATTGAGCATCTTTTCATGTACCTGTTGGCCATCTGGATGTCTTCTTTAGAGAAATGTCTATTCATGTTTCTGCCCATTTCTTCACTGGATTATTTGTTTTTGGGGTGTGGAGTTTGGTGAGCTCTTTATAGATTTTGGATACTAGCCTTTTGTCCAATATGTCATTTGCAAATATCTTTTCCCATTCTGTTGGTTGCCTTTTAGTTTTGTTGATTGTTCCCTTTACAGTGCAGTAGCTTTTTATCTTCATGAGGTCCCAATAGTTCATTTTTGCTTTTAATTCCCTTGCCTTTGGGGATGTGTCAAGTAAGAAATTGCTGCAGCTGAGGTCAGAAAGCTTTTTTCCTGCTGTCTGCTCTAGGGTTTTGATGGTTTCCTGTCTCACATTCAGGCTCTTTATCCATTTTGAGTTTGTTTTAGTGAATGGTGTGAGAAAAGTGGTCTAGTTTCATCCTTCTGCATGTTGCTGTCCAGTTCTCCCAGCACCATTTGTTAAAGAGACATTTTTCCCTTGGATATTCTTTCCTGCTTTGTCAAAGATTAGTTGGCCATAATTTTTTGGGTCTAGTTCTGGGGTTTCTATTCTATTCCATTGGTCTATGTGTCTGTTTTTGTGCCAATACCATGCTGTCCTGATGATTACAGCTTTGTAGTAGAGGCTAAAGTCTGGGTTGTGATGCCTCCCCTTTGGTCTTCTTCAAAATTACTTTGGCTATTCGGGGCCTTTTGTGGTTCCATACAAATTTTAGGGTTGCTTGTTCCCGCTTTGAGAAGAATGCTGGTGCAATTTTGATTGGGATTGCATTGGATATGTAGATAGCTTTGGGTAGTATTGACATTTTCACAGTATTTATTCTTACAATCCATGAGCGTGGAGTGTTTTTCCATTTTTTTACATCTTCTTCAATTTCCTTCCTAAGCTTTCTATAGTTTTCAGCATACAGATCCTTTACATCTTTGGTTAGTTTTATCCCTAGGTATTTTATGCTTCCTGGTGCAATTGTGAATGGGATCAGTTTCTTTATTTGTCTTTCTGTTGCTTCATTTTTAGTGTATAAGAATGCAACTGATTTCTGTACATTGATTTTCTATCCTGTGACTTTGCTGAATTCATGTATCAGTTCTAGCAGACTTCTGATGGAGTGTATTGGGTTTTCCATGTACAGTATCATGTCATCTGCAAAAAGTGAAAGCTTACCTTCATCTTTGCCAATTTTGATGCCTTTGATTTCCTTTTGTTGTCTGATTGCTGATGCTAGAACTTCCAACAATATGTTAAACAACAGCGGTGAGAGTGGACATCCCTATCGTGTTCCAGATCTCGGGAGAATGCTCTCAGTTTTTCGCCATTGAGGATGATATTAGCTGTGGGCTTTTCATAAATGGCTTTTATGATGTTTAAGTATGTTCCTTCTATCCCGACTTTCTCAAGGGTTTTTATTAAGAAAGGGTGCTGGATTTTGTCAAAGGCCTTTTCTGCATCGATTGACAGGATCATATGGTTCTTATCTTTTCTTTTATTAATGTGATGTCTCACATTGATTGATTTGCGAATGTGGAACCAGCCCTGTAGCCCAGGAATGAAACCCACTTGATCATGGTGAATAATTCTTTTTATATGCTGTTTAATTCGATTTGCTAGTATCTTATTGAGAATTTTTGCATCCATATTCATCAGGGATATTGGCCTGTCGTTCTCTTTTTTTACAGGGTCTCTGTCTGGTTTAGGAATCAAAGTAATGCTGGCTTTATAGAATGAGTCTGGAAGTTTTCCTTCCCTTTCAATTTTTTGGAATAGCTTAAGAAGGATAGGTATTATCTCTGCTTTAAATGTCTGGTAAAATTCCCCTGGGAAACCATCTGGTCCTGGACTCTTATTTGTTGGGAGATTTTTGATTACTGATTCAATTTCTTTGCTGGTTGTGGGTCTGTTCAAGCTTTCTATTTCTTCCTGTTTGAGTTTTGGAAGCGTGCGTGTGCTTAGGAATTTGTCCATTTCTTTCAGTTTGTCCAGTTTGTTGCCATATAATTTTTCATAGTATTCCCTGATAATTGTTTGTATCTCTGAGGGATTGGTTGTAATAATTCCATTTTCATTCATGATTTTATCTATTTGGGTCATCTCCCTTTTCTTTTTGAGAAGCCTGGCTAGAGGTTTATCAATTTTGTTTATGAAAAAAAAAAAAAAAACTCTGGGTTTC